>NC_090440.1:598834212-599134212 GCF_031143425.1 Pleurodeles waltl | reverse complement strand
GCATAGATTTTTTATTTGTCGGTTCTAAGCCAGTTTTTATGTACTTGGCTTGCAAATATACTGATTACGGAACGTAACCTAATGTAATTTATAATTTTTCTCTGTCCTTTGAGTAGCCAGTCAGACTTATTAAAGTGACAGTAGCAATACGACATATTGCATAGTATGGCAAATTTATAAATTCCCCTCCTGCATCCTTTTAGATATAAACTTGTTTACCAGGAAAACAATCTTTGACAGCCTTGGTTTTTCCTTGCCAGTATTTAAAAGTCAGAAGGATTTATCTATGGACAGTAGTTAGTCTTCTACAAAGTGTCACAGGCAACGTGCCTCAACATTACATACAAAAATAAAGAAACCAGTAAAATGAGTGATTGTCATGCTTTCTTTCAATGTAATGTAAAGCTCAATTGTCATTAAAAATAATCCTTATTTTGATATGTTAGAAACAGATTACTTTAGCTTTTTTCAAGACCTCCCATCAGAAAAACGCTACACGCAAAATGGACAAAAAAGGGGCTGTGGGTCCAGCCCTCTTCAGACTTTCTTTTTTTTAAATTTTATAAATATATATAAAGAACCTGTAGGAGCTGGTTCTGCATATACTATATCAAAATTAGGTGTAGTGTACACAGATTCCAGGGGTTCCCCAAGAGGCTTGACATAGGCAATAATATATACTAATGCTCTATTTGTGGCAGTATAGTCGAGCAGTTAGGCTTAGCAGAGGGTAGTGCTAAGCATTTGTTGTACACACACAAGCAATAAGTGAAAACACACTCAATGACTTAACTCCAGGCAAATAGTTTTTATATAGAAAAATATTATTTTGTTTATTTTCAGAACCACAATATTTATTTAGCAGGTAAGTACATTAAATGAAAGATACTTTGCATAGTAATAGAGACTTTGAATAGATTCAATATTGTACACAGTTTTCATTAAAATGGCAAAATGCTATTTTAGAAGTGGACACTGCAATTTTCAACAGTTCCTGGGTGAGGTAAGTACAGTACAGTTTCAAAGGTAAGTACCACACTCACTAGTTCAATCTCCGGGACATAGCTAGCCCACTGTTGGGGGTTCAAGGTAACCCCAAGCACCCAGCACCAGCAACACAGGGCCGGTCAGGTGAAGAAGTCAAACAGGAGCCAAAATAACGTGGGCACCTACGGAGACGGGGTACTCTAGTTCCAGTCTGCTTGCAGGTAAGTGCCCGTGTTGTCGGAGGACAGGCCAGGGGCGTTTGGAAGAGTACTTGAAGGGCCCCAAGTAAGCACAAAAACCACACCCTCAGCGGCAGTGTGCAAACAGGGTGTCTGGTTCTCAATAGAACTCTATGGAGGGACACAGGGGTCACTAAAGCGCTGCAGGCAGGGCACAGGGGAGCCTCTCGGGCAATCCACCAACTGGTCAAGGATAAGAGCCGCCTGCTGGTCGTTGCTGCACCTGTAGTCTGTTGCTCATGGGCCTGGGGGCTGCAGGTTCAGTGCTTCTGCAGGCGTCAGATATCTTAGTCTCAGGCAGTCGTGGTCAGGGGGGTCCAGGGGATTCCCTCTACAGGCATTGTCGTGGGGGTGCAGAGAGGTCAGCCCAGGGTGGACACGTCATCGGAGTCGCCTGGGGGTCCTTTCTAGATAGTTGGTTCCTCTGGACACGGACCGGGGGCGTCGGGTGCAGAGTAGTGGGGACTCACGCTACTGGAGTGAGGTGGGGGTCCCTTTCACAATGGATGTTTTTTCTTCCGGTTGGACAGAGCCGCTGCCTGGGAGTTCTTGGTCCACGGTGATGCAGGCAGTCCCCCTTGAGACTTTTCAGGGGTCGCTGGCCCTGTAGAACACAACGCTTTTCGGTTGCAGGGTCTTTGAAGCAGAAGGCAGGCCGGTACGGCTGGGGCCAAGTCAGTTGTAGTATCTGTTTCTTCTCTGCGGGGTTCAAGCTCAGCAGTCCTTGTGAGATCATCAGGAATCTAAAGAACTGGGCTCAGGGTCTCACCTAAACACTAAATGTAGGGGTGTATTAGGGTAAGAGGGCAGTAGCCAATGGCTACTGTCCCTGAGGGTGGCTACACCCTCCTTGTGCCCACTCCCTATGGGCAGGTAAGTACATCCTTATCCCTGTTGGTCTTAATCCTCCAAAGCTAGATGGAGAATTTCTCAAGGAGGGGATCACTTCAGCTCTGGTCACATTAGGGGTGGACCTGGCTGGAGGGGTGACTCCTCCTTGTTTTTCTCATTATCCCCCCGGACTTGCAGCCTGAAGTCGGGGCGGCAGGCATCTCCACTAGCTGGAGTGCCCTGGGGCATTGTAACACCGGGCTTGAACCTTTGAGGCTTACCGCCAGGTTTTACAGTTCCTGCAGGGGGAGGTGTGAAGTACCTCCACCTAGGACAGGCTTTGTTTCTGACCACAGAGTGCATAAAGGCACTTGCCCCATGTGGTCAACAACTTGTCTGGAAGTGGCAGGCTGGCACAGACCGGTCAGCCTTGCACTAGTAGTAGGGCTAACATACAGGGGGCATCTCTAGGATGCCCTCTGTATGCATTTCTGAATAAATCACACACTGGCATTAATGTGGGTTTATTGTGCTGAAAAGTGTGATACCAAACTTCAAAGTATTCACTGTATCCATTATGGTGCTGTGGAGTTCGTAATGAGAAACTCCCAGACCATATACTCAGTATGGCTACCGTTCACTTAAAATGTCTAAGAATTGGCTTAGACACTGTGGGGGCATAGTGCTTGTAGGATGTTGGCTCTCTATATTCTATCTCAAAGTAAGAGATAGTGTGCACAGCGTCCAAGGGTTCCCCTTAGAGGTAAGATAGTGGCAAAATAAGATAATTATAATGCTCTATTTTGTGATAGTGTGGTCGAGCAGTAGGCTTATCAGAGGGTAGTTTTAAGCATTTGTTGTACTCACACTGTAGGAAAGTACCATTTTGCCTGGCATGTTACCCCATTTTTTAGGGTCGAGCCTGCGTTGCTCGCGCATGCGTATCGCAGTGAGACACTTCAGTGTTTAGAAAAGGGCTCGGAGCCCTGTCAACGTCACGTCAGTGTTTTTTATTGGTTCGTGGGCTTGCCTAATAAAATCTGCTTGTTTTCATTAGTCGAAGGCACGCATACGTCATGCCGTTTCCGGTGGCTAGCCCTCCTCCACTGAGGCTCGCTGTTTTTCATCGGGCTCGTGGACTTTTTTCTCTCATTTACAAGCGCGATCTCGCTTGGCAGAAGTCGAGCGCTTTACATAATTAATTTCACTTTTTCAGGTTATGTACATAAATGCACTTTTGCCCGATAGGTGAAAAGTCGAGTTAGGAGTTTACTACGCGATCGGTGAAAAGTCGGGTTAGGAGTTTACAACGCGATCAGCTCTTACATTAGCCAACGCGAGACCCGTTGCATTGCAAATGCTTGTTTTACTTGTTTGTATGTTTGTTTTTTCCTGTGTCACTGGGATCCTGCCACCCAGGACCCCAGTGCTCATGAGTTGTGCCCTGTATGAGTTCCCTGTGTGGCGCCTAACTGTATCACTAAGGCTCTGCTAACCAGAACATCAGTGTTTATGCGCTCTCTGCTTTTAAAATTGTCACTGCAGGCTAGTGACTAATGTAGGATGCTGGCCTGGCTTGTAGTGGGTACCAGAGGTCCAGTTATCTCTTATTAGTGTAGATGACGTGTTTCTAGCAGCTTAGGCTGATAAAAGGTAGCTATGGCAAAGCAGCTTAGGCTGAACTAGGAGACATGTAAAGCTCCTACTATACCACTGGTGTCACATGCACAATAGCATAAGAAAACACAGTACACAGAGTTACTAAAAATAAAGGTACTTTATTTTTATGACAATATGCCACAAGTATCTCGGTGAGTACCCTCAGTATGAGGATAAGTTATATACACAAGATATATGTACCCAAACCAAAATTAGGTAAGTAATAGCAAGAAAAGTAATGCAAACAGTGTAGAATTACAATAGATTGCAATAGGACCACATAGGTATAGGGGCAACACAAACCATATACTCCAAAAGTGGAATGCGAACCACAAATGGACCCCAAACCTATGTGAGCTTGTAGAGGGTCGCTGGGACTGTAAGAAAACAGTGAGGGTTAGAAAAATAGCCCACCCCAAGACCCTGTAAAGTAGGTGTAAAGTGCACCTACTACCCCAAGAGAGCACAGAAGTCGTGATAGGGGGATTCTGCAGGAAGAACAAACACCAGCAATGCAACAACAGTGGATTTCCAAACCTGAGTACCTGTAAGACAAGGGGACCAAGTCCAACAGTCACGACAGTATCGAGAGTGGGCAGGAGCCCAGGAAATTCCAGCTGAGGGTGCAAGGAAGCTGCCACCTGTTGGAAGACGCATGGAGTTCTGCAAGAAAGAGGACGACTAGGAACTACTCCTTTGGAGGATGGATGTCCCACGTCGCGATGAAGCTTGCAGAGGTGTTCCCACGCAGAAAGACCGCAAACAAGCCTTGCTAGCTGCAAGGGTCGCAGTAGGTTTTTGGGTGCTGCTGTGGCCCAGGAGGGACCAGGATGTCGCCACCTGGAGGAGGAGACAGAGGTGGCGCCCAGCAAGTCAGGGAGCCCTCCCAGAAGCAGGCAGCACCCGCAGAAGTACCGGAACAGGCACTTGGAAGAGGAGTGAACTGGAATCCACCCGAAGTCAGAAAAGGGAGTCCCACGAGGCCAGAGGACAACAGAGAAGGTTGTGCACTGCAGGTTAGAGTGTCGGGGACCCAGGCTTGGCTGAGCACGAAGGAAATCCCGGAAGAGTGCACAGGAGCCGGAGCAGCTGCAAATCACGCGGTACCCAGCAATGCAGTCTAGCGTGGGGAGGCAAGGACATACCTCCACCAAACTTGGACTGAAGAGTCACTGGACTGTGGGAGTCACTTGGACAGAGTTCCTGAGTTCCAGGGACCACGCTCATAAGGATGAGAGGGGACCCAGAGGACCAGTGTTGCAGTCTTTTGGTGCCTGCGTTAGCAGGGGGAAGATTCTGTCGACCCACGGGAGATTCCTTCGGAGCTTCTGGTGCAGGGTGAAGGCAGGCTAGCCCCAGAGCATGCACCACCTGGAAACAGTCGAGAAAGCCGGCAGGATGGGGCGACGCAAGGTTGCTAGTACTCGTCTTGCTACTTTGTTGCGGTTCTGCAGGCGTCCTGAGCAGTCAGTGGTCGATCCTTTGGTAGAAGGTGAAGAGGGAGATGCAGAGGAACTCTGGTGATCTCGTGCATTCATTATCTGGTGAAATTCCCCAAAGCAGAGACCCAAATAGCCAGAAAAGAAGGTTTGGCTACCTAGGAAGGAGGATAGGCTAGTAACACAGGTAAGAGCCTATCAGAAGGTCTATGACGTCACCTGCTGGCCCTGGCCACTCGGAGCAGTCCAGTGTGCCAGCACACCTCTGAATCAAAGATGGCAGAGATCTGGAGCACGCTGGAGGAGCTCTGGGCACCTCCCCTGGGAGATGCAGGTCAGAGGAGTGGTCACTCCCCTTTCCTTTGTCCAGTTTCGCGCCAGAGCAGTGCTGGGGGATCCCTGAACCGGTGTAGACTGGCTTATGCAGAGATGGGCACCATCTGTGCCCATCAAAGCATTTCCAGAGGCTGGGGAATGCTGCAGCCCATAGAGATGTCCTGGAACCCCAATACCCTGGGTACCTCAGTACCATATACTCGGGAATTATAAGGGTGTTCCAGTATGCCAATGTGAATTGGTCAAATTGGTCACTAGCCTGTTAGTGACAATTTGTAAAGCAGAGAGAGCATAACCACTGAGGTTCTGGTTAGCAGAGCCTCAGTGAGACAGTTAGGCATCACACAGGGAACACATACAGGGCACACTTATGAGCACTGGGGCCCTGGCTGGCAGTGTCCCAGTGACACACAACTAAAACAACATATATACAGTGAAATATGGGGGTAACATGCCAGGCAAGATGGTACTTTCCTACTCCCCCCCGACGAAGGACAATAAGTCTAGCCGTGACCTGATGGGTCTTCATTGTCTAAGTGGAAATATCTGGAGAGTCCATCTGCATTGGAGTGGGTACTCCCAGGTCTATGTTCCACTGTATAGTCCATTCCCTGTAGAGATATGGACCACCTCAACAATTTAGGGTTTTCACCTTTCATTTGTTTTACCCAAAGTAGAGGTTTGTGGTCTGTCTGAACAATGAAGTGAGTGCCAAACAGGTATGGCCTCAACTTCTTCAGTGCCCAGACCACAGCAAAGGCCTCCCTCTCTATGGCAGACCAACGCTTTTCTCTAGGGGTCAACCTT
The DNA here is from genome assembly GCF_031143425.1 of Pleurodeles waltl. Lineage (NCBI taxonomy): Eukaryota > Metazoa > Chordata > Amphibia > Caudata > Salamandridae > Pleurodeles > Pleurodeles waltl. The sequence continues at coordinate 599,127,914 of NC_090440.1, read as the reverse complement.
CTGCTGATAAAAGCAACTGGTTGATCCTGCCCTTCAGAATTCAGTTTTGATAAGACTGCCCCTACCCCTAATTCAGATGCATCAGTTTGAACAATGAATTTCTTGGAGTAACATGGGCTTTTTAGGACAGGTGCAGTGCACATGGCCTGTTTCAGCTCCTCAAAAGCTTTCTGACAGCTAGCTGTTCACAATACCTTTTTAGGCATCTTCTTACTTGTGAGATCATTAAGTGGGGCTGCTATGGAGCCATAGTTGTTAATGAATCTCCTGTAGTACCCAGTGAGGCTTAGGAAGGCTCTCACCTGGGTCTGTGTTGTAGGGGGAACCCAATCCATAATTGTCTGGATTTTCCCCTGAAGTGGTGCAATCTCTTCTCCACCTACCAGGTGTCCCAGATAAACCACCTTTCCCTGCCCTATCTGGCACGTTGAGGCCTTGATAGTGAGGCCTGCCTTTTGCAGGGCCTCCAAAACTTTCCAAAGGTGGACCAGGTGCTCATCCAAGGTGGAGCTAAAGACAGCTATATCAATTAGATATGCTTCACTTAAAGCCTCCAACCCTTGCAGGACTGTTCACCAACCTCTGAAAAGTGGCAGGTGCATTTTTCAAACCAAAGGGCATCACTGTAAATTGGTAGTGCCCTCTTATAGTTGAAAATGCAGTTTTAGGTTTAGCATCCTCAGCCAATTTGATCTGCCAATACCCTGCAGTCAAATCAAAGGTGCTTAGATACTTGTCAGATGCCAGTGTATCTATGAGCTCGTCTGCCCTGGGTATAGGGTGAGCATCAGTTTTTGTTACCGGGTTGAGACCTCTGTAATCTACACAAAACCTCATCTCCCTTTTCCCATATTTGGAGTGAGGTTTTGGTACAAGCACCACAGGAGACACCCATGGGCTTTCAGAAGGTTCAACCACTCCTAGATCAAGCATTTTCTGAACCTCTTCTTTTATGCAGTCCCTGACATGGTCAGGCTGCATCTAGATTTTACTTTTGACAGGCATGCTGTCTCCAATATCAATTGTGTGTTCACACCAAGATGTGGTGCCTGGCACAGTTGAAAAGAGTTCAGAAAATTGTCCAAGGAGATTTAGTCAGTTGTCTTTCTGTTCTGCAGTAAGACAGTCTGCCAAAACTACTCCTTCCACTAGAGCATCCTCATCTGTGGAGGAGAAGAGATCAGGGAGAGGGTCACTCTCTTCTTCCTGTCCCTCATCTGTTGCCATGAGCAGGGTGAGATCAGCCCTGTCATAGTAGGGTTTTAGGCGGTTGACATGAATCACCCTAAGTGGACCCCTGGCAGTGCCCAGGTCTACCAAATAGGTAACCTCACCCTTTTTCTCAACAATGAGATGGGGTCCACTCCATTTGTCCTGGAGTGCTCTTGGGGCCACAGGCTCCAATACCCACACCTTCTGTCCTGGTTGGTACTGAATCATAACAGCCTTCTGGTCATGCCATTGCTTCTGGAGCTCTTGGCTGGCCTGGATGTTTTTACTGGCCTTTTTCATGTACTCAGCCATTCTGGATCTTAGGCCAAGTACATAGTCCACTATGTCCTGTTTGGGAGATTTTAAAGGTTGTTCCCAACCCTCCTTCACAAGTGTTAGTGGATCTCTTACAGGGTGCCAAAGAGGAGTTCAAAGGGGCTGAAGCCCACTCCTTTTTGGGGTACCACCCTGTAAGCAAAAAGGAGGCCAGGTAACGGCATCCCATCTCCTCCTGAGTTTTTCAGGGAGTTCCATTATCATTCCTTTGAGAGTTTTATTAAACCGCTCTACCAGTCCATTAGTCTGTGGATGATAAGGTGTGGTTAATTTGTAGGTTACACCACATTCCTTCCACATAGCCTTCAAGTATGCAGACATAAAGTTGCTCCCCTGTCTGATACAACCTCTTTTGGAAAACCCACCCTGGAAAAGATTCCCAGGAGGGCTTTTGCCACTGCAGGTGCTGTAGTGGTCCTTAGAGGAATTGCTTCAGGATATCTTGTGGCATGGTCCACAACCACCAAGATAAACCTATTGCCTGAAGCAGTAGGAGGGTCAAGGGGGCCAACTATGTCAACCCCTACCCTTTCAAAGGGGACCCCAACCACAGGTAGTGGAATAAGGGGAGCCTTTGGTGTGCCACCAGTCTTGCCACTGGCTTGGCAGGTCACACAGGACTTAAAAAATCTTTTGTGTCCTCTGACATCCTAGGCCAGTGAAACAGGGGGACAAGCCTTTCCCATGTTTTGATCTGGCCCAAATGCCCAGCCAAAGGAATGTCATGTGCCAGATTTAGGAGGAACTCTCTGTACTGCAGGGGAATGAACAATCTCCTGGCTGCTCCAGGTTTTGGGTCCCTTGCCTCTGTGCACAAGAGGTTGTCCTCCCAGTAAACTCTGTGAGTCACTGACATCCCCATTCTGCTGCTTGACAGCTTGCTGTCTGAGACCCTGAGATCCTTTGGTAGAAGGTGAAGAGGGAGATGCAGAGGAACTCTGGTGATCTCGTGCATTCATTATCTGGTGAAATTCCCCAAAGCAGAGACCCAAATAGCCAGAAAGTGCAGAGGAGGCAGACTACCCCACAGCATGCACCACCAGGAAACAGGCAAGAAAGCCGGCAGGATGAAGCGATACAAGGTTGCAGTAGTCGTCTTTGCTACTTTGTTGCGGTTTTGCAGGCGTCCAGAGCAGTCAGCGGTCGATTCCTTGCCAGAAGGTGAAGAGAGATGCAGAGGAACTCTGATGAGCTCTTGCATTCGTTATCTAAATAATTCCCCAAAGCAGAGACCCTAAATAGCCAGAAAAGGAGGTTTGGCTACTTAGGAAGGAGGATAGGCTAGCAACACAGGTAAGAGCCTATCAGAAGGAGTCTCTGACGTCACCTGCTGGCACTGGCCACTCAGAGCAGTCCAGTGTGCCAGCAGCACCTCTGTTTCCAAGATGGCAGAGGTCTGGGACACACTGGAGGAGCTCTGGGCACCTCCCCTGGGAGGTGCAGGTCCGGGGAGTGGTCACTCCCTTTTCCTTTGTACAGTTTCGTGCCAGAGCAGGGCTGGGGGAATCCCTAAACCAGTGTAGACTGGCTTATGCAGAGATGGGCACTATCTGTGCCCATCAAAGTATTTCCAGAGGCTGGGGGAGGCTACTCCTCCCTAGCCTTCACACCTATTTCCAAAGGGAGAGGGTGTAACACCCTCTCTCAGAGGAAATCCTTTGTTCTGCCTTCCTGGGCCAGGGCTGCCTGGACCCCAGGAGGGCAGAAACCTGTCTGAGGGGTTGGCAGCAGCTGCAGTGGAGACACCGGAAAGGCAGTTTGGCAGTACCCGGGTTCTGTGCTAGTGACCCGGGGGATCATGGATTTGTCCCCCCAATGCCAGAATGGCACTGGGGGGACAATTCCATGATCTTAGACATGTTACATGGCCATGTTCGGAGTTACCATTGTGACGCTATACATAGGTAGTGTAGGAGGCTGGACTGGCTTGTAGTGAGTACCAAGGGGTACTTGCACCTTGCACCAGGCCCAGTTATCCCCTATTAGTGTATAGGGTGTCTAGCAGCTTAGGCTGATAGATAATGGTAGCTTAGCAGAGCAGCTTAGGCTGAACTAGGAGACGTGTGAAGCTACTACAGTACCACCTAGTGTCATATGCACAATATCATAAGAAAACACAATACACAGTTATACTAAAAATAAAGGTACTTTATTTTTATGACAATATGCCAAAGTATCTTAGAGTGTACCCTCAGTGATAGGATAGGAAATATACACAAGATATATATACACAATAGCAAAAATATGCAGTATAGTCTTAGAAAACAGTGCAAACAATGTATAGTTACAATAGGATGCAATGGGGAAACATAGGGCTAGGGGCAACACAAACCATATACTCCAAAAGTGGAATGCGAACCACGAATGGACCCCAAACCTATGTGACCTTGTAGAGGGTCGCTGGGACTATTAGAAAATAGTGAGAGTTAGAAAAATAACCCTCCCCAAGACCCTGAAAAGTGAGTTCAAAGTGCACTAAAGTTCCCCTAAGGATAAAGAAGTCGTTTTCGAGGAATAATGCAGGAAAGACACAAACCAACAATGCAACAACGATGGATTTCCAATCTAGGGTGCCTGTGGAACATGGGTACCAAGTCCAAAAGTCACAAGCAAGTGGGAGATGGGCATATGCCCAGGAAATGCCAGCTGTGGGTGCAAAGAAGCTTCTACTGGACAGAAGAAGCTGAGGTTTCTGCAGGAACGAAAAGGGCTAGAGACTTCCCCTTTGTTGGACGGATCCCTCTCGCCGTGGAGAGTCGTGCAGATGTGTTTTCCCGCCAAAAGAATGCCAACAAGCCTTGCTAGCTGCAAATCGTGCGGTTAGCGTTTTTGGATGCTGCTGTGCCCAGGAGGTCGCAAATTGGACCAGGAGGTAGAGGGGACGTCGAGCAAGACAAGGAGCCCTCTTAGCAGCAGGTAGCACCCGGAGAAGTGCCAGAAACAGGCACTACGAGGATGCGTGAAACGGTGCTCACCCGAAGTTACACAAAGGAGTCCCACGTCGCCGGAGACCAACTTAGAAAGTCGTGCAATGCAGGTTAGAGTGCCGTGGACCCAGGCTTGGCTGTGCACAAAGGATTTCCGCCGGAAGTGCACAGGGGCCGGAGAAGTTGCAAAAGTCGCGGTTACCAACAATGCAGTCTGGCGTGGGGAGGCAAGGACTTACCTCCACCAAACTTGGACTGAAGAGTCACTGGACTGTGGGAGTCACTTGGACAGAGTTGCTGGATTCAAGGGACCTCGCTCGTCGTGCTGAGAGGAGACCCAAGGGACCGGTAATGCAGCTTTTTGGTGCCTGCGGTTGCAGGGGGAAGATTCCGTCGACCCACGGGATATTTCTTCGGTGCTTCTAGTGCAGAGAGGAGGCAGACTACCCCCAAGGCATGCACCACCAGGAAAACAGTCGAGAAGGCGGCAGGATCAGCGTTACAGAGTTGCAGTAGTCGTCTTTGCTACTATGTTGCAGTTTTGCAGGCTTCCAGCGTGGTCAGCAGTCGATTCCTTGGCAGAAGGTGAAGAGAGAGATGCAGAGGAACTCTGATGAGCTCTTGCATTCGTTATCTAAAGTTTCCCCAGAGACAGAGACCCTAAATAGCCAGAAAAGAGGGTTTGGCTACCTAGGAGAGAGGATAGGCTACTAACACCTGAAGGAGCCTATCAGAAGGAGTCTCTGACGTCACCGGCCACTCAGAGCAGTCCAGTGTGCCAGCAGCACCTCTGTTTCCAAGATGGCAGAGGTCTGGAGCACACTGGAGGAGCTCTGGACACCTCCCAGGGGAGGTGCAGGTCAGGGGAGTGGTCACTCCCCTTTCCTTTGTCCAGTTTCGCGCCAGAGCAGGGCTAAGGGGTCCCCTGAACCGGTGTAGACTGGCTTATGCAGAATTGGGCACATCTGTGCCCAAGAAAGCATTTCTAGAGGCTGGGGGAGGCTACTCCTCCCCTGCCTTCACCCCATTTTCCAAAGGGAGAGGGTGTAACACCCTCTCTCAGAGGAAGTCCTTTGTTCTGCCATCCTGGGCCAGGCCTGGCTGGACCCCAGGAGGGCAGATGCCTGTCTGAGGGGTTGGCAGCAGCAGCAGCAGCTGCAGTGAAACCTCAGGAAGGGCAGTTTGGCAGTACCAGGGTCTGTGCTACAGACCACTGGGATCGTGCCAACTATGCCAGGATGGTATAGAGGGGGCAATTCCATGATCATAGACATGTTACATGGCCATATTCGGAGTCACCATTGTGAAGCTACTTATAGGTAGTGACCTATATGTAGTGCACGCGTGTAATGGTGTCCCCGCACTCACAAAGTCTGGGGAATTGGCCCTGAACAATGTGGGGGCACCTTGGCTAGTGCCAGGGTGCCCTCACACTAAGTAACTTTGCACCTAACCTTTACCAGGTAAAGGTTAGACATATAGGTGACTTATAAGTTACTTAAGTGCAGTGTAAAATGGCTGTGAAATAACGTGGACGTTATTTCACTCAAGCTGCAGTGGCAGGCCTGTGTAAGAATTGTCAGAGCTCCCTATGGGTGGCAAAAGAAATGCTGCAGCCCATCGGGATCTCCTGGAACCCCAATACCCTGGGTACCTCAGTACCATATACTAGGGAATTATAAGGGTGTTCCAGTAAGCCAATGTAAATTGGTAAAAATAGTCACTAGCCTGTTAGTGACAATTTGGAAAGAAATGAGAGAGCATAACCACTGAGGTTCTGATTAGCAGAGCCTCAGTGAGACAGTTAGTCACTACACAGGTAACACATTCAGGCACACTTATGAGCACTGGGGCCCTGGTGAACAGGGTCCCAGTGACACATACAACTAAAACAACATATATACAGTGAAAAATGGGGGTAACATGCCAGGCAAGATGGTACTTTCCTACAGGTAGTGACCTATGTACATTGCACACGTGTAATGGTGTCACGCGCTCAAAAAGTCCTGGGAATTTGCCCTGAACGATGCGGGGGCACCTTGGCTAGTGCCAGGGTGCCCACACACTGAGTAACTTTACACCCAACCTTTACCAGGTGAAAGTTAGACATATAGGTGACTTATAAGTTACTTAAGTGCAGTGGTAAATGGCTGTGAAATAACATGGACGTTGTTTCACTCAGGCTGCACTGGCAGGCCTGTGTAAGAATTGTCAGATCTCCCTTTCGGTGGCAAAAGAAATGCTGCAGCCCATAGGGATTTCCTGGAACCCCAATATCCTCGGTACCTCAGTAGCATATACTAAGGAATTATATGGGTGTACCAGTATGCCAATGTGAATTGGTGAAATTGGTCACTAACCTGTTAGTGACAATTTGGAAAGCAGAGAGAGCATAACCACTGAGGTTCTGGTTAGCAGAGCCTCAGTGAGGCAGTTAGGCATCACACAGGGAACACATCCAGGGCACATACTTATGAGCACTGGGGCCCTGCCTGGCAAGGTCCCAGTGACAAATAGACTAAAACACCATATATACAGTGAAATATGGGGGGTAACATGCCAGGCAAGATGGTACTTTCCTACAATGCCTAACTGTCTCACTGAGGCTCTGCTAACCAGAACCTCAGTGGTTATGCTCTCTGGTTTCCAAATTTGTCACTAACCGGCTAGTGACTAAATTTACCAATTCACATTGGCATACTGGTACAACCATATAATTCCCTAGTATATGGTACTGAGGTACCCAGAGTATTGGGGTTCCAGGAGATCCCTTTGAGCTGCAGCATTTCTTTTGCCACCCATATGGAGCTCTGACAATTCTTACACAGGCCTGCCATTGCAGCCTGCGTGAAATAACGTCCACGTTATTTCACAGCCATTTACCACTCCACTTAAGTATCTTATAAGTCAACTATATGTCTAACCTTCAACTGGTAAAGGTTGGGTACAAAGTTACTTAGTGTGTGGGCACCCTGGCACTAGCCAAGGTGCCCCCACATCCTTCAGGGCAAATTCCCTGGACTTTGTGAGTGCGGGACACCATTACACGCGTGCACTATACATAGGTCACTACCTATGTATAGCGTCACAATGGTAACACCGAACATGGCCATGTAACATGTCTAAGATCATGGAATTGTCACCCCAATGCCATTCTGGCATTGGGGGGGACAATTCCATGATCCCCCGGGTCTCTAGCATAGTTCCCGGGTACTGCCCAACTGCCTTTACTGGGTCTCCACTGCTGCTGCTGCTGCTAACAACCCCTCAGACAGGTTTCTGCCCTCCTGGGGCCTAGGCAGCCCTGGCCCAGGAAGGCAGAACAAAGGACTTCCTCTGAGAGAGGGTGCAACACCCTCTCCCTTTGGAAAAAGGTGTCAGGGCTGGGGAGGAGTAGCCTCCCCCAGCCTCTGGAAATGCTTTGATGGGCACAGATGGTGCCCATCTCTGCATAAGCCAGTCTACACCAGTTTAGGGATCCCCCAGCCCTGCTCTGGCGCGAAACTGGACAAAGGAAAGGGTAGTGACCACCCCCCTGACCTGCACCTCCCAGGGGAGGTGCCCAGAGCTCCTCCAGTGTGTCCCAGACCTCTGCCATTTTGGATTTAGAGGTGCTGGGGACACACTGGACTGCTCTGAGTGGCCAGTGCCAGCAGGTCACGTCAGAGACTCCTTCTGATTGGCTCTTACCCCTCTTGGTAGCCAATCCTCCTTCCTTGGTAGCCAAACCTCCTTTTCTGGCTATTTAGGGTTACTGCTTTGGGGAATTCTTCAGATAACGAATGCAAGAGCTCACCAGAGTTCCTCTGCATCTCCCTCTTCACCTTCTGCTAAAGGATCAACCGCTGACTGCTCCAGGACGCCTGTAAAACCGCAACAAAGTAGCAAGACGACTACCAGCAACATTGTAGCGCCTAATCCTGCCGGCTTTCTCGACTGTTTCCAGGTGGTGCATGCTCTGGGAGTAGCCTGCCTCCTCCCTGCACCAGGAGCTCTGAAGAAATCTCCCGTGGGTTGACAGAATCTTCCCCCTGCCAACACAGACACCAAAAAACTGCATCACTGGTCCTCTGGGTACCCTCTCATCCTGACGAGCGTGGTCCCTGGAACTCAGCAACTCTGTCCAAGTGACTCCCACAGTCCAGTGACTCTTCAGTCCAAGTTTGGCGGAGGTAAGTCCTTGCCTCCCCACGCTAGACTGCATTGCTGGATACCACGTGATTTGCAGCTGCAGCTGCAGCTGCTCCTGCTCCTGTGCACTCTTCCAGGATTTCCTTTGTGCACAGCCAAGCCTGGGTCCCTGACACTCTATCCTGCAGTGCACAACCTTCTGAGTTGTTGTAGGAGGCTGGACTGGCTTGTAGTGAGTACCAAGGGGTACTTGCACCTTGCACCAGGCCCAGTTATCCCTTATTAGTGTATAGGGTGTCTAGCAGCTTAGGCTGATAGATAATGGTAGCTTAGCAAAGCAGCTCAGGCTGAACTAGGAGACGTGTGAAGCTACTACAGTACCACCTAGTGTCATATGCACAATATCATAAGAAAACACAATACACAGTTATACTAAAAATAAAGGTACTTTATTTTTATGACAATATGCCAAAGTATCTTAGAGTGTACCCTCAGTGAGAGGATAGGAAATATACACAAGATATATATACACAATAGCAAAAATATGCAGTATAGTCTTAGAAAACAGTGCAAACAATGTATAGTTACAATAGGATGCAATGGGGAAACATAGGGATAGGGGCAACACAAACCATATACTCCAAAAGTGGAATGCGAACCACGAATGGACCCCAAACCTATGTGACCTTGTAGAGGGTCGCTGGGACTATTAGAAAATAGTGAGAGTTAGAAAAATAACCCTCCCCAAGACCCTGAAAAGTGAGTGCAAAGTGCACTAAAGTTCCCCTAAGGACAAAATAGTCGTGTTAGAGGGAGAATGCAAGGAAAACACAAATCAGCAATGCCACAACGATGGATTCCTGTCTGACGGTACCTGTGGAACAAGGGGACCAAGTCCAAAAGTCACAAGCAGCTCGGAGATGGGCAGATGCCCAAGAAATGCCAGCGGTTGGTGCAAAGAAGCTCTTACTAGGCTGAAGAACTGTGAATACTGCAGGAACGACAAGGGCTAGAGACTTCCCCTTTGGAGGATGGATCCCCCACGCCTTGGAGAGTCGTGCAGAAGTGTTTTCCCGCCGGATGGATGCCAACAAGCCTTGCTACACGCAAATCGTGCGTTTGGCGTTTTTGGACGCTGCTGGGGCCCAGGAGGGACCAGGAGGTCGCAAATTGGACCTGCAGAGAGAGGGGACGTCGAGCAAGACAAAGAGCCCTCACTGAAGCAGGTAGCACCCGGAGAAGTGCCAGAAACAGGCACTACGAGGATGCGTGAAACGGTGCTCGCCGAAGTTGCACAAAGGAGTCCCACGTCGCCGGAGACCAACTTAGAAAGTCGTGCAATGCAGGTTAGAGTGCCGTGGACCCAGGCTTGGCTGTGCACGAAGGATTTCCACCGGAAGTGCACAGGGGCCGGAGTAGCTTGCAAAGTCGCGGTTCCCAGCAATGCAGCCCAGCGAGGTGAGGCAAGGACTTACCTCCACCAAACTTGGGCTGAAGAGTCACTGGACTGTGGGGGTCACTTGGACGGTGTCGCTGGATTCGAGGGACCTCGCTCGTCGTGCTGAGAGGAGACCCAAGGGACCGGAAATGCAGCTTTTTGGTGCCTGCGGTTGCAGGGGGAAGATTCCGTCGACCCACGGGAGATTTCTTCGGAGCTTCTGGTGCAGAGAGGAGGCAGACTACCCCCACAGCATGCACAAGCAGGAAAACAGTCGAGAAGGCGGCAGGATCAGCGTTACAGAGTTGCAGTAGTCGTCTTTGCTACTATGTTGCAGGTTTGCAGGCTTCCAGCGCGGTCAGCGGTCGATTCCTTATCAGAAGGTGAAGAGGGAGATGCAGAGGAACTCGGCTGAGCTCATGCATTCGTTATCTAAAGTTTCCCCAGAGACAGAGACCCTAAATAGCCAGAAAAGAGGGTTTGGCTACCTAGGAGAGAGGAAAGGCTACTAACACCTGAAGGAGCCTATCACAAGGAGTCTCTGACGTCACCTGGTGGCACTGGCCACTCAGAGCAGTCCAGTGTGCCAGCAGCACCTCTGTTTCCAAGATGGCAGAGGTCTGGAGCACACTGGAGGAGCTCTGGACACCTCCCAGGGGAGGTGCAGGTCAGGGGAGTGGTCACTCCCCTTTCCTTTGTCCAGTTTTGCGCCAGAGCAGGGGCTAAGGGGTCCCTGAACCGGTGTAGACTGGCTTATGCAGAATTGGGCACACCTGTGCCCAACAAAGCATTTCCAGAGGCTGGGGGAGGCTACTCCTCCCCTGCCTTCACACCATTTTCCAAAGGGAGAGGGTGTCACACCCTCTCTCAGAGGAAGTTCTTTGTTCTGCCATCCTGGGCCAGGCCTGGCTGGACCCCAGGAGGGCAGCTGCCTGTCTGAGGGGTTGGCAGCAGCAGCAGCTGCAGAGAAACCCCAGGAAAGGCAGTCTGGCAGTACCAGGGTCTGTGCTACAGACCACTGGGATCATGGAATTGTACCAACAATGCCAGGATGGCATAGAGGGGGCAATTCCATGATCATAGACATGTTACATGGCCATATTCGGAGTTACCATGGTGAAGCTACATATAGGTAGTGACCTATATGTAGTGCACGCGTGTAATGGTGTCCCCGCACTCACAAAGTTCAGTGAATTGGCTCTGAACAATGTGGGGGCACCTTGGCTAGTGCCAGGGTGCCCTCACACTAAGTAACTTTGCACCTAACCTTTACCAGGTAAAGGTTAGACATATAGGTGACTTATAAGTTACTTAAGTGCAGTGTAAAATGGCTGTGAAATAACGTGGACGTTATTTCACTCAGGCTGCAGTGGCAGGCCTGTGTAAGAATTGTCAGAGCTCCCTATGGGTGGCAAAAGAAATGCTGCAGCCCATAGGGATCTCCTGGAACCCCAATACCCTGGGTACCTCAGTACCATATACTAGGGAATTATAAGGGTGTTCCAGTAAGCCAATGTAAATTGGTAAAAATGGTCACTAGCCTGTCAGTGACAATTTGGAAAGAAATGAGAGAGCATAACCACTGAGGTTCTGGTTAGCAGAGCCTCAGTGAGACAGTTAGGCACCACACAGGGAACATACACATGCACACCTATGAGCACTGGGGCCCTGTGTGACAGGGTCCCAGTGACACATACATATAGGCCACAAACCTATGAGCACTGGGGTCCTGACCAGCAGGATCCCAGTGACACATAACAACCATACTGAAACCATGGTGTTTTCACTATGAGCACTGAGGCCTGGCTATCAGGATCCCAGTGAGACAGTGAAAACAGTGACAAACACCCTGACATACACTCACAAACAGGCCAAAAGTGGGGGTAACAAGGCTAGAAAGAGGCTACCTTCTCACACAACCCCCCCCCAAACGAAGGACAATAAGGCTAACCTTGGCCAGTTGAGACTTTATTGTCTAAGTGGTGATAAGTAGAGAGTAGCTCTGCAATAGACTGGTTACTCCCTTTATCATCCACTATATGGTTACTTCCCTGTGGGGATGTAAACCACCCTGTTTGAAGTTTTTTAGCTAAGCAACAATGTGAAGATGTATTTTCAGAGTTTCTATCAGTAAGTTTTAGTTTAGAGCAGTGGGAATTGTCCACTGAACCTATTTGTAGTGATGGAAATGCCAGACAGGGATGCTGTCTCAGAAAAGCCATAGCTGGGCAAAAACTTTGTCCATCTGGCTGGAAGAGAGAACAGGGATGCTGTTTCTCTTGAGTTGGAGCAGGGCAGGGATGCTGTCCTATGAGCTCCACACTAGGGCAGGGATGCTGTCCTAAGTGTTGTGAGGTAGTGCAGGGTTTCTGCACTAAAGTTTCTCTGGAAGGGTTGGAGGGATGCTCCATGTTAACTAAAATGGTGCTGTTTTTCTCACCAATGTTAGTTATCCCACAGAGAGGTACTTCCACCTCAGGGAGTCCAGCTTTGCCAGCTGATGATTCCCTTAGAACAGGTGCCACCCCAGGAGAGGTTTCTCCCACCACAGGAATAGTATCCTGAATGGTAGGGTGGTTAGGGGATACTGTGATACCCTTTTTACCTGTTGATGGAGAGGGATCCTGAGTTTTCAGGCCTTCTCTCCTTTGCTTTTTCATTTCACTTGAAATGAGAGGGAACAATTCCTCAGGGATGCCCAGCATGGCTGCATGGGCATAAAACTCTACATCAGCCCAACCTGAGGCCTCTAGGTCATTACCTAAGAGACAGTCTACAGGTAAGCTAGGTGATACCACCACCTGCTTAGGGCCAGTAACTCCACCCCAACTAAACTGAATTATAGCTAAGGGAAGAAACTTAGTGGAGTTATGGACATCAATAATCTTATACTGTTGTCCAATGATGTGTTGTTCAGGAGGCACTCGGTTTTCAGTCACCAAAGTGAAACTGGCACCTGTGTCCCTGTAGGCCAAGGCCTCAACACCATTTATTGAAACTGTCTGCCTGTACTTATCCATTGTAAGGGGACAAGCAGCCAGTGTGGCAAGGCCAATGCCACTAGGTGTGACAGAAACTGTCTTGGGACTGATTACATCAGTTTCCACTATGGACCCATAAGTGAACCCAACTACACCCTTTGCTTGACTGTTGCCAGCAGTCCCACCACTAGTACCACTACTGCTAGGGGCACTAGAGCTTGATGTATTAGTGGTGGTAGGCTCAGGGGGTTTACCTGGACAGGACTTATCCCCTGGCCTATGGCCTCTGTTTTTACACACAAAGCACCAAGGCTTTTTAATGTGTGCAGGTTGGGAAGAAGAGGAAGAATTTGTTTTATCCCCACCCTCTGAAGAGTGTTTAAGATTTGAAGTGGGATCTTTGGTTTTACCCTTATCCCCATGCTTATCTTGAGATTTTTCACCATCTTTCTTCTTATTGCCATCTTTGTCACCCCCTGTATGAACTTTTCTGTTCACCCTTGTTCTGACCCATTTGTCTGCCTTCTTTCCCAATTCTTGGGGAGAGGTCAGATCAGAGTCTACCAGGTACTGGTGCAACAAATCAGACACACAATTATTAAGTATATGCTCTCTCAGGATTGTGTTATACAGGCTTTCATAATCAGTAACTTTACTGCCATGTAACCACCCCTCCAAGGCCTTCACTGAATGGTCAATGAAATCAACCCAGTCTTGTGAAGACTCCTTTTTGGTCTCTCTGAACTTTATCCTGTACTGTTCAGTGGTTAAGCCATAACCATCCAGGAGTGCATTCTTAAGAACTGTAAAATTATTGGCATCATATTCTTTCACAGTAAGGAGCCTATCCCTACCTTTTCCACTAAATGATAGCCATAGGATAGCAGCCCACTGCCTTTGAGGGACATCCTGTACAGCACAGGCCCTCTCAAGTGCAGCAAACCACTTGTTAATGTCATCCCCCTCCTTATAAGGGGGAACTATCTTGTGCAGATTCCTGGAATCATGCTCTTTTGCAGGATGACTATGGGGAATACTGCTGCTGCCACCATGGGTATCTAAACCCAACTTCTGTCTTTCCCTCTCTATTTCTAAAGACTGTCTATCCAAATCCAGCTGTTGCTTCTTGAGCTTCAGTCTGGTTTGTTCCACTCTCAATCTATTGAGCTCCCTTTCTAACAATCTGTCATCAGGGTGGGTGGGAGGGACATTTCTAGATACAGAGGTATGATGGGAATGAACAGAAGGAGACCTGTCCCTTACAGAGGGCACCCTAACAGCTTGGCTACCAGCATAATGTGAGATCACATCATCAGTATGGTGTGATTCAACCTCTGTACCAACTATGCTAGACTGTCTAGTAATGGGCAGGCTGAGAAGTTTCTTTCCTGAACCTTTGCCTGGGGGAGTCCCTGGATCAGATTGAGAACCATTAGCTACTTTTTCTACAGATTGGGCACTTATGGCCTTATCCTGTACTCTAAGCATATTAATTAACAGTTCTAAGGAAGGATTCTTCCCTACACTCAAACCTCTCTCTATGCAGAGACTCCTTGCTCCTTTCCAGCTAAGGTGATCATATGCAAGTTTGGACAGTTCAACATTTTGGCCTGTGCCAGACATTTTTAGAGAGAGTTAAAGTGATAGACAAAGAGAAAAAAGTTTTCAGAACTTTTTTTAAAGACAGAAAAAAACTTTTTAAACTTTTAAGAACTTTTTGAAAGTTTAGTAGTACTTTTCAGCACTTAGAAAAGAGTGAAAAGAGGAAATGCAAAACTTTTTGGCTATGTGTATATACACTGACCTTGTTTTGTATATTTTTCTCTTATGAAAAGTACAATGACAAGAGTGGTAAGTAGTCTCAAGCACTTATCCCACCACTGCACAACCAATGTAGGAGGCTGGACTGGCTTGTAGTGAGTACCAAGGGGTACTTGCACCTTGCACCAGGCCCAGTTATCCCTTATTAGTGTATAGGGTGTCTAGCAGCTTAGGCTGATAGATAATGGTAGCTTAGCAAAGCAGCTCAGGCTGAACTAGGAGACGTGTGAAGCTACTACAGTACCACCTAGTGTCATATGCACAATATCATAAGAAAACACAATACACAGTTATACTAAAAATAAAGGTACTTTATTTTTATGACAATATGCCAAAGTATCTTAGAGTGTACCCTCAGTGAGAGGATAGGAAATATACACAAGATATATATACACAATAGCAAAAATATGCAGTATAGTCTTAGAAAACAGTGCAAACAATGTATAGTTACAATAGGATGCAATGGGGAAACATAGGGATAGGGGCAACACAAACCATATACTCCAAAAGTGGAATGCGAACCACGAATGGACCCCAAACCTATGTGACCTTGTAGAGGGTCGCTGGGACTATTAGAAAATAGTGAGAGTTAGAAAAATAACCCTCCCCAAGACCCTGAAAAGTGAGTGCAAAGTGCACTAAAGTTCCCCTAAGGACAAAATAGTCGTGTTAGAGGGAGAATGCAAGGAAAACACAAATCAGCAATGCCACAACGATGGATTCCTGTCTGACGGTACCTGTGGAACAAGGGGACCAAGTCCAAAAGTCACAAGCAGCTCGGAGATGGGCAGATGCCCAAGAAATGCCAGCGGTTGGTGCAAAGAAGCTCTTACTAGGCTGAAGAACTGTGAATACTGCAGGAACGACAAGGGCTAGAGACTTCCCCTTTGGAGGATGGATCCCCCACGCCTTGGAGAGTCGTGCAGAAGTGTTTTCCCGCCGGATGGATGCCAACAAGCCTTGCTACACGCAAATCGTGCGTTTGGCGTTTTTGGACGCTGCTGGGGCCCAGGAGGGACCAGGAGGTCGCAAATTGGACCTGCAGAGAGAGGGGACGTCGAGCAAGACAAAGAGCCCTCACTGAAGCAGGTAGCACCCGGAGAAGTGCCAGAAACAGGCACTACGAGGATGCGTGAAACGGTGCTCGCCGAAGTTGCACAAAGGAGTCCCACGTCGCCGGAGACCAACTTAGAAAGTCGTGCAATGCAGGTTAGAGTGCCGTGGACCCAGGCTTGGCTGTGCACGAAGGATTTCCACCGGAAGTGCACAGGGGCCGGAGTAGCTTGCAAAGTCGCGGTTCCCAGCAATGCAGCCCAGCGAGGTGAGGCAAGGACTTACCTCCACCAAACTTGGGCTGAAGAGTCACTGGACTGTGGGGGTCACTTGGACGGTGTCGCTGGATTCGAGGGACCTCGCTCGTCGTGCTGAGAGGAGACCCAAGGGACCGGAAATGCAGCTTTTTGGTGCCTGCGGTTGCAGGGGGAAGATTCCGTCGACCCACGGGAGATTTCTTCGGAGCTTCTGGTGCAGAGAGGAGGCAGACTACCCCCACAGCATGCACAAGCAGGAAAACAGTCGAGAAGGCGGCAGGATCAGCGTTACAGAGTTGCAGTAGTCGTCTTTGCTACTATGTTGCAGGTTTGCAGGCTTCCAGCGCGGTCAGCGGTCGATTCCTTATCAGAAGGTGAAGAGGGAGATGCAGAGGAACTCGGCTGAGCTCATGCATTCGTTATCTAAAGTTTCCCCAGAGACAGAGACCCTAAATAGCCAGAAAAGAGGGTTTGGCTACCTAGGAGAGAGGAAAGGCTACTAACACCTGAAGGAGCCTATCACAAGGAGTCTCTGACGTCACCTGGTGGCACTGGCCACTCAGAGCAGTCCAGTGTGCCAGCAGCACCTCTGTTTCCAAGATGGCAGAGGTCTGGAGCACACTGGAGGAGCTCTGGACACCTCCCAGGGGAGGTGCAGGTCAGGGGAGTGGTCACTCCCCTTTCCTTTGTCCAGTTTCGCGCCAGAGCAGGGGCTAAGGGGTCCCTGAACCGGTGTAGACTGGCTTATGCAGAATTGGGCACACCTGTGCCCAACAAAGCATTTCCAGAGGCTGGGGGAGGCTACTCCTCCCCTGCCTTCACACCATTTTCCAAAGGGAGAGGGTGTCACACCCTCTCTCAGAGGAAGTTCTTTGTTCTGCCATCCTGGGCCAGGCCTGGCTGGACCCCAGGAGGGCAGCTGCCTGTCTGAGGGGTTGGCAGCAGCAGCAGCTGCAGAGAAACCCCAGGAAAGGCAGTCTGGCAGTACCAGGGTCTGTGCTACAGACCACTGGGATCATGGAATTGTACCAACAATGCCAGGATGGCATAGAGGGGGCAATTCCATGATCATAGACATGTTACATGGCCATATTCGGAGTTACCATGGTGAAGCTACATATAGGTAGTGACCTATATGTAGTGCACGCGTGTAATGGTGTCCCCGCACTCACAAAGTTCAGTGAATTGGCTCTGAACAATGTGGGGGCACCTTGGCTAGTGCCAGGGTGCCCTCACACTAAGTAACTTTGCACCTAACCTTTACCAGGTAAAGGTTAGACATATAGGTGACTTATAAGTTACTTAAGTGCAGTGTAAAATGGCTGTGAAATAACGTGGACGTTATTTCACTCAGGCTGCAGTGGCAGGCCTGTGTAAGAATTGTCAGAGCTCCCTATGGGTGGCAAAAGAAATGCTGCAGCCCATAGGGATCTCCTGGAACCCCAATACCCTGGGTACCTCAGTACCATATACTAGGGAATTATAAGGGTGTTCCAGTAAGCCAATGTAAATTGGTAAAAATGGTCACTAGCCTGTCAGTGACAATTTGGAAAGAAATGAGAGAGCATAACCACTGAGGTTCTGGTTAGCAGAGCCTCAGTGAGACAGTTAGGCACCACACAGGGAACATACACATGCACACCTATGAGCACTGGGGCCCTGTGTGACAGGGTCCCAGTGACACATACATATAGGCCACAAACCTATGAGCACTGGGGTCCTGACCAGCAGGATCCCAGTGACACATAACAACCATACTGAAACCATGGTGTTTTCACTATGAGCACTGAGGCCTGGCTATCAGGATCCCAGTGAGACAGTGAAAACAGTGACAAACACCCTGACATACACTCACAAACAGGCCAAAAGTGGGGGTAACAAGGCTAGAAAGAGGCTACCTTCTCACAGTTGTCCTCCGGTGTTGTGGGACTGCCTTTTGTGACTTCGCGTGGACTCCGGTTCACTTTACTTCCAAGTGCCTGTTCAGGTACTTCTGTGGGTGCTGCCTGCTTCTGTGAGGGCTCCCTGAGTTGCTGGGCGCACCCTCTGTCTCCTTCTCCAAGTGGCGACATCCTGGTCCCTCCTGGTCCACAGCAGCACCCAAAAACCTCTACTGTGACCCTTGCAGCTAGCAAGGCTTGTTTGCGGTCTTTCTGCGTGGGAACACCTCTGCAAGCTTCATCGCGATGTGGGACATCCGTCTTCCAAAGGAGAAGTCCCTAGCTCTCTTCTTTCTTGCAGAACTCAAAGCTTCTTCCATCCGGTGGCAGCTTCCTTACACCCTCAGCTGGCATTTCCTGGGCTCCTGCCCACTCTTGACACTGTCGCGACTATTGGACTTGGTCCCCTTGTCTTACAGGTACTCAGGTCTGGAAATCCACTGTTGTTGCATTGCTGGTGTTTGTTCTTCCTGCAGAATCCCCCTATCACGACTTCTGTGCTCTCTGGAGGTAGTAGGTGCACTTTACACCTACCTTTCAGGGTCTTGGGGTGGGCTATTTTTCTAACCCTCACTATTTTCTTACGGTCCCAGCGACCCTCTACAAACTCACATAGGTTTGGGGTCCATTTGTGGTTCGCATTCCACTTCTAGAGTATATGGTTTGTGTTGCCCCTATACCTATGTGCTCCTATTGCAATCTATTGTAATTCTACACTGTTTGCATTACTTTTCTTGCTATTACTTACCTAATTTTGGTTTGTGTGCATATATCTTGTGTATATAACTTATCCTAATACGGAGGGTACTCACTGATCTACTTTTGGCATATTGTCATAAAAATAAAGTACCTTTATTTTTAGTATATCTGTGTATTGTGTTTTCTTATATTGTGCATACGACACCAGTGGTATAGTAGAAGCTTTACGTGTCTCCTAGTTCAGCCTAAGCTGCTTTGCCATAGCTACCTTCTATCAGTCTAAGCTGCTAGAAACACCTCTTCTACACTAATAAGGGATAACTGGACCTGGCACATGGTGTAAGTACCTCTGGTACCCACTGCAAGCCAGGCCAGCCTCCCACAGTACTTTCCTACAAGACCTATGTGAGCTTGTAGAGGGTCACTGGGACTGTAAGGAAACAGTGAGGGTTAGAGAAATACCCCACCCCAAGACCCTGAAAAGTAGGAGTAAAGTGTACCTACTACCCCCAGAGAGCACAGAATTCGTGATAGGGGTATTCTGCAGGGAGAACACACACCAGCAGTGCACTGACAACGGATTTTCAGACCTGAGTACGTGTAAGACAAGGGGACCAAGTCCAATAGTCGCGAAAGTGTCGAGGTAGGGGAGCAGGACCCCAGGAAACCCCAGCTGAAGGTGCAAGGAAGCTGGCACCAGTTGGAAGAAGCTTGGAGTTCTGCAAGAAAGAAGAGACTAGGAACTTCTCCTTTGGAAGATGGATGTCCGACGTCACGATGAAGCTTGCAGAGGTGTTCCCACACAGAAAAACCGCAAACAAGCCTTGCTAGCTGCAAGGGTCGCGGTAGAGGGTTTTGGGCGCTGCTGAGGACCAGGAAGGACCAGGATGTTGCCTTTTGGAGGAGGAGACAGAGGAGGCGCTCACCAACTCAGAGAGCCCTCACAGAAGCAGGCAGCACCTGCAGAAGTACCCCAAAAGGCACTTAGAAGTTACGTGAACCTGAGTCCACGCAAAGTCACAAAAGGGAGTCCCACGACGCCGGAGGACAACTCAGAAGGTTGTGCACTGCGAGACGGAGTGCTGGGGGTTCCTGGCTAGGCTAGGCTACACACGAAGGAGATCCTGGAAGAGTGCACAGGAGCCGGAGCAGGTCCAAATCACAAGGTACACAGCTTTGCAATCTAGCGTGGGGAGGCAAGGACTTACCTCCACCAAACTTGGACTGAAGAGTCACTGGACTGTGGGAGCACCTGGACAGAGTTGCTGTGTTCCAGGGACCACGCTAGTCAGACTGAGAGGTGACCCAAAGGACCATTGTTGCAGTCTTTTGGTGCCTGCGTTAGCAGGGGGAAGATTCCGTCGACCCACGTGAGATTTCTTCAGAGCTTCTGGTGCAGGGTGAAGGCAGGCTAACCCCAGAGCATGCACCACCTGGAAATGGACGAGAAAGCCGGCAGGATTAGGCGCTGCAATGTTGCTGGTAGTCGTCTTGCTACTTTGTTGCGGTTTTACAGGCGTCCTGGAGCAGTCAGCGGTCGATGCTTTGGTAGAAGGTGAAGAGGGTGATGCAGAGGAACTCTGGTGAGCTCTTGCATTCGTTATCTAAAGAATTCCCCAAAGCAGAGACCCTAAATAGCCAGAAAAGGAGGTTTGGCTACCAAGGAAGGAGGATTGGCTACCAAGAGAGGTAAGAGCCTATCAGAAGGAGCCTCTGACGTCACCTGCTGGCACTGGCCACTCAGAGCAGTCCAGTGTGCCCCCAACACCTCTGTTTCCAAGATGGCAGAGGTCTGGGACACACTGGAGGAGCTCTGGGCACCTCCACTGGGAGGTAATGGTTAGGGGGGTGGTCACTACCCTTTCCTTTGTCCAGTTTCGCACCAGAGCAGGGCTGGGGGATCCCTGAACCGGTGTAGACTGGCTTATGCAGAGATGGGCACCATCTGTGCCCATCAAAGCATTTCCAGAGGCTGGGGGAGGCTACTCCTCCCCAGCCCTCACACCTATTTCCAAAGGGAGAGGGTGTAACACTGTAGGAGGCTGGGCTGGCTTGTAGTGAGTACCAAGGGGTACTTGCACCAGGCCCAGGTATCCCTTATTAGTGTATAGGGTGTCTAGCAGCTTAGGCTGATAGATAATGGTAGCTTAGCAGAGCAGCTTAGGCTGAACTAGGAGACGAGTGAAGCTCCTACAGTACCACTAGTGTCACTTGCAAAATATCATAAGAAAACACAATACACAGATATACTAAAAATAAAGGTACTTTATTTTTATGACGATATGCCAAAGTATCTCAGTGAGTACCCTCCGTATGAGGATAGCAAATATACACAAGATATATGTACACAATACCACAAATATGCAGTATAGTCTTAGAAAACAGTACAAACAATGTATAGTTACAATAGGATGCAATGGGGACACATAGGGATAGGGGCAACACAAACCATATACTCCAAAAGTGGAATGCGAACCACGAATGGACCCCAAACCTATGTGACCTTGTAGAGGGTCGCTGGGACTATTAGAAAATAGTAAGGGTTAGAAAAATAGCCCACCCCCAGACCCAGAAAAGTGAGTGCAAAGTGCACTAAAGTTCCCCAAAGGACAAAGAAGTCGTGATAGGGGAATTCTGCAGGAAAGACACAAACCAGCAATGCAACAACAATGGATTTCCAGTTGAGGGTACCTGTGGAACAAGGGGACCAAGTCCAAAAGTCACAAGCAAGTCGGAGATGGGCAGATGCCCAGGAAATGCCAGCTGTGGGTGCAAGGAAGCTGCTACTGGACAGTAGAAGCTGAGGATTCTGCAGGAACGACAGGGGCTAGAGACTTCCCCTTTGGAGGATGGATCCCCCACGCCGTGGAGAGTTGTGCAGAAGTGTTTTCCCGCCGAAAGACCGCCAACAAGCCTTGCTAGCTGCAAATCGTGCGGTTAGGGTTTTTGGATGTTGCTGTGGCCCAGGAGGGACCTGGATGTCGCCAATTGCGACTGGGGACAGAGGGGGCGTAGAGCAAGACAAGGAGCCCTCTCAGAAGCAGGCAGCACCCGCAGAAGTGCCGGAACAGGCACTACGAAGAAGAGCGAAACGGTGCTCACCCGAAGTTGCACAAAGGAGTCCCACGTCGCCAGAGACCAACTTAGAAAGTCGTGCAATGCAGGTTAGAGTGCCGTGGACCCAGGCTTGGCTCTGCACACAGGATTTCCGCCGGAAGTGCACAGAGGCCGGAGTAGCTGCAAAAGTCGCGGTTCCCAGCAATGCAGTCTGGCGTGGGGAGGCAAGGACTTACCTCCACCAAACTTGGACTGAAGAGTCACTGGATTGTGGGAGTCACTTGGACACAGTTGCTGGATTCAAGGGACCTCGCTCGTCGTGCTGAGAGGAGACCCAGGGGACCGGTGATGCAGTTCTTTGGTGCCTGCGGTAGCAGGGGGAAGATTCCGTCGACCCACGGGAGATTTCTTCGGAGCTTCTAGTGCAGAGAGGAGGCAGACTACCCCCACAGCATGCACCACCAGGAAAACAGTCAAGAAGGCGGCAGGATCAGCGTTACAGAGTTGCAGTAGTAGTCTTTGCTACTTTGTTGCAGTTTTGCAGGCTTCCAGCGCGGTCAGCAGTCGATTCCTTGGCAGAAGGTGAAGAGAGAGATGCAGAGGAAATCTGATGAGCTCTTGCATTCGTTATCTAAGGAAATCCCCAAAGCAGAGACCCTAAATAGCCAGAAAAGAGGGTTTGGCTACTTAGGAGAGAAGATAGGCTAGCAACACCTGAAGGAGCCTATCAGAAGGAGTCTCTGACGTCACCTGCTGGCCCTGGCAACTCAGAGCAGTCCAGTGTGCCAGCAGCACCTCTATTTCCAAGATGGCAGAGGTCTGGAGCACACTGGAGGAGCTCTGGGCACCTCCCAGGGGAGGTGCAGGTCAGGGGAGTGGTCACTCCCCTTTCCTTTGTCCAGTTTCGTGCCAGAGCAGGGCTGAGGGGTCCCTGAACCGGTGTAGACTGGCGTATGCAGAAATGGGCACCATCTGTGCCCATGAAAGCATTTCCAGAGGCTGGGGGAGGCTACTCCTCCCCTGCCTTCACACCATTTTCCAAAGGGAGAGGGTGTAACACCCTCTCTCAGAGGAAGTCCTTTGTTCTGCCATCCTGGGACAAGCCTGGCTGTACCCTAGGAAGGCAGAAACCTGTCTGAGGGGTTGGCAGCAGCTGCAGTGAAACCCCTGAAAAGACAGTTTGGCAGTACCAGGGTCTGTGCTACAGACCACTGGGATCATGGGATTGTGCCAACTATGCCAGGATGGCATAGAGGGGGCAATTCCATGATCATAGACATGTTACATGGCCATATTCGGAGTTACCATTGTGAAGCTACATATAGGTAGTGACCTATATGTAGTGCACGCGTGTAATGGTGTCCCCGCACTCACAAAGTCCGGGGAATTGGCCCTGAACAATGTGGGGGCACCTTGGCTAGTGCCAGGGTGCCCTCACACTAAGTAACTTTGCACCTAACCTTTACCAGGTAAAGGTTAGACATATAGGTGACTTATAAGTTACTTAAGTGCAGTGTTAAATGGCTGTGAAATAACGTGGACGTTATTTCACTCAGGCTGCAGTGGCAGGCCTGTGTAAGAATTGTCAGAGCTCCCTATGGGTGGCAAAAGAAATGCTGCAGCCCATAGGGATCTCCTGGAACCCCAATACCCTGGGTACCTCAGTACCATATACTAGGGAATTATAAGGGTGTTCCAGTAAGCCAATGTGAATTGGTAAAATTGGTCACTAGCCTGTTAGTGACAATTTGAAAGAAATGAGAGAGCATAACCACTGAGGTTCTGATTAGCAGAGCCTCAGTGAGACAGTTAGTCACTACACAGGTAATACATTCAGGCACACTTATGAGCACTGGGGCCCTGGATGACAGGGTCCCAGTGACACATACAACTAAAACAACATATATACAGTGAAAAATGGGGGTAACATGCCAGGCAAGATGGTACTTTCCTACAACATACAACTAAAACAACATATATACAGTGAAAAATGGGGGTAACATGCCAGGCAAGATGGTACTTTCCTACAGTCACTGACATCCCCATTTGCTTGTTTGACAGCTTGCTGTCTTAGACCCTCTAGTGTGGGACAGGTCTGCTGTGCCACACTCAGCTCCTCCCTGGCAGGCCCCCCTTCACCCAAAAGCTCAGCAGTGTCTGCTTCCAGCTCCTCTGGTGTAGGGTCTGCACAGGGTGGAAATTCTTCTTCGTCAGAAGTAGAATCCACTGTAGAGGGAGGGATAGTAGGTAGTGCTTTACTTCTACTAGCCCTAGCTTTAGGGAGCACTTGGTCCATTGTTCCAGGATCCAAGTTTCCCTGTCCATTTTGCTTTTTGGCCTGAGCCCTGGTCAAAGCAAAAATATGCCCTGGAATGCCCAGCATTGCTGCATGAGCCTCCAACTCCACTTCTGCCCAAGCTGATGTCTCTAAATCATTCCCTAATAGACAGTCTACAGGTAAATCTGAGGCAACCACAACTTTCTTTGGGCCAGTAACACCCCCCCAGTTGAGATTTACAACAGCCATGGGGTGGCTAAGGGTGTTGTTGTGAGCATCAGTTACTTGGTACTGGTGACCAAGTAGGTGTTGTTCAGGGTGGACCAGTTTCTCTATCACCATTGTGACACTGGCACCTGTGTCCCTGTAGGCCTGAACCTCAACACCATTTATTAGGGGTAGTTGCTTGTACTTATCCATGTTAAGAGGACAAGCAACCAAGGTGGCTAAATCAATAGCCCCCTCAGAGACTAACACAGCCTCTGTGGTCTCCCTAATCAGACCAACCCCAACTAAGTTACCAAAGGTGAGCCCAGCTACTCCCTTAGATTGGCTATTAGTAGGTTTGCTCCCACCACCACTGCTATTAGTAGGGACACTAGGTGTAGCAGTAGGGGTTGTAGTGGTAGGAGGCTTGGTGCTTTTCTTTGGACAACTGGGATCTGTTGTCCAATGGCCTTTTATTTTACATAAATAGCACCATGGTTTCTTTTCTTTGTTTTGATTGGAAGAGGATTTGGACCCACCACCCCCACCAGAGTGTTTTTGTGGGCCTGATGAAAACTCATTTTTAGATGTGTCCCCACCCTTGTCAGAAGACTTACCATCCTTCTTCTTGTTGCCATCTTTGTCACCCCCTGTATGAACTTTTCTGTTCACCCTTGTTCTGACCCATTTGTCTGCCTTCTTTCCCAATTCTTGGGGAGAGGTCAGATCAGAGTCCACCAAGCACTGGTGCAACAAATCAGACACACAATTATTAAGAATATGCTCTCTCAGGATCAGAGAGGGTCTCTGCTTTGGGGAATTCTTTAGATAACGAATGCAAGTCCTCATCCGAGTTCCTCTGCATCTCTCTCTTCATCTTCTGCCAAAGGATCGACCGCTGACTGCTCAGGACGCCTGCAAAACCGCAACAAAGTAACAAAGACGACTACTGCAACCTTGTATCGCTTCTCCTGCTGCCTTCTCGACTGTTTCCTGGTGGTGCATGCTCTGGGGGTAGCCTGCCTCCTCTCTGCACCAGGAGCTCTGAAGAAATCTCCCGTGGGACGACGGAATCCTCCCCCTGCACCCGCAGGCAACAAAAGACTGCATCACCGGTCCTCTGGGTCCCCTCTCAGCACGATGAGCGTGGTCCCTGGAACTCAGCAACTCTGTCCAAGTGACTCCCACAGTCCCGTGACTCTTCAGTCCAAGTTTGGTGGAGGTAAGTCCTTGCCTCCCCACGCTAGACTGCATTGTTGGGTACCACGTGAGTTGCAGCTGCTCCGGCTCCAGTGCACTCTTCCAGGATTTCCTTTGTGCACAGCCAAGCCTGGGTCCCCGATACTCTAACCTGCAGTGCACAACCTTCTGAGTTGTCCTCCGGCGTCATGGGACTCCCTTTTGTGACTTCGCGTGGACTCCGGTTCACTCCACTTCTAAGTGCCTGTTCCGGTACTTGTGCAGGTGCTGCCTGCTTCTGTGAGGGCTCCCTGACTTGCTGGGCGACCACTCTGTCTCCTCATCCAAGTGGCGACATCCTGGTCCCTCCTGGGCCACAGCAGCATCCAAAAACCCTAACTGCGACCCTTGCAGCTAGCAAGGCTTGTTTGCGGTCTTTCTGCGTAGGAACACCTCTGCAAGCTTCTTCACGACGTGGGACATCCATCCTCCAAAGGGGAAGTTCCTAGTCCTCTTCGTTCTTGCAAAACACCAAGGCCCATATTTATACTTTTTTAGCGCCGCATTAGCGACGTTTTTTTACGCAAAAACGGCGCAAACTTACAAAATACAATTGTACTTTGGGAGTTTGTGCCGTTTTTGCGTCAAAAAGTGGCGCAAGTGCGGCGCTAAAAAAGTATAAATATGGGCCCAAGCTTCTTCCATCCGGTGGCAGCTTCCTTGCACCCTCAGCTGGCATTTCCTGGGCTCCTGCCCACTCTCGACACTGTCGCGACTCTTGGACTTGGTCCCCTTGTCTTACAGGTACTCAGGTCCGGAAATCCACTGTTGTTGCATTGCTGGTGTTCCTTGCAGAATCCCCATATCACGACTTCTGTGCTCTCTGGGGGTTGTAGGTGCACTTTACACCTACCTTACAGGGTCTTGGGGTGGGCAATTTATCTAACCCTCACTGTTTTCTTACAGTCTCAGCGACCCTCTACAAGCTCACATAGGTTTGGGGTCTATTCGTGGTTTGCATTCCACTTTTGGAGTATATGGTTTGTGTTGCCCCTATACCTATGTGCTCCTATTGCAATCTACTGTAACTTTACACTGCTTGCATTACTTCGTTTTGCTATTACTGCATAATTTTGGTATTGTGTACATATATCTTGTGTATATTTCTCATCCTCATACTGAGGGTACTCACTGAGATACTTTTGGCATATTGTCATAAAAATAAAGTACCTTTATTTTTAGTACTTCTGTGTATTGTGTTTTCTTATGATATTGTGCATATGACACCGGTGGTATAGTAGGAGCTTTACATGTCTCCTAGTTCAGCCTAAGCTGCTTTGCCATAGCTACCTTCTATCAGCCATAGCTGCTAGAAACACCTCTGCTACACTAATAAGAGATAACTGGACCTGGCACAAGGTGTAAATACCTCTGGTTCCCACTACAAGCCAGGCCAGCCTCCTACGGGTGTGTATGTTGTTTGGATTGTCCAATGTGGTGCTGCTTTGTTTGTGTGTGTGTAT
The DNA here is from genome assembly GCF_031143425.1 of Pleurodeles waltl. Classification (NCBI taxonomy): domain Eukaryota; kingdom Metazoa; phylum Chordata; class Amphibia; order Caudata; family Salamandridae; genus Pleurodeles; species Pleurodeles waltl. The sequence goes on along the minus strand of NC_090440.1, from coordinate 599,100,875 downwards.
TTTGAGCGCGGCGGTATGTACCGCCAATGGTTTACCACCATTTAATGTCCGCTGTGGTGATTCATGGGTCACAATGTGGTGGGCATTGTTCTGTTGGCGTAACGGTGTGGGTTTTGATATTGCCAGTTTATTACTGACCTTTGGTGTGGCGGATTTGTGTCTGTGGCAGTATTTTGTCAGATTGGTGTGTGTGTGTGTCATAAAATGGTAAACGGATATCCGCCACGGTATGTTGGCGGCAGTCAGCATTGTGGTAAGTGGGACTTATCGCCAATGTCATAATGAGGGCCATAGTATACAGAGAGTCCAGGGGTACCCCAAGAGGCTTGGCAGAGGCAATAATAAATAATACTAATGCTCTATTTGTGGTAGTGTGGTCGAGCAGTTAGGCTTATCAGAGAGTAGTGTTAAGCATTTGTTGTACACCCACACAAACAATGGAAGAACTCAGTGACTTAACTCCAGACCAGTAGGATTTTATATAGAAAAATATATTTTTGTCACTTTATTGCTAGCACCACAAGACTAAGTTCAGAAGTAAATACTATTGCAAGTAAGTACTTAGCATAGACATCAATGTAACTTTGTTTCACTTTAGTCAAGTAAACAATTTTAAAGAAAACTGAGAATATCTATTTTAAAAGTGGACTCTGCGTTTTCAGAACAGTTCCTGGGGGAAGAAAATAAAGTACAGTTTTAGAGGTAAGTACATAACTTACAGTTCCAGTTTCCGGGTTATAGGTAGTCCACTGTTGGGAGTTCAAGTCAACCCCAAACACCTACCACCAGCAACACGGTGCGGGCCGGGTGCAGAGGTCAAAGTTGATCAATTTAAACGTGGGCTCCTACGGAGACAGGTGGTACTCGGAATTTGGTCTGCCAGCACGTAAGTACCTGCGGCTCGGAGGGCAGACCAGGGGGGATTAGAGGAGCACTGGAGGGGCCCCAAGTAGGCACCAATCCCATATCCTCAGCGGCACTGGGGCGGCAGGGTGCAAGCAAGGCTCTATGAGGGCACCCCGGGGGTCACTCAGGCGCTGCACGCGAGGTCCGGGGGTGTCTCGGGCACACCACCGGTTAGACAGGGAAGAGAGCCACCTGTTGATCGTCGCTGCACCAGTTGTCAATTTCTCCAAGGCCTGGGGGCTGCTGGTGCAGTGGGTCCTTTGGCGTCTGTTATCTTTGTCCAGGACAGTTGCGGTCAGGGGCGTCCTTGAGATTCCCTCTGCAGGCGTCGTCGTGGAGGGGTGGAAGGTCAACCCAGGGTGAGCACTTGGTCGCCATCGCCTGGGGGGTCCTCTCTGGTTGGTTGGGCCACCTGGACTTGGGCCATGGGCGTCGGGTGCAGAGTGGTTAGGACTCACGCTTCTGGAGTGAGTTGGGAGTCCTTCAGAAGAGGTTTCTTCTTCTGTTCTTCTTTGGACAGGGCCGCTGTCCAAGGGAGTTGTTGATCCTCTGTGATGCAGGCAGTCCTGTGGAGTTTTTTCAGAGGTCACTGGACCTGCAGGACGTGTCGTTTTTCTGCAAGCAGGAGACAGGCCGGAAGGGCTGGGTCCAAGTCAGTTGTTGTCTCCTTTTCTTCTCTGTTGGGGTCTCAGCTAAGCAGTCCTTCTTCTTCTTGTGAGGTCATCAGGAATCTGATTAGCTTGGTTCAGGGAGCCCTTAAATACAAGATTTAGGGGCTTTTTGGGGGGTTAAAGGACAGTAGTAAATGGCTGCTGTCCCTGAGAGTGGCTACACCTTTCCTGTGCCCACTCCCTTGGGGAGAGGGCACATTTCTATCCCTACTGGCCCTGATCCTCCAAGCCAAGATCGAGGAGTCACTTCAGTTCTGGACACCTTAGGGGTGGTCCTGGCTGAGGTGGAGACTCCTCCTTGTTTTTCCTAATTACCCCTCTGGACTTGCCGCCAAAAGTGGGGCTTTGTCCAGGGGTTGGGCATCTCCACTAGCTGTAGTGCCCTGGGGCATTGTAACACGAAGCCTGAGCCTTTGAGGCTCACCGTTAGGTGTTACAGTTCCTGCAGGGGGGAGGTGTGAAGCACCTCCTCCCAGTGCAGGCTTTGTTTCTGGCCTCAGGGAGCACAAAGGCTCTCACCCCAGGGGGTCAGAAACTTGTCTCTCAGTGGCAGGCTGGCACAGACCAGTCAGTTCTGCATTGGAGGATTGGGTAAAATACAGAGGGCATATCTAAGATGCTCTCTGTGTGCATTGTTTTGATAAATCCAACACTGGCATTGGTGTGGGTTTATACTTCTGAGAAGCTTGATACCAAACTTCCCAGTATTTAGTGTAGCCATTATGGAACTGTGGAGTTAGTTTTGTCAATCTCCCAGACTATATACTTAAGATGGCCACATTGTACTTACACTGTCTAAGAATGAGCTTAGACACTGTAGCTTACAATGTTCAAGAAGGGGCATATTGTTCATGCAGCTGTGCCCTCAACTGTGGTATAGTGCACCCTGCCTTAGGGCTTTGAGGCCTGCTAGAGGGGTGACTTACCTATGGCACAGGCAGTACTTTGTGTGCATGGCACCCTGAGGGGGATTCCATGTCAACTTTGCCTTTTTCTCCTCACCAACACACACAATTTGCAATGGCAGTGTGCATGTGTTAGTTGAGGGGTCCCTTAGGGTGGCACAACACATGCTGCAGCCCTTAGGGACCTTCCCTGGTCACAGGGCCCTTGGTACCACTGGTACCTTTTACAAGGGACGTATCTGTGTGCCAATTGTGGAAACAATTGTACCTTTTTAGTGAAAGAACACTGGTGCTGGGGTCTGGTTAGCAGGGTCCCAGCACACTCTCAGTCAAGTCAGCATCAGTATCAGGCAATAAGTGTGGGGAGTGGGGGGTAATTGCAAAAAGGGCCATTTTCCTACAACATACCTCAGCAGAAAATAAAACAGTAGGCATTATGATTTAGCAAAGTTAGACTTTCAGGAGGTTAGCGGCCACCTTTCTTGACAATGATAGCACTTGAGTTAAGGGCACCACAGAATTCCACATCACGCTACAAAGTCCAACAACACACCACATACTTCCACTCCACTACATGCCACTCCACAACACAGAATACCACTCCACATAATTAAACCTCAGAGCACACAGTTCCACTCCATATAATTCCACTACATTCAATACCACGTACTTACTAGCTACATATTTCCAAGCACATCAGGCAACATAATTCCACTACACATAACTCCACCTAACACCACACAATTCCACAACAATTAGTAACACTCCAACCCACAGGATTCCACGCCACACCACATACATCCATTGCACTCCACAACACAGCTAAAATACATTATTATTGACAGAGCCAATAATCAAGTGACCCTGATCGGAAAACCTTACTCATGCTAACTATAATAATTGAAAGACATTGCCAAAACCAATAGGTCTGGCCAAGCACTTATAAGGGCCCAAAGCGAGAACTATTGACAATGCCAATGCTTGTTTTGATCTCTCTCACTCCATTTCTTGAAGCTTCTCATGTTGCACTGTTACGGTTTTGTATTCACTATTCCTTGCCCTTGTAGCTCCACGCCCCCAAATAAACATATAAATGTATATATGGCTTGCATACCGCACCCCTAGTGTATAATCACACAAAGAAAAGTATTTGTTTGATTTACTACCAGAAGTACCTTACTAAATGTCTACCTTTGGAAATTCTACACGAGGTTTGCTAAATCCTAGTCCTTGAACCAGTTGGGTGGAAATGTGCCAGTCCTAATCTGTTCATTAGGGTGCTGTCTGCTTCTGAAAAGTGTTTGAACCATGGTCACTGACAAATACTGAAGTGTTTAATTTTGCGAAGAGAGGGAGTTGGGCATATATCAGCTCTGCGATGCATTAGCCACCAATGATAGCACCAATGGAAAGCGAAGAGAAAGAAAAATACACTCCTTCATCTCTCTGCCAAAGCCAGAAGATTGTGGTGTACTGGGACTGGCAGACGGCACCTGCCTTAGCATGAATCGTGCTTCATGGGACAGTAAGGAAGGACCATAGTCTGATGCAGGCTGACTTAGCATAGTTGTGGACAAAACGTTGTTGGATCAAGAATCTTCCCAAAATACCCCAGGCCTCTAAGCAAGCTTGCTAAGACAAGCACTTATAACTTGAATGATGATTTCATATTAACAAACCATTTTGCTTACAGCACTACAGCACTGTTAGCAAAGAGAGATCTGCAGTTGAACAGAAGAGGAAGTAGAAGAGCAACACACAGAGAAGCACATATGATCTTAAGTGGTGACCAAGACATTGAGACCTTCTGTCTCATTACAAAAACGGTTAAACACATATTTAAAAAACATTTCGTTGAAAACAAAATAAATCACCTAGACATAGTGACATACAGAGCCTAGCTGAGTAAGTGAGATGTAGATGTCCTTGAGGCAAGCAAAGAGGCGAAAAATGTGTATCAAATATAGAAGGCTACTGAAGGTGCCTATTTTCTGGACATGTATTCCAGATATTGGGATGAGAATGGAGGAAAGGGTCAAACTGGTAACGCCGCATTTTTGCACATTAAAATGTCTTTTTGATCCTCCAGATCCATTGAGTAATACTCAACATTCTATTGAGACAGCTGGGACCTGTTGAGAACATTCGTTGGCTAGAAGAACAACTTGCTTGATTGTAAAGTAGTTAATGATACTAACCAACCACTTTGTTTTTCGTAAGCACATTGCATCCTGCTGTATCTTTAAAAAACACTTTATGAACATTAAAATAAGCAGCTCGAAAGAATATAATCATACAAATAATTAGCTGTGCTGGAGAACTAGTGTTAAAATATTTGAACCTTTATTTTGACAGAGACTACAGTCTTCCATGCATTCGCATCTCTTTTTATTCCTCCTGCATTGTTAACTATGGCCATTAGTCTGTCCAATAGTTTTAGGAACAAAGGGTTTAACACTAGTACAGCACTAGTTAAACCTAAGCATGCATCATTTCTGTTGATAGCCGCCAATTATAGATTTCCACTGAGGCTCTAAGCCAACGGGAATCTCCTCTATGTATGTGAGTGGACAATGGTAGATGTACATTTGAAATGAAAATTCGTTATGTTATCAGGTTATGCTACTTTTGTATGTCTGTAGACCACTTATGCCAGTGTCTGGTTACAACAGCCAATAGAAATTAACTGTGTCTTTTGACCCAACAGTGGAAGCGAATTGATTATTTTAATGGAGTCCCATGTACTGATTGAATAAGTCCTACATGCCACAAAACATGATAACCGTCAGCGATGAGAGATGAACCTCATCACTCCACTATGTGGGTCTGATCTTCGTCCTCACCTAACAGAATTTTCTCAGTTTAACATCTAAACTTGTAGCCAATCAAGACCAGTTGTCCCACTATTACTCAGACTGCATTTAGGACACACCAGAAACATTAAAAGGCGAATAGCCACAATCTACAAATAGCCCAAATTAGTTTTTATTTTATGATTTATGAGAAAACGTTACACCTTTAGAAAAAAGTAATTTCAACTTAAATGGAACACGTAAAACATATCAATAGTGTAAAAAAGATTTGCTGTATTTCTTCTGCTACTATCACAAACGTGCACGAAGCACAAGTCAGTGCCTTGTATTGCCTCCTCTCTATCTCACGTAGGAGTAGTCTGCAAGTCACGCAACGCAGTCTGTATTTTTTATTTTTGAAATTGTAATTACTCATTCTCTGATATGGGTGCACAGCAAAAATAAGAGCAGAATAAGCAATTCCAATACAAGGAATGCGTGTGGGGGGCTATGGAGTTTATCAGCACAACTTTATTTGAAGAAAGTAACAGTCATTAAGACACACATCCCTCTGCCTAATGGACAATATGTTATTAAAATACATTTGTTCAAAGTAGCAGAAAATTGAGTATAGTTTTAAATAATGCAGACAAATTCTGAATGTTTGTTGGTAATGACGTAAATAGATTTTTTTTCCATAAAAAATCCTATTCTGTGGGGAAGGCAGAGGGTCGTCGAGAATCGGTACCATTTTCTGCAGGATCGGTTTCCGCAACTGTAAACTGCAATATAAAGGAATCATTGAGAAGTTATTATGGTCAGTTGTTTTAGCAAAACCGAAACATTATGTTGGTGTCGACTTAAAACAGACGACTGAATTTAAAATATGGACCTTAGCCAATCTATCTATATATTTATAATAAAGAACGTTATTCAATTGAATTGCTTTAACAGTATGTTAGCATTAACCATTTACATACAGTATAAAACATTAGGACAATGTCATTGAAGAGTACCAATACCATTGGTTTGCAAAGAGCTGCCAAATAAGCACTCAGCAGAGTATGAAAGGCGGTTTTGACAACATTGTGCCACATAAACCACATCTGCCAAGTCATACTTGAGAAGAAATATTTTTTCATTTTATATAGTGATTAAAAACTTTGGGGAACAAGAATCGGGATCAGAGACTGACTTCAACAGCAATCATAATGGTGGCCTTGTGGAAAGCTGCTGCTCTCTAGAGGAGCAGCGCAATTTAGGCTCCACCATTAGACGTCATAATTATACACTCATATTTGACATTATAATAGCTGTGTGCCTTAATCATATTAACGTGTGAAGTATTGTAGGAGGCTGGCCTGGCTTGTAGTGGGTACCAAAGGTACTTACACCTTGTGCCAGGTCCAGTTATCCCTTATTAGTGTAGACGAGGTGTTTCTAGCAGCTTAGGCTGATAGAAGGTAGCTATGGCAAAGCAGCTTCGGCTGAACTAGGAGACATGTAAAGCTCCTACTATACCACTGGTGTCATATGCACAATATCATAGGAAAACACAATACACAGAGTTACTAAAAATAAAGGTACTTTATTTTTATGACAATATGCCAAAAGTATCTCAGTGAGTACCCTCAGTATGAGGATGCCAAATATACACAAGATATATGTACACAAACAAAAATTAGGTAAGTAATAGCAAGAAAAGTAATGCAAACAGTATAGAATTACAATAGACTGCAATAGGAGCACATAGGTATAGGGGCAACATAAACCATATACTCCAAAAGTGGAATGCGAACCACGAATGGACCTTGAACCTATGTGAGCATATAGAGGATCACTGGGACTGTAAGAAAACTGTGAGGGTTAGACAAATAGCCCCCCCCAAGACCCTGAAAGGTAGGTCTAAAGTGCACCTACTACCCCCAGAGAGCACAGGAGTCGTGATAGGGGGATTCTGCAGGAAGAACAAACACCAGCAATACAACAACAGTGGACTTCCTGGCCTGAGTACCTGTAAGACAAGGGGACCAAGTCCAATAGTCGCGACAATGTCGAGTGGGCAGGAGCCCAGGAAATGCCAGCTGAGGGTGCAAGGAAGCTGCCACTGGTTGGAAGAAGCTTGGAGTTCTGCAAGAAAGAAGACTAGGAACTTCTCCTCTGGAGGATGGATGTCCCACGTTGCGATGAAGCTTGCAGATGTGTTCCCACGCAGAAAGACAGCAAACAAGCCTTGCTAGCTGCAAGGGTCATGGTAGAGGTTTTTGGATGCTGCTGTGGCCCAAGAGGGACCAGGATGTCCCCACTTGGAGGAGGAGACAGGGGGGGTGCCAGCAACTCAGGGAGCCCTCAGAGAAGCAGGCAGCACCCGCAAAAGTACCTGAACAGGCAATTGGAAGGAAAGTGAACCGGAGTCCACGCGAAGTCACAAAAGGGAGTCCCACGACACCGGAGGACAACTCAGAAGGTTGTGCACTGCAGGAAGGAGTGCCAGGGACCCAGGATTGGCTTTGCATGAAGGAAATCCTGGAAGAGTGCACAGGAGCCGGAGCAGCTGCAAATCATTCGGTAGCCAGCAATGCAGTATAGCATGGGGAGGCAAGGACTTACCTCCACCAAACTTGGACTGAAGAGTCACTGGACTGTGGGAGTCACTTGGACAGAGTTGCTGAGTTCCAGGGACCACGCTCGTCAGGATGAGATGGGACCCAGAGGACCAGTGTTGCAGTCTTTTGGTGCCTGCGTTAGCAGGGGGAGGATTCCGTCGACCCACGGGAGATTTCTTCGGAGCTTCTGGTGCAGGGTGAAGGCAGGCTACCCCCAGAGCATGCACCACCTGGAAACAGTCGAGAAAGCCGTCAGGATGAGGTGCTACAATGTTGCTAGGAGTCGTCTGGCTACTTTGTTGCGGTTTTGCAGGCGTCCTGAGCAGTCAGTGGTCGATTCTTTGGTAGAAGGTGAAGAGGGAGATGCAGAGGAACTCTGGTGGGCTCTTGCATTCGTTATCTGGTGAGATCCCCAAAGCAGAGACCCTAAATAGACAGAAAAGGAGGTTTGGCTACCAAGGAAGGAGGATTGGCTACCAAGAGAGGTAAGAGCCTATCAGAAGGAGCCTCTGATGTCACCTGATGGCACTGGCCACTCAGAGCAGTCCAGTGTGCCCCCAACACCTCTGTCTCCAAGATGGCAGAGGTCTGGGACACACTGGAGTAGCTCTCGGCACCTCCCCTGGGAGGTGCAGGTCAGGGGAGTGGTCACTACCCTTTCCTTTGTCCAGTTTCGCGCCAGAGCAGGGCTGGGGGATCCCTGAACCGGTGTAGACTGGCTTATGCAGAAATGGGCACCATCTGTGCCCATCAAAGCATTTCCAGAGGCTCGGGGAGGCTACTCCTCCCCAGCCCTTGCACCTATTTCCAAAGGGAGAGGGTGTTACATCCTCTCTCAGAGAAAGTCCTTTGTTCTGCCTTCCTGGGCCAGGGCTGCCTGCACCCCAGGAGGGCAGAAACCTGTCTGAGGGGTTGGCAGCAGCTGCAGTGGAGACCCCAGAAAGGCAGTTTGGCAGTATCCGGGTTCTGTGCTAGAGACCCGGGGGATCATGGAATTGTGACAATTCCATGATCTTAGACATGTTACATGGCCATGTTTGGAGTTACCATTCTGACGCTGTACATAGGTAGTGACCTATGTACAGTGCACACGTTTAATGATGTCACCACACTCACAAAGTCCGGGGAATTTGCCCTGAACGATGTGGGGGCACCTTGGCTAGTGCCAGGGTGCCCACACATTAAGTAACTTTGCACCCAACCTTCACTAGGTGAAGGTTAGACATATAGGTAACTTATAAGTTACTTAAGTGCAGTGGTAAATGGCTGTGAAATAACGTGGACGTTATTTCACTCAGGCTGCACAGGCAGGCCTGTGTAAGAATTGTCAGAGCTCCCTATGGGTGGCAAAAGAAATGCTGCAGCCCATAGGGATCTCCTGGAACCCCAATACACTGGGTACCTCAGTACCATATACTAGGGAATTATATGGGTGTACCAGTATGCCAGTGTGAATTGGTAAATTTAGTCACTAGCCTGTTAGTGACAAATTTGGAAAGCAGAGAGAGCACTACCACTGAGGTTCTGGTTAGCAGAGCCTCAGTGAGACAGTTAGGCATCACACAGGGAACACATACAGGGCACATACTTATGAGCAGTGGGGCCCTGCCTGGCAGGGTCCCAGTGACACATAGACTAAAACAACATATATGCAGTGAAATATGGGGGTAACATGCCAGGCAAGATGGTACTTTCCTACACCAAGCTGATGTCTCTAAATCGTTCCCTAGTAGACAGTCTACAGGTAAATCTGAGGCAACCACAACTTTCTTTGCACCAATAACCCCCCCCCCCCCCCCACCCCCTGTTGAGATTCACAACAGCCATGGGGTGGCTAAGAGTGTTGTTATGAGCGTCTGTCACTTGGTACTGCTGACCAACTAGGTGTTGTTCAGGGTGGACCAGTTTCTCTGTTACCATGGTAACACTGGCACCTGTGTCCCTGTAGGCCTGAACCTCAACACCATTTATTAGGGAAAGTTCCTTGTACTTATCCATATTAAGGGGACAAGCAACCAAGGTGGCCAAGTCAATGGCACCTTTAGAGACTAACACAGCCTCTGTGGTCTCCCTAACAAGACCAACCCCAACTAAATTACCAAAAGTGAGCCCAGCTACTCCCTTAGATTGGCTATTAGTAGGTTTGCTCCCACCACCACTACTATTACTAGGGGCACTAGAATTTGCAGTAGGGGTTGTGGTAGTGGGAGGTTTGGTGTTTTTCTTTGGACAACTGGCATCAGTTGTCTAACGGCCTTTCACTTTACACAAATAACACCAAGGCTGTTTAGGTTGATTTGAAGAGGATTTGGACCCACCACCCCCACCAGAGGATTTTTGTGGGTCTGATGGAGACTCAGTTTTACTTTTGTCCCCACCCTTGTCAGCAGACTTACCATCCTTCTTCTTGCCATCCTTGTCACCCCCTGTATGAACTTTTCTGTTCACTCTTGTTCTGACCCATTTGTCTGCCTTCTTTCCCAATTCTTGGGGAGAGGTCAGATCTGAGTCCACTAGATATTGGTGTAACAAGTCATACACACAGTTATTCAGAATATGCTCTCTCAGAATAAGATTATACAGGCTTTCATAGTCAGAAACTCTACTGCCATGTATCCACCCCTCCAAGGCCTTCACTGAACAGTCTACAAAGTCTGACCAGTCTTGTGAGGACTCTTTTCTGGTTTCTCTGAACTTAATCCTGTATTGTTCAGTGGTTAAGCCAAATCCATCCAAGAGTGCATCCTTCAAAACTGAAAAATTGTTAGCATCACTTTCTCTAACAGTAAGGAGCCTATCCCTACCCTTTCCAGTGAAAGATAGCCACAATATAACAGCCCACTGCCTTTGAGGGACCCCCTGAACCATACAGGCCTTCTCAAGTGCAGCAAACTACTTGTTGATGTCATCCCCCTCCTTGTAAGGGGGGACTATCTTGGGCAGATTCCTGGAATCATGCTCTCTAACAGGATTGCTATCATGAATACTGCTGCTGCCACCATGGGGTCCAAACTCCAATCTCTGTCTCTCCTTCTCCAGGTCTAGGGATTCCCTACCAGCTGTTGCTGTTTAAGCTTCAGTCTGGTCTCTTCAACCCTCAACTTTTTGAGTTCCCTTTCTAACATGTTGTCCTCCGGGTGGGTAGGTCGGGAATGCTTGGATACACAAGATAAATTGGAAACAACAGAGGGGGATCTGTCCCTAACTGACTGAACCCTAGCAACTTGGCCTCTAGGAATAAAGACTTCCCTACTGTGATGGGAACCTCCATTACTACTAACATTACTGGGTGTCTTGTTAGAGGGCAAATCCTGATTAGAACCCTCCCTCAAGGAGATTCCCTGAGTCAGATTGGGAACCTTCTATTAACCTCTCATTTGATGTGCCTGCTTGGGACTAATCATTGACAATAAGCATTTTAAATAGAAATTCTTTGGTAGGGTTCTTTCCTATCACTAAACCTCGTTCTAAGCAGAGACTCCTTAGGCTCTTGTAATTTAAATTGTCATAAGTAGTATTGACCATTTTAAGAGTAGAGTCTTCTACAGACATGATAGTAAAAGGTTTAGAAATAGTGAGAAGGAAGAAAAAGTTTCACAACTTTTTGGAGAACAGAGAAAAAAACTTTTTCTAACTTTTTAGAAACTTTTAGAAGTTTAAGAATACTTTTCAGCACGTTGTAAAAAGTTTAAGAGGAGAAAAGCAAAACTTTTTGCTTAGGTGTACATACACTGAACTGTTTTGTATATTATTCTCTTATGAAAAGTACACAATGGCAAAGTGGTAAGTAGTTACATGTACTTATCCCACCGCTGCACAACCAATGTAGGAGGCTGGCCTGGCTTGTAGTGGGTACCAGAGGTACTTACACCTTGTGCCAGGTCCAGTTATCCCTTATTAGTGTAGACGAGGTGTTTCTAGCAGCTTAGGCTGATAGAAGGTAGCTATGGCAAAGCAGCTTCGGCTGAACTAGGAGACATGTAAAGCTCCTACTATACCACTGGTGTCATATGCACAATATCATAAGAAAACACAATACACAGAGTTACTAAAAATAAAGGTACTTTATTTTTATGACAATATGCCAAAAGTATCTCAGTGAGTACCCTCAGTATGAGGATAAGTTATATACACAAGATATATGTACACAAACCAAAATTAGGTAAGTAATAGCAAGAAAAGTAATGCAAACAGTGTAGAATTACAACAGATTGCAATAGGAGCACATAGGTATAGGGGCAACACAAACCATATACTCCAAAAGTGGAATGCGAACCACAAATGGACCTCAAACCTATGTGAGCTTGTAGAGGGTCGCTGGGACTGTAAGAAAACAGTGAGGGTTAGAAAAATAGCCCACCCCAAGACCCTGAAAGGTAGGTGTAAAGTGTACCTACTACCCCCAGAGAGCACAGGAGTCGTGATAGGGGGATTCTGCAGGAAGAACAAACACCAGCACTGCAACAACAGTGGATTTCCGGACCTGAGTACTTGTAAGACAAGGGGACCAAGTCCAATAGTTGCGACAGTGATGAGAGTGGGCAGGAGCCCAGGAAATGCCAGCTGAGGGTGCAAGGAAGCTACCACCGGTTGGAAGAAGCTTGGAGTTCTGCAAGAAAGAATAGGACTAGGAACTTCCCCTTGGAGGATGGATCTCCCACGTCGCGATAAAGCTTGCAGAGGTGTTCCCACGCAGAAAGACCGCAAAGAAGCCTTGCTAGCTGCAAGGGTCGCAGTAGAGGTTTTTGGGTGCTGCTGTGGCCCAGAAGGGACTAGGATGTCTACACTTGGAGGAGGAGACAGAGGGGTATGTCCAGCAACTCAGGTAGCCCTCACAGAAGCAGGCAGCACCCGTAAAAGTACCTGAACAGGCACTTGGAAGGAAAGTGAGTCCACGCAAAGTCACAAAAGGGAGTCCCACGACGCCGAAGGACAACTCAGAAGGTTGTGCACTGCAGGAAGGAGTGCCGGGGACCCAGGCTTGGCTGTGCATGAAGGAAGTCCTGGAAGAGTGCACAGGAGCCGGAGCAGCTGCAAATCACGCTGTACCCAGCAATGCAGTCTAGCGTGGGGAGGCAAGGACTTACCTCCTCCAAACTTGGACTGAAGAGTCACTGGACTGTGGGAGTCACTTGGACAGAGTTGCTGAGTTCCAGGGACCACGCTCGTCGGGATGAGAGGGGACCCAGAGGACCAGTGTTGCAGTCTTTTGGTGCCTGCGTTAGCAGGGGGAAGATTCCGTCGACCCATGGGAGATTTCTTCGGAGCTTCTGGTGCAGGGTGAAGGCAGGCTACCCCCAGAGCATGCACCACCTGGAAACAGTCGAGAAAGCCGTCAGGATGAGGTGCTACAATGTTGCTAGTAGTCGTCTGGCTACTTTGTTGCGGTTTTGCAGGCGTCCTGAGTAGTTAGCAGTCGATCCTTTGGTAGAAGGTGAAGAGGGAGATCCAGAGGAACTCTGGTGAGCTCTTGCATTCGTTATCTGAAGAATTCCCCAAAGCAGAGACCCTAAATAGCCAGAAAAGGAGGTTTGGCTACCAAGGAAGGAGGATTGGCTACCAAGAGAGGTAAGAGCCTATCAGAAGGAGTCTCTGACGTCACCTGCTGGCACTGGCCACTCAGAGCAGTGCAGTGTGCCCCCAACACCTCTGTTTCCAAGATGGCAGAGGTCTGGGACACACTGGAGGAGCTCTGGGCACCTCCCATGGGAGGTGCAGGTCAGGGGAGTGGTCACTCCCCTTTCTTCTGTCCAGTTTCGCACCAGAGCAGGGCTGGGGGATCCCTGAACTGGTGTAGACTGGCTTATGCAGAGATGGGCACCATCTGTGCCCATCAAAGCATTTCCAGAGGCTGGGGGAAGCTACTCCTCCCCAGCCTTCACACCTATTTCCAAAGGGAGAGGGTGTAACACCCTCTCTCAGAGGAAATCCTTTGCTCTGCCTTCCTGGGTCAGGGCTGCCTGGACCCCAGGAGGGCAGAAACCTGTCTGAGGGGTTGGCAGCAGCAGCAGCTGCAGTGGAAACCCCGGAAAGGCAGTTTGGAATTACCCGGGTTCTGTTCTAGAGACCCGGGGGATCATGGAAATGTCCCCCCAATACCAGAATGGTATTAGGGTGACAATTCCATGATCTTAGACATGTTACATGGCCATGTTCGGAGTTACCATTGTGACGCTATACATAGGTAGTGACCTATGTATAGTGCACGTGTGTAATGGTGTCCCCGCACTCACAAGGTCCGGGGAATTTGCCCTGAACAATGTGGGGGCACCTTGGCTAGTGCCAGGGTGCCCACACACTAAGTAACTTGGCACCCAACCTTCACCAGGTGAAGGTTAGACATATAGGTGACTTATAAGTTACTTATGTGCAGTGTAAAATGGCTGTGAAACAACATGGACATTATTTCACGCAGGCTGGAGTGGCAGGCCTGTGTAAGAATTGTCTGAGCTCCCTATGGGTGGCAAAAGAAATGCTGCAGCCCATAAGGATCTCCTGGAACCCCAATACCTTGGGTACCTAAGTACCATATACAAGGGAATTATATGGGTGTACCAGTGTGCCAATGAGAATTGGTAACTTTAGTCACTAGCCTGCAGTGACAAATTTGGAAAGCAGAGAGAGCATAAACACTGAGGTTCTGGTTAGCAGAGCCTCAGTGATACAGTTAGGCACCACACAGGGAACACATACAGGGCACATACTATGAGTACTGGGGTCCTGCCTGGCAGGATACCAGTGACAGAAAAGCTAAAACAACATACATACAGTGAAATATGGGGGTAACATGCCAGGCAAGGTGGTACTTTCCTACACCACCCCACCCCCAAACGAGGGACAATAAGGCTAACCTTGCCCAAATGAGTCTTCATTGTCCAAGTGGAAACATCTGGAGAATTCTTCTGCATTGGAGTGGGTACTCCCAGGTCTATGTTCCACTGTATAGTCCATTCCCTGTAGGGAGATGGACCATCTCAATAATTTTGGGTTTTCACCTTTCATTTGTTTAAGCCATAATTGAGGTTTGTGGTCTGTCTGAACAATAAAGTGAGTACCAAACAGGTATGGTCTCAACTTGTTCAGTGCCCAGACCACAGCAAAGGCCTCCCTCTCTATGACAGACCAACACTTTTCTCTAGGGGTCAGCCTCCTGCTGATGAAAGCAACAGATTGATCCTGGCCCTCAGTGTTTAGCTGTGATAGAACTGCCCCCACCCCTAATTCAGAAGCATCAGTCTGGGCTATGAATTTCTTAGAGTAACAAGGGCTTTTTAGGACAGGTGCAGAGCATATTGACTGCTTGAACACATCAAAAGCCTTTTGACAGCTAGCTGTCCATAACACCTTTTTAGGCATTTTTTTGAATGTGAGTTCATTAAGAGGGGCAGATATACTGCCATAATTCTTTATGAACCTCCTATAGTACCCCATGAGGCCTAGGAAGGCTCTCACCTGGGTTTGAGTTGTAGGGGGTGCCCATTCCATAATGGTTTGGATTTTCTCCTGTAGTGGTGCAATCTGTTCCCCACCAACCAGGTGGCCCAGATAAACCACGTTCCCCTACCCTATCCCGCAATTTGAAGCCTTGATAGTGAGGCCTAGCTTTTGCATGGCCTCCAAAACGTTCCACAGGTGGACCAGGTGATCATCCCAGGTGGAGCTAAAGACAGCTATATCATATAGATATGCTGCACTGAAGGCTTCCAATCCTTGAAGGACTGTGTTCACCAACCTCTGAAAAGTGGCAGGTGCATTTTTCAATCCAAAGGGCATAACAGTGAACTGATAGTGCCCGCCAATGGTTGAAAATGCAGTTTTAGGTTTAGCATCTTCTGACAACTTAATCTGCCAATACCCTGCAGTTAAGTCAAAAGTGCTTAGATACTTGGCAGAAGCCAGTGTATCTATGAGCTCATCTGCCCTGGGTATAGGGTGAGCATCAGTTCTGGTTACTTGACTGACACCTCTATAGTCCACTGTAGGAAGGTAGCCTCTTTCTAGCCTTGTTACCTCCACTTTTGGCCTGTTTGTGAGTATATGTAAGGATGTTTTTACTGTCTTACTGGGATCCTGCTAGCCAGGACCCCAGTGCTGATAGTGAAAACCCTATTTTGTCAGTGTGTTTCATATGTGTCACTGGGGTCCACAGGGCAATTTCCCGTGACTTTGTGAGTGCGGGGACACCATTAGACTCGTACACTACATATAGGTCAATACCTATATGTAGCTTCACAATGGTAACTCCGAACATGGCCATGAAGCATGTCTAAGATCATGGAACTGTCCCCCCAAGCCAAATCTGGTATTGGGGTGCCAATCCCATGCATCCCCGGGACTCCAGCATGGACACTGGGTGCTGCCAAACTAACTCTCTGGGGTTTTCTCTTCAGCTACCGCTGCTGCCAACCCTCAGACAGGTTTCTGCCCTCCTGGGGTCTGGGCAGCCCAGTCTCAGGAAGGCAGAACAAAGGATTTCCTCTGAGAGAGGGTGTACATCGTCTCCCATTGGAAATAGGTGTTAAGAGCCTGAGAGAAGTAGCCTCTCCTGGCCTCTGGGAATGCTTTGAAGGGCACAGATGGTGCCCTCCTTGCATAAACCAGTCTACACCGGTTCAGGGATCCACCAGCCTCAGCTCTGGTGTGAAACTGGACAAAGGAAAGGGGAGTGACCACTCCCCCGTCCATCACCACCCCAGGGGTGGTGCTCAGAGCTCCTCCAGTGTGTCCCAGACCTCTGCCATCTTGAATGCAGAGGTGTGAGGGCACAATGGAGGCCTCTGAGTGGCCAGTGGCAGCAGGTGATGTCAGAGACTCCTCCTGATAGGCTCTTACCTTGTTAGGTAGCCAATCCTCCTCTGAGGGCTACTTAGGGTCTCTCCTGTGGGTTCCTCTTCAGATAACGAATGCAAGAGCTCACCTGAGTTCCTCTGCATCTCTCTCTTCGACTTCTGCCAAGGATCGACTGCTGACTGCTCCAGGAGGCCTGCAAAACCAAAACAAAGTAGCAAGAAGACAACCAGCAACATTGTAGCGCCTAATCCTGCTGGCTTTCTTGAGTGTTTCCTGGTGGTGCATACTCTGAGGGCTGTCTGCCCTCACCCTGCACTGGAAGCCAAGAAGAAATCTCCTGTGGGTCGACGGAATCTTCCCCCTGCTAACGCAGGCACCAAACTACTGCATCACCGGTCCTCTGGGTCCCCTCTCATCTTGACGAGCGTGGTCCCTGGAACACAGGAGCTGGATCCAAGTGACACCGACAGTCCAGTGGTCCTGCTGTACAAATTTGGTGGAGGTAAGTCCTTGCCTCCCCACGCCAGACAGTAATCCTGTGTACTGCGTGATCTGCAGCTGCTAGGGCTTCTGTGCACTTTTGCAAGGATTCCTTTGTGCACAGCACAGCACAGGTCCCCAGCACTCCGTCCTGCATTGCTCAACTCACTGAGTTGACCACCGACTTCGTGGGACCCTCTTTTGTTGTGCTGAGATGACCACCATGGTCAGATTTCTTGAACGCCTGTTCAAGTACTTCTGAAGGTGCTGCCTGCTCTCTGTTGCTGAGCACCCCCTCTGTCTCCTCCTCCAAGGGACAATCTCCTGGTCCTTCCTGGGTCCTGGCAGCACCCATTATCTTCAACCGCGACTCTTGCAGCTAGCAAGACTTGTTTGCGGTCTTTCTGCGTGGAAACAACTCTGCATCCTCCAGCACGCCATGGGACATCTTCTGACCATAGGAGAAGTTCCAGTCACCTTCCGTTGTTGCAGAATCTTTGGCTTCTTCCACCCAGAGGCAGCCCTCTTGCACCTTCATCCTGGGTTTAGTTGGCTCCTGCCCCCCCGGACACTTGCGTGACTCTTGGACTTGGTCCCCTTCTTTTACGGGTCCTCAGGTCCAAGAATCCGTCTTCAGTGCTTTGCAGTCATTGTTGTCTTTGCAGAATCCCTTATCTCAACTTTATTGTCTCTCTGGGATAGGAGGGTAATTTTACTCCTACTTTTCAGGGTCTTGGGGTGGGGTATCTTGGACACCCTTAGTGTTTTCTTACACTCCCAGCGATCATCTACACACTACACTAGGCCTGGGGTTCATTCATGGTTCGCATTCCACTTTTGGAGTATATGGTTTGTGTTGCCCCTAGTCCTATTGTCTCCTATTATATTCAGTTGTGTTCTACAGTGTTTGCACTACTTTTCTAAGTATTTTACTTACCTGATTTTGGTTTGTGTGTATATTTTGTGTATTTTACTTACCTCCTAAGGGAGTATATCCTCTGAGATCCTTTTGGCATATTGTCACTAAAATAAAGTACCTTTATTTCAGTAACTCTGAGTATTGTGTTTCTTATGATATAGTGCTATATGATATAGGTGGTATAGTAGGAGCTTTGCATGTCTCCTAGTTCAGCCTAAGCTGCTCTGCTATAGCTACCTCTATCCGCCTAAGCTGCTAGAACACTACTAATCTACTAATAAGGGATAACTGGACCTGGCACAAGGTGTAAGTACCATCAGGTACCCACTATAAGCCTGGCCAGAGTCCTACATCCACACAAAACCTCATTTCCTTTTTACCATCTTTACTGTGAGGTTTGGGGACAAGCACCACTGGGCTAGCCCATGGACTTTCAGAAATTTAAATCACTCCCAGATCTAACATTTTCTGTACTTCTTTTTTTAATGCAATCTCTGACATGGTCAGGCTGCCTATAAATCTTACTTTTGACAGGTAAACTGTCTCCAGTGTCGATTGTGTGCTCACACCAGGTAGTGGTACCTGGGATCAGTGAGAAGAGGTCAGAGACTGATCTAAGAGATTTATGCAGTTGTCCTTCTGCTCAGCAGTAAATCAATCTGCTAATACAACTCCCTCCACAAAGCATCAGCTTCAGGGGTGGAGAAGAGGTCAGGGAGAGGGTCACTCTCTTCTTCCTGCCCCTCATCTGTGGCCATGAGCAGCGTTAAGTCAGCCCTGTCATAATAAGGTTTCAGGCGATTGACATGGAGCACCCTAAGGGGACTCCTGGCAATGCTCAGGTCTACCAAATAGGTGACCTTACCGTTCTTCTCCACTATGAGATGGGATCCACTCCATTCATCCCGGGGTGCTCTTGGGGCCACAGGCTCCAATACCCACGCCTTCTGTCCTGGGTGGTACTGGGTCAGGACAGCCTTCTGGTCATGCCATTGCTTTTGGAGCTCTTGGCTGGCCTGAAGGTTTTTGCTGGCCTTTTTCATGTACTCTGCCATTCTAGACCTTAGGCCAAGTACAAAATCCACAATGTCTTGCTTGGGAGCTTCTTAAGGTTGCTCCCAACCCTTCTTCACAAGAGCAAGGGGACCTCTTACAGCGTGTCCAAAGAGAAGTTCAAAGGGACTGAAGCCCACTCCTTTTTGGGGTACCTCCCTATAAGCAAAAAGGAGGCATGGCAACAGGAAATACCATCTCCTCCTGATTTTTTCAGGGAGTCCCATGATCATGCCTTTGAGAGCTTTATTAAACCTCTCAACCAGACCATTTGTCTGTGGATGATAAGTAGTAGTGAACTTGTACGTTACACTACACTCCTTCCACATAGCTTTGAGGTATGCATACATGAAGTTACTATATCTGCCTGACACCACTTCCTTAGGGAAACCTACTCTGGAAAAGAGTCCCAGGAGGGCATTTGCCACTGCAGGAGCTGTAGTGGTCCTAAAGGGTATAGCTTCAGGATACCTAGTGGCATGGTCCACTACCACAAGGGTATGTCTATTGCCTGAAGCTGTTTTAGGGTCAAGGGGGCGAACTATGTCAACCACTACCCTCTCAAAGGGCACCCCAACCACTGGAAGAGGAATTAAGGGGGCCTTTGGTGTGCCACCAGTCTTACCACTGGCTTGGCAGGTCACACAGGAGCGACAAAAATCCTTGGTGTCCTGTGACATATGAGGCCAGTGAAACAATGGAACAAGTCTGTCCCAAGTTTTACTCTGGCCCAAATGCCCAGCCAAAGGAATATCATGAGCCAAAGTCAGAAAAAACTCCCTATACTGCAAAGAGATGACCAGTCTCCTGTCAGCTCCAGGTTTAGGGTCACTTGACTCAGTGTAGAGGAGGTTATCTTCCCAATAGACTTTATGGCTATCAGTGATATCCCCATTCTGCTGTTTGACAGCTTGCTGTCTTAAACCCTCTAGTGTGGGACAGGTCTGGTGTGCCACACTCAGCTCTTTCCTAGCAGGCCCCCCCTGCACCCAAAAGCTCAGCAGTGTCTGCTGCTAGCTCATCTTGTGTAGGTTTTGCACAGGGAGAGGATTCCTTTTCCTCAAACGGGGAATCTTATGGAGAGGGAGGGATAGTGGGCAAGGATTTACTCTTTCTACCCATAGCTTTTGGGAGCACTTGGTCCATTTTTCCAGGATCTAAGTTTCCCTGTCCTCCTTGCTTCTGGGCCTGAGCCCTTGTGAGAGCAAATATATGCCCTGGAATTCCCAGCATTGCTGCATGAGCCTCCAACTCCACTTCAGCTCAAGCTGATGTCTCCAAATCATTGCCTAGTAAGCAGTCTACAGGTAAATCAGTGGCTACCACAACGTTCTTTGGACCAGTACACCCCCCCTCCCCCAATTGAGATTCACAACAGCCATGGAGTGGCTAAAAGTGTTGTTATGAGCATCAGTCACTTGGTACTGCTGACCAAGATGGTGTTGATCAGGGTGAACCAGTTTCTCAATCACCATAGTGACACTGGCTCCTGTATCCCTGTAGGCCTCAACCTCAACACCATTTATTAGGGGAAGATGCTTGTACTTACCCATATTAAGGGGACAAGCAACCAAGGTGGCAAAGTCAATACCACCATCAGAGACTAAAACAGCCTCTGTGGTCTCCCTATCAAGACCAACCCCAACTACATTACCAATGGTGAGCCCAGCTACACCCTTTGATTGGCTATTTGTAGTAGTCTTCCCACCACCACTGCTATTACTAGGGGCACTAGAGAATGCAGTTGGGGTTGTGGTAGTGGGAGCCTTGGTGTTTTTCTTTGGACAAGTGGAATCACTTACCCAATGACCTTTACTTTTACATAAATAACACCATGGCTTCTTTTGAATGTTAGAAGAGGATTTGGACCCACCTCCCCCAGAGGATTTTTGTGGGCCTGATGAAGTCTCAGATTTCTCTTTATCTTTGTCCCCACCCTTGTCAGAAGACTTACCATCCTTCTTCTTGCCATCCATGTCACCACATGCATGAACTTTTCTGCTCACTTTTGTTCTGACCCATTTGTCTACCTTCTTTCCCAATTCTTGGGGCGAGTCCATATCTAAGTCTACCAAGTACTGATGTAACAAGTAGCACACACAATTATTCAAAATATGCTCTCTCAAAATAAGATTATATAGGCTTTCATAGTCAGTCACCTTACTGCCATGTAACCATCCCTCCAAGGCCCTCACTGAACAGTCTACAAAGTCTGTCCAGTCTTGAGCAGACTCGTTTCTGGTATCTCTGAACTTTATCCTGTATTGGTCAGTGGTTAAGCCAAATCCATCTAAGAGTGAATTTTTCAAAACGTTGTAGTTGTTGCCATTATTCTCTCTGACAGTGAGGAGTCTGTCCCTAGCTTTGCCAGTGAAAGATAGCCCCAAGATAGTAGCCCACTGCCTTTGAGGGACCAACTGTACCATACAGGCCCTCTCAAATGCAGTAAACCTCTGGTTTATTTCATCCCACTTCTTGTAAGGGGGAACAATTTTGTGTAGGATTCTTGAATCTGTTTCTCTAACAGGATGACTATCAAGAACACTGCTGCTGCCACCATGGGGAACTAACTACAACTTCTTTCTTTCTCTCTCTACATCTAGAGACTCCCTGTCTAAGGCCAGCTGCTGCTGTCTCAGCTTCAGTCTGGTCTCTTCCAACCTCAGCTTTCTGAGTTCCCTGTCTAGGGTGTTATCCTCAGGGTGGGAAGCTTAGGAATTCTCTGACACAGAGGTGATATGGGAATGGGCAGAAGTGGACCTATCTCTAATTACCTGGCCTTTTGGAGTGAAAGGTGCCCTACTGATGTGTGACACCCTCCCACTACCGGCTTCACTAGATGGCCTGTTAGCTGAAAGGTCTTTGGAAGAAGCCTCCCCAGAGTCCTCAGGGCACTCCTGTGATTCTACCTGGGTACCTTCCTCCTCTACCTCCTGATCCTGGGTTTGACCAGACTGGTTCTGATCACTTTCAAGGAGAAGGCTGAGGAGAAGATCTTTGGTAGGGTTCTTAACAATCCATAAACTTCTTTCTATGCAGAGACCCCTCAAACTTTTAAAGTTTAAATTGTCATAAGTTGTCTGGAGTGGCCTCTACTACAGACATAGTTGCAAGAAAGAGTTTAGGCCAGAGAGAAAAAAGTTTAGAAACTTTTAAAGAAAACAGAAAAACCTTTTCAAACTTTTCAAAACGTTTCAGAAACTTTTTAGAAAGTTTTTAGAGAGTTAGACTATTTAGGTTAACTATGTATATTTCTAAGTATTTAGAATATGGTATTCTTATGAAAAGCACCAATGACAAAGTGGTAAAGCAGTAACAAGTACGTATCTTACCGCTTCCACCAATGTATGAGGCTGGCCTGGCTTTTAGTGGGTACCTGATGGTACTTACACCTTGTGCCAGGTCCAGTTATCCATTATTAGTAGATTAGTAGTGTTCTAGCAGCTTAGGCTCATAGAGGTAGCTATAGCAGAGCAGCTTAGGCTGAACTAGGAGACATGCAAAGGTCCTACTATATCACTTATATCATATAGGTACTATATCATAAGAAAGACAATACTCAGAGTTACTAAAAATAAAGGTACTTTATTTTAGTGCCAAAAATATCTCAGAGGATATACTCCCTTAGGAGAAAAGTAAAATACACAAAATATACACACAAACCAAAATCAGGTAAGTAAAACAGTCAGAAAGTAGTGCAAACCCTGTAGAATACAATAGGATGCAATAGGCCTAGGGGCAACACAAACCATATACTAAGAAAGTGGAATGCGAACCACGAATTGACCCCTTGGCTAGTATAGTGTGTAGAGGGTCACTGGGAGTGTAAGAAAACACTAAGGGCGACCAAGATACCCCACACCAAGACCCTGGAAAGTAGGAGTAAAATACTACTATTTCCCTAGAAACACACTAAACTCGTGATAGTGGATTTTGGAAAGACCACAACAGACTGCAAAGCACTGAAGACGGATTACTGGACCTGAGGACCTACAAAGGAAGGGGACCAAGTCCAAGAATCGTGAATGTGTCCCGGGGGGGCAGGAGCCACTAAACCCCGGATGAAGGTGCAAAGTAGCTGCCTCTGGATGGAAGAAGCTGAAGATTCTTCAACAACAAAAGGTGCTGGGAACTTCTCCTTCATGCAGAAGATGTCCCACGGACAGCTGGAGGATGCAGAGTTGTTTCTTTGGTAAAAGACCGCAAACAAGCCTTGCTAGCTGCAAGAGTCACGTTTGAAGAAAAAGGGTGCTCCCTGGGCCCAGGAGGCACCAGGATGTCGCCACTTGGGTGAGGAGACAGAGGAGGTCCTCAGCAATGTAGTTAGCTAACACACAAGAAGATAGCACCCACAGAAGCACTTGAACACAGGTTTAAGAAGTCTGGACATGGCAGTCGTCTCAACACTACAAAAGAGGGTCCCACGAAGCCGGTGGTCAACTCAGGGAGTTAAGCAATGCAGGACGGAGTCCTGGGGACCTGGGCTTCGCTGTGCATGAAGGATTCCTTGGAAACATGCACAGAAACCCTAGCAGTGCAGTTCATGCAGTGCAGAGGATTAGTGTCTGGAGAGGGGAGACAAGGACTTACCTCCTCCAAATTTGGACAGTTGGACCTCTGTACAGTCTGGATCACTTGGGTCCACCACTTGTGTTCCAGGGGCCACGCTCGTCAGGATGAGAGGGGTCCCAGAGCACCAGTGATGCTGAAGTTTGGTGCCTGCTGGAGGAGGGGGAAGATTCTGTCAACCGAAGGGAGATTTCTTCATGGCTTCCACTGCAGGATGAAGGCAGGCAGCCACCAAAGCATGCACCACCAGCAAACAGTTGAGAAAGCTGACAGGATTAGGCGCTACAATGTCGCTGGTAGGCTTCTTGCTACTTTGTTGCAGTTTTGTAGGCATCCTGGAGCAGTCAGCAGTCAATCCTTGACAGAAGTCGAAGAGAGAGGTGCAGAGGAACTCTGGTGAATTCTTGCAAGTCATTATCTGAGGAATAGCCCACAGTAGAGACCCTAAAAGCCCTCAGAGGAGGATTGGCCACCTAGTGAGGTAAACACCTATCAGGAAGGGTCTCTGACGTCACCTGCTGGCACTGGCCACTCAGAGTCCCCCAGAGTGCCCTCACACCTCTGAATTCAAGATGGCAGCGGTCTGGGACACACTGAAGGAGCTCTGGACACCACCCCTGGGCTGGTGACGGACAGGGGTGTGGTCACTCCCCTTTCCTTTGTCCAGTTTTGCGCCAGAGTACGGACTGGGGGTTCTCTATACCGGTGTAGAGTGGCTTATGCATGGAGGGCACCATCTGTGCCTTTCAAAGCATTTCCAGAGGCTGGGAGAGGCTACCCCCCCAGCCTTTAACACCTATTTCCAAAGGGAGAGGGTGTCACACCCTCTCTCAGAGAAAATCCTTTGTTCTGCCTTCCTGGGACTGGGCTGCCCAGACCCCTGGAGAGCAGAACCCTGTCTGTGGGGTGGCAGCAGCAGTAGCTGCAGAGAAAACCCCAGAGAGCTGGTTTGGCAGTACCCGGGGACCATAGTGGAGCCCCGTGGATGCATGGGATTGGCACCCCAATAGCAGATTTGGCATGGGGGCACAATTCCATGATCTTAGACATGATAAGTGGCCATATTCAGAGTTACCATTGTGAAGCTACATATAGGTATTGACCTATATGTAGTGCACACGTGTAAAGGTGTCCTGTAGGAAGGTAGCCTCTTTCTAGCCTTGTTACCCCCACTTTTGGCCTGTTTGTGAGAATATGTCAGCGTGTGTTTACTGTCTCACTGGGATCCTGCTAGCCAGGGCCCAGTGCTCATATTGAAAACCCTATGTTGTCAGTGTGTTTGAGTAGGAAAGTACCATCTTGCCTGGCATGTTACCCCCATATTTCACTGTATATATGTTGTTTTAGTCTATGTGTCACTGGGACCCTGCCAGGCAGGGCCCCAGTGCTCATAAGTATGTGCCTTGTATGTATTCCCTGTGTGATGCCTAACTGTCTCACTGAGGCTCTGCCCCCACATCGTTCAGGGCAAATTCCCCGGACTTTGTGAGTGCGGGGACACCATCACACGCGTGCACTATACATAAGTCACTACCTATGTATTGCGTCACAATGGTAACTCCGAACATGGCCATGTAACATGTCTAAGATCATGGAATTGTCCCCCCATTGCCATTCTGGCATTGGGGGGGACAATTCCATGATCCCCCGGGTCTCAAGCACAGTACCCGGGTACTGCCAAACTGCCTTTCCAGGGTCTCCACTGCAGCTGCTGCTGCTGCCAACCCCTCAGACAGGTTTCTGCCCTCCTGGGGTCCAGGAAGCCCTGGCCCAGGAAGGCAGAACCCAGCACTTCCTCTGAGAGAGGGTGTTACACCCTCTCCCTTTGGAAATAGGTGTGAAGGCTGGGGAGGAGTAGCCTCCCCCAACCTCTGGAAATGCTTTGATGGGCACAGATGGTGCCCATCTCTGCATAAGCCAGTCTACACCAGTTCAGGGATCCCCCAGTCCTGCTCGGGCACGAAACTGGACAAAGGAAAGGGGATTGACCACTCCCCTGACCTGCACCTCCCAGGGGAGGTGCCCAGAGCTCCTCCAGTGTGTCCCAGACCTCTGCCATCTTGGATTTAGAGGTGCTGGGGGCACACTGGACTGCTCTGAGTTGCCAGTGCCAGCAGGTGAGGTCAGAGACTCCTTCTGATAGGCTCTTACCTGTCTTGGTAGCCAATCCTCCTTTGTTGGTAGCCAAACCTCCTTTTCTGGCTACTTAGGGTCTCTGCTTTGGGGAATTCTTTAGATAACGAATGCAAGAGCTCAACAGAGTTCCTCTTCATCTCCCTCTTCACCTTCTGCCAAAGGATCGACCGCTGACTGTTCAGGACACCTGCAAAACCGCAACGAAGTAGCAAGACGACTACTGGCAACCTTGTATCGCCTCATCCTGACGGCTTTCTCGACTGTTTCCAGGTGGTGCATGCTCTAGGGGTAGCCTGCCTCCTCCCTGCACCAGGAGCTCTGAAGAAATCTCCCGTGGGTCGACGGAATCTTCGTCCTGTTAATGCAGGCACCAAAAGACTGCATCACTGGTCCTCTGGGTCCCCTCTCAGCCCGACGAGCGTGGTCCCTGGAACTCAGCAACTCTGTCCAAGTGACTTCCACAGTCCAGTGACTCTTCAGTCCAAGTTTGGTGGAGGTAAGTCCTTGCCTCCCCACGCTAGACTGCATTGCTGGGTACCGTGTGATTTGCAGCTGCTCCGGCTCCTGTGCACTCTTCCAGGATTTCCTTCATGCACAGCCAAGCCTGGGTCCCCGACTCTCTATCCTGCAGTGCACAACCTTCTGAGCTGTCCTCCGGCATCATGGATCTCCCTTTTGTGACTTCGCGTGGACTCCGGCTCACTTTACTTCCAAGTGCCTGTTCAGGTACTTCTGCGGGTGCTGCCTGCTTCTGTAAGGGCTCACTGAGTTTCTGGGCACCGCCTCTGTCTCCTCCTCCAAGTGGCGACATCCTGGTCCCTCCTGGGCCACAGCAGCACCCAAAAACCTCTTCTGCAACTCTTGCAGGTAGCAACGCTTGTTTGCGGTCTTTCTGCGTGGGAACACCTCTGCAAGCTTCGTCGCGATGTGGGACATTCTTCTTCCAAAGGTGTTTGTTCTTCCTGCAGAATCCCCTTATCACGACTTCTGTGCTCTCTGGGGGTAGTAGGTGCACTTTACACCTACTTTTCAGGGTCTTGGGGTGGGCTATTTTTCTAACCCTCACTGTTTTCTTACAGTCCCAGCGACCCTCTACAAGCTCGCATAGGTTTGGGGTCCATTCGTGGTTCGCATTCCACTTTTGGAGTATATGGTTTGTGTTGCCCCTATACCTATGTGCTCCTATTGCAATCTACTGTCATTCTACACTGCTTGCATTACTTTTCTTGATATTACCTGCATAATTTTGGTTTGTGTACATATATCTTGTGTATATATCTTATCCTCATACTGAGGGTACCCACTGAGATACTTTTGGCATATTGTCATAAAAATAAAGTACCTTTATTTTTAGTACTTCTGTGTATTGTGTTTTCTTATGATATTGTGCATATGACACCAGTGGTATAGTAGGAGCTTTACATGTCTCCTAGTTCAGCCTAAGCGGCTTTGCCATAGCTACCTTCTATCAGCCTAAGCTGCTAGAAACACCTCTTCTACACTAATAAGAGATAACTGGACCTGGCACAAGGTGTAAGTACCTCTGGTGCCCACTACAAGCCAGGCCATCCTCCTACATTGGTTGTGCAGCAGTGGGATAAGTACTTGTAACTACTTACTACTTTGTCATTGTGTACTTTTTATAAGAGAATAATATACAAAACAAGTCCAGTGTATGTACACCTAACCAAAACGTTTTGCTTTTCTCCTCTTAAACTTTTAACAAAGTACTGAAAAGTATTCTAAAACTTCTAAAAGTTAGAAAAAGTTTTTTTCTCTGTTCTTTAAAAAGTTCTGAAAACTTTTTCTTCCTTCTCACTATTTCTAAACCTTTTACTATCATGTCTGATGTAGAGTCAGCTCTCTTAAATTGGTCAATACTACTTATGACAATTTAAATTACAAGAGCCTAAGGAGTCTCTGCTTAGATAGAGGTTTAGTGATAGGAAAGAACCCTACAAAAGAGTTTCTATATAACATGCGTATTGTGAATGATGAGTCCCAAGCAGGCACATCAAATGAGAGGTTAATAGAAGGTTCCCATTCTGACTCAGGGGATCTCCTTGAGGGAGGTGGGGAGGGCTCTGAACCAGATCTGCCCCCCTAGCAGGACACCCAGTAACGTTGGTAGTAATGGAGGTTCCCATCATAGTAGAGGAGTCTTTATTCCTGGAGGCCAAGTTGCAAGGGTTTAGTCAGTTGGGGACAGATCCCCCTCTGTTGTTTCCAATTACTCTTCTGTGTCCTAGCATTCCCAACACACCCACCCTGAGGATAATTTGTTAGAAAGGGAACTCAAAAAGTTGAGGGTTGAAGAGACCAGACTGAAGCTTTAACAGCAAAGGCTGGTCTTAGATAGGGAATCCCTAGACCTGGAGAAGGAGAGAGAGAGATTGGGGTTTGGACCCCATGGTGGCAGCAGCTGTATTCCTGATAGTAGTCTTGTTAGAGAGCATGATTCCAGGAATCTGCACAAGATAGTCCCCCCTTACAAGGAGGGGGATGACATCAACAAGTGGTTTGCTGCACTTGAGAGGGCCTGTATGGTACAGAGGGTCCCTCAAAGGCAGTGGGCTGCTATATTGTGGCTATCTTTCACTGGAAAGGGTAGGGATAGGCTCCTTACTGTTAGAGGAAGTGATGCTAACAATTTTTCAGTTTTGAAGGATGCACTCTTGGATGGATTTGGCTTAACCAGTGAACAATACAGAATTAAGTTCAGAGACACCAGAAAAGAGCCTTCTCAAGACTGGACAGATTTTGTGGACTGTTCAGTGAAGGCCTTGGAGGGGTGATTACATGGCAGTAAGGTATCTGACTATGAAAGCCTGTACAATCTTATTCTGAGAGAGCATATTCTTTTTTTTTTTTTTTCAAATATATTTTTATTAACAATTTGCTCTGTCTTAGATTTGCAAGTCCATTTATGGCAACATCTTATTCTTATCGTATACATCATTTAAGAGATACGTATTTATACTAAACGTTACAAGTACTTTGTTTCACGGCTTATTGTTAATTTTGACTGCCACTTGGTATTCGTTTATCACTAGATCTGGTGTACTAACGTTCCTATTTTAAGGGGTCATGCGCTCTGTGATTCTGTGTTACCATTTTGATTTGTATGGCCACATAACAGACTTAACTCAACTTTAAACTATGTAGAAACATGATGGCTTTGTGTGGGTGGGCCTCGGATTTGCTGGGGGAAGTCTCACCCGGGGCACTCCAGTGTGTGGGGGATAGCTGGCCACCTTCTCTCACCCTCCTCCAACAATTATGTGACAATTCGTAACCGACCCTTCCCTGCCCCATGTATCTCGGTGCGGCCTATTGGTTCACTCGTCAGTCTCCAGCTCTGGTTTTGGGGGCCTTCCCTAAGGGCCAATTCTATTTGGCGCATTGGCTATCTCATCCTTATACCCTCTCAGGGTTCTATTTCTGCTGGTACCACATTGGGAGCTATTGGTCCCTTCATTAGGTCATCCCAGCTCATCACTAAATCCTCCCACTCTGGGGCAATAGGAGTTTGGCGGATGCCTCTGGCTTCTTCAGCCTTCAGGACCTGTAGTTCAGCCCTGGTCCATCTCGTAACGTCGCTTTTCCATTCAGTGAGCGAGGGGTGGCTAGGGGCCTTCCAACCCCTCGTGATCAGTCTTCTATAAAGGGCTAGGGCCAGGTCTAGGAAGCGACCCCTGACTTTCCCCCGCGGGGTACCAGTCTTAAGGCCCAGCAAGCATATAGCAGAGGTCAGCGGCAGTTCCGTACCTAATAGTCTTGACATGACCGCCATCATCGCACTCCAGCAAACCTGGAGCACTGGGCATCTCCATACGATGTGGTCAAAGTCAGCATCCCCGTCCCCACATCTAGGGCATGTCCTGGGGGTCCCACCATATATGAGGAACAGTCGGTGAGGAGTAAGGTACGTCCTATGTAGGTAATTATATTGGATGTATCGTAACCGGGTGCTACGTGAAATTGTCCGGGGATAAGCCAATGCCCTGCTCCACTCTGCCTTGGACAGGTCACGCCCAACCGTTCTCCCCCACCTTTCTCTCAGGAAATGCAGAGGGTCCAATGCAGCCTCAATCTGGGCCCGGTATATTTTAGCAATCAAATGAGGTTCCTCTCCTGAAGTCAACATGAGGTGTAACACCCTGTGGACAGTGGGTTCCGCGTTGATCGTATCCCAGTGGTCCTTCAAATTATGCACCAATTTCCTAAAAAACAAGAACTGTCCTTGAGGAACTCCCCCTACTGTTAGGTCAGTGAAGCTTTTCAGCACCCCTTCATTGAAGAGCTCCCCAACTGTCACTACTCCTGCTCTTGTCCATGATCCTAGTCCCAGGCCCCTCAGTCCCTTCCCTCCCGGGTCAATGGCGAGGACCGATAACGGCAGCGCTGGGGAATAAGGTGGGCCCACTCCAACCCTTCTCGCACATCTCTTCCAGCATGTCATCGCAACACTAGTCATTGGGTTGTCCCCTAGGGGGATAATCTTTCTATCTGTCATACGTGCTACTATCTGAGCTGTGTCCATCACACCGTGTGTGGTAAACAAATCCAGCTGTCCCCTACCCACTAGCCAACCGGACACCCATTGTAATTGGGATGCCAGGTAATATGCCTCGAAATCAGGGGCACCCAGTCCACCCATACGCGTCGGCCTGCATATGGTCGTCAGCGCTGTGCATCTACAACCGTAATCCCATATTACTTCCCGAAGCAAAGCGTTCAGCTCATGAAACCACGCCGGAGGGATCAGTAATGGTAAATTAGCGAAGTAGTAGAGGAGGCGAGGAAGAATAATAATTTTAGACAGCGCTACTCTGGCCATTATTGTTAACTTCAGTGATCGCCAGAACCTGACCGAGGACCGCAGGGAGCGGAGTGTCCTACCGAGATTACCGTCCCGGAGGTCACCCAGTTCATGGAATATTTGAATGCCCAAATATTTGAAGGTCCGTGGGCCCAGTTCACGTCCCCTGGGCATGTTCCGGGGCGTACGCAGTCAGGCAGCATGGGAAACACAAATGCTTTGCCTCTGTTAAGGCGAAGTCCCAACAACACCCCAAAGCCCTCCAGAATCCTCAAAGCCCATGGGAGTCCACTGATCCCATCCCTCAGGTAAATAAGTATATCGTCAGCGTATAGAGAGATAATATGTTCAGTTGGTCCCCATTCAATTCCTTTACCCACTCCTTCCCGCCGGAGTTGGGCCGCCAGGGGCTCAATTGCCAGGGCGAATAACAGTGGGGATAGGGGGCATCCCTGTCTAGTTCCCCGATATACCGGGTATGTGTAGGAGGCTGGCCTGGCTTGTGGTGGGTACCAAGGGGTACTTACACTATGTGCCAGGTCCAGTTATCCCTTATTAGTGTAGAAGAGGTGTTTCTAGCAGCTTAGGCTCATAGAAGGTAGATATAGCAGAGCTGAGGTACTGAGGTACCCAGGATATTGGGGTTCCAGGAGATCCCTATGGGCTGCAGCATTTCTTTTGCCACCCATAGGGAGCTCTGACAATTCTTACACAGGCCTGCCACTGCAGCCTGAGTGAAATAACGTCCACGTTATTTCACAGCCATTTTACACTGCACTTAGGTAACTTATAAGTCACCTATATGTCTAACCTTTACCTGGTAAATGTTGGGTGCTAAGTTACTTAGTGTGTGGGCACCCTGGCACTAGCCAAGGTGCCCCCACATTGTTCAGGGCCAATTCCCCGGACTTTGTGAGTGCGGGGACACCATTGCACGCGTGCACTACATATAGGTCACTACCTATATGTAGCTTCACAATGGTAACTCCGAATATGGCCATGTAACATGTCTATGATCATGGAATTGTCCCCTCTATGCCATCCTGGCATAGTTGGCACAATCCCATGATCCCAGTGGTCTGTAGCACAGACCCTGGTACTGCCAAACTGCCTTTCCTGGGGTTTCACTGCAGCTGCTGCTGCTGCCAACCCCTCAGACAGGCTTCTGCCCTCCTGGGGTCCAGCCAGGACTGGCCCAGGATGGCAGAACAAAGGACTTCCTCTGAGAGAGGGTGTTACACCCTCTCCCTTTGGAAAATGGTGTGAAGGCAGGGGAGGAGTAGCCTCCCCCAGCCTCTGGAAATGCTTTCATGGGCACACATGCTGCCCATTTCTGCATAAGGCAGTCTACACCAGTTCAGGGACCCCTTAGCCCTGCTCTGGCGCGAAACTGGACAAAGGAAAGGGGAGTGACCACTCCCCTGACCTGCACCTCCCCTGGGAGGTGTCCAGAGCTCCTTCAGTGTGCTCCAGACCTCTGCCATCTTGGAAACAGAGGTGCTGCTGGCACACTGGACTGCTCTGAGTGGCCAGTGCCATCAGGTGACGTCAGAGACTCCTTCTGATAGGCTCCTTCAGGTGTTGCTAGCCTATCCTCTCTCCTAGGTAGCCAAACCCTCTTTTCTGTCTATTTAGGGTCTCTGTCTCTTGGGATTCCTTAGATAACGAATGCAAGAGCTCATCCGAGTTCCTCTGCATCTCTCTCTTCACCTTCTGCCAACGAATCGACTGCTGACCGCGCTGGAAGCCTGCAAAACTGCAACATAGTAGCAAAGACGACTACTGCAACTCTGTAACGCTGATCCTGCCGCCTTCTCGACTGTTTTCCTGGTGGTGCATGCTGTGGGGGTAGTCTGCCTCCTCTCTGCACTAGAAGATCCGAAGAAATCTCCCGTGGGTCGACGGAATCGTCCCCCTGCAACCACAGGCACCAAAGAACTGCATCACCGGTCCCCTGGGTCTCCTCTCAGCACGACGAGCGAGGTCCCTTGAATCCTGAAACTCTGTCCAAGTGACTCCCACAGTCCAGTGACTCTTCAGTCCAAGTTTGGTGGAGGTAAGGCCTTGCCTCCCTACGCCAGACTGCATTGCTGGGAACCGTGACTTTTGCAGCTACTCCGGCCTCCGTGCCCTTCCGGCGGAAATCCTTTGTGCACAGTCCAGCCTGGGTCCACGGCACTCTAACCTGCATTGCACGACCTCCTAAGTTGTTCTCCGGCGATGTGGGACTCCTTTGTGCGACTTCGGGTGAGTACCGTTTCACGCATCCTCGTAGTGCCTGTTTCTGGCACTTCTGTGGGTGCTGCCTGCTGCTGAGAGGGCTCCTTGTCTTGCTCGACGCCCCCTCTGTCCCCTTACGCAATTGGCGACATCCTGATCCCTCCTGGGCCACAGCAGCATCCAAAAACACTAACCGCACTATTTGCAGCTAGCAAGGCTTGTTGGCGGTCTTTTGGCGGGAAACCACTTCTGCACGACTCTCCACGGCGTGAGGGATCCGTCCTCTAAAGGGAAAGTCTCTAGCCCTTGTCGTTCCTGCAGAAACCTAAGCTTCTACTGACCAGTAGCAGCTTCTTTGCATCCACAGCTGGCATTTCCTGGGCATCTCCGACTTGCTTGTGACTTTTGGACTTGGTCCCCTTGTTCCACAGGTACCCTCGACTGGAAATCCATTGTTGTTGAATTTTTGGTTTGTGTCTTTCCTGCAGAATTCCCCTATCACGACTTCTTTGTCCTTTGGGGAACTTTAGTGCACTTTGCACTCACTTTTCAGGGTCTTGGGGTGGGCTATTTTTCTAACCCTTACTATTTTCTAATAGTCCCAGCGACCCTCTACAAGGTCACATAGGTTTGGGGTCCATTCGTGGTTCGCATTCCACTTTTGGAGTATATGGTTTGTGTTGCCCCTATCCCTATGTGTCCCCATTGCATCCTATTGTAACTATACATTGTTTGCACTCTTTTCTAATACTATTACTACATATTTTGGTATTGTGTACATATATCTTGTGTATATTTGCTATCCTCATACTGAGGGTATACTCTGAGATACTTTGGCATATTGTCATAAAAATAAAGTACCTTTATTTTTAGTATAACGGTGTACTGTGTTTTCTTATGATATTGTGCATATGACACTAGTGGTACTGTAGGAGCTTCACTCGTCTCCTAGTTCAGCCTAAGCTGCTCTGCTAAGCTACCCTTATCTATCAGCCTATGCTGCTAGACACCCTATACACTAATAAGGGATAACTGGGCCTGGTGCAAGGTGCAAGTACCCCTTGGTACTCACTACAAGCCAGTCCAGCCTCCTACATTGGTTGTGCAGCGGTGGGATAAGTGCTTTGAGACTACTTACCACTCTTGTCATTGTACTTTTCATAAGAGAAAAATATACAAAAGAAGTTCAGTGTATGTACACCTAACCAAAAAGTTTTGCATTTCTTTTCTCACCTATTTTTATAAAGTGCTGAAAAGTACCTCTAAACTTTCTAAAAAGTTCTTAAAAGTTTAAAAAGTTTTTTTTTCTGTCTTTCTAAAAGTTCTGAAAACGTTTTTCGCTTTTTCTATCACTTTAACTCTTTCTAAAAATGTCTGGCACAGGCCAAAATGTTGATCTGTCCAAACTTGCATATGACCACCTTAGCTGGAAAGGAGCAAGGAGTCTCTGTGTGGAAAGAGGTTTGAGTGTAGGGAAGAATCCTTCCTTGGAATTATTGCTTAACATGCTTAGAGAACAAGATAAGGCCAAAAGGGCCCCATCTGTTGAAAAAGTAGCTAATGGTTCCCTAGGAAAAGATTCAGGAAAGAAACTTCAGAGCCTGCCCATTACTAGACAGTCTAGCATAGTTGGTACTGATGTAGAGTCACACCATACAGATAGTGTTGTCTCACATCATAGCAAGAGCATTCATTCTCACCACAGTAGAAGTGATGTTTCTGTTAACCAAGCTGTTAGGGTGCCTTCTGTAAGGGACAGGTCTCCTTCTGTCCATTCTCAACATACTTCTGTTTCAAGACATGTCCCTCCCACCCACCCTGATGACAGATTGTTAGAAAGGGAGCTCAATAGATTGAGAGTGGAACAAACCAGACTGAAGCTCAAGAAGCAACAGCTGGATTTGGATAGACAGACATTAGAAGTAGAGAAGGAGAGACAGAAATTGGGTTTAGAAACCCATGGTGGCAGCAGCAGTATTCCCCATAGTCATCCTGCAAAAGAGCATGATTCCAGGAATCTGCACAAGATAGTTCCCCCTTATAAGGAGGGGGATGACATTAACAAGTGGTTTGCTGCACTTGAGAGGGCCTGTGCTGTACAGGATGTCCCTCAAAGGCAGTGGGCTGCTATCCTATGGCTATCATTTAGTGGAAAAGGTAGGGATAGGCTCCTTACTGTGAAAGAAAGTGATGCCAATAATTTTACAGTTCTTAAGAATGCACTCCTGGATGGTTATGGCTTAACCACTGAACAATACAGGATACAGTTCAGAGAGACCAAAAAGGAGTCTTCACAAGACTGGGTTGATTTCATTGACCATTCAGTGAAGGCCTTGGAGGGGTGGTTACATGGCAGTAAAGAACGAGTTACTTACCTTCGGTAACGACTTTTCTGGTGGATACATTAGCTACCTGTGGATTCCTCACCTCATGAATACTCCCATGGCGCCAGCATTCGACGGAAATCTTCTTCCTAGTCTCTGCACGTCGACGAGGACGTCACTCTAGCCCACGCGACGCCGTCTGACATCATACAGGCAATAAGAGGTCCTCGACGACGTGCCGACTTCAGTACCAACATTTTTTACGTGCATGAGAACAACAACCCAATGCAATGAAAGAGCAAGGCAACATCCCATAACCTTGTAAAATACACAATATTGCAATGAATAGCTGTAAATTTAATATCATTTTTTTTTTTTTATTTATTTTTTACATTAACAAATATATGCAAATCATGTATATACACCAGAATATATACATATATATATACAGATAAATATACACAAGTATCCATATATACAACATCTATTGCAACCTTGAAGACCAAGAGGAGCGCACTCAAGGATTACTTGGTAAGACCAGAAAGGCAACGGGAGGCGGGTGAGACCGTGAGGAATCCACAGGTAGCTAATGTATCCACCAGAAAAGTCGTTACCGAAGGTCAGTAACTCGTTCTTCTGATGGATACAACTACCTGTGGATTCCTCACCTCATGAATAGAGTCCCAAAGCAGTACCACGCCCGGTGGCGGGTGCCTAAATGGGGAAACCAAGAAATCCTGCAGCACTGACCGTGCAAAATGGCCGTCCCTTCTGACCTCAGAGTCCAAACAGTAATGTTTCGCAAAAGTGTGAAGGGACGACCAAGTTGCGGCCTTGCAGATGTCGACCACAGGAACACCTCTGGCCAAGGCCGAAGTGGCCGACTTAGCTCTGGTGGAATGAGCTCTAATGCCCTCAGGAGGATCCTTCTTTGCCAAAGAGTAACAGATTTTAATGCAAAGAACAACTCACCGGGAGAGTGTTCTCTTGTGGACTGCCTTTCCTCTCCTCTTGCCCACGTACCCGATGAACAGCTGATCCTCCAGCCTGAAATCCTTTGTTCTATCAATAAAGAAGCTGAACGCCCTCTTTAGGTCCAGATGGTGCAG
Source organism: Pleurodeles waltl (assembly GCF_031143425.1). Classification (NCBI taxonomy): domain Eukaryota; kingdom Metazoa; phylum Chordata; class Amphibia; order Caudata; family Salamandridae; genus Pleurodeles; species Pleurodeles waltl. The sequence continues at coordinate 599,064,573 of NC_090440.1, read as the reverse complement.
TCTTTCTTCCTCTTTAAAAGGATGAGGCGGAGGATAGAACGTGGACAAAGTAATTGTCTGAGCCAAATGGAACGGTGAAACAACCTTCGGGAGGAAAGCAGCCTTGGTCCTCAACACCACCTTATCCCCATAAAAAGTTGTATAAGGGGGCTTTACTGATAAGGCCTGCAACTCACTCACTCTCCTTGCAGATGTTATAGCTACCAGGAAAACTGTTTTTATAACCAAATACCTTAAGGGGCAAGAATGCATAGGCTCAAAAGGGGACCCCATAAGGAAAGTCAGGACCAAGGACAAATCCCATTGCGGCATAACGAATGGTTTTGGAGGATATTTATTTAGAAGACCTTTCAAGAATCTGATAACAATAGGGGATTTAAATAACAATGGTTGGTCTGGAAGACAAATGAAGGCTGACAAGGCCGACAAATAACCCTTAATGGTAGCCACTGCACAACCTTTCTGCGCTAGAGACAGAACAAAAGACAAAACGTCCGATAGATGAGCATGTAAGGGATCAATCTGCCTCTCTCCACACCACGCAACAAATTTAGACCACCTATTAGCGTAGATAGATTTAGTGGAGTGTCGCCTGGCCGCTAATATAACATCCACTACATCAGGCGGAAGAGAGAAGGAACTCAGGTTGCCCCGTTCAATCTCCAGGCATGTAGGTGCAGACTCTGGAGGTTGGGGTGTAAAACCTGCCCCTGCGACTGCGAGAGGAGGTCTGCCCTGAAAGGGAGACGGAGCGGAGGGCACATTGAGAGTTGGAGAAGGTCGGAGTACCACACCCTCCTTGGCCAATCCGGAGCTATTAAGATGACTAGCGCCCGGTCTTGGCGAATCTTCCTCAATACTCGAGGAATCAAGGGTATGGGAGGAAACGCGTAAAGCAACTGGCCGCACCAGGTTATTTGAAACGCGTCCCCCAACGCTCCCTGCATCGGATACTGGAGGCTGCAGAATAACGGACAATGCGCGTTCTCCAGAGTGGCAAACAGATCTACCCGAGGAAACCCCCACCTTTGGAAGATCAAACGGGCTTGATCTGGATGGAGACGCCACTCGTGGTCTGCCGAGAATTGGCGACTGAGACCGTCCGCACGTACATTCAAGACCCCGGCCAGATGATTTGCTACCAAGCAAATCTGATGGTCCTTTGCCCAGGACCATAGTCGAAGAGCTTCTCTGCAGAGAAGGTACGACCCTACTCCTCCCTGTTTGTTTATGTACCACATCGTGGTAGTATTGTCCGTCAGGACCTGTACCGACTGACCACGAAGGGAAGGGAGGAAGGCCTTGAGAGCCAGACGTACAGCCCGTAACTCTAACAGATTGATATGAAACATCTGTTCCTCTGGAGACCAAAGGCCTTTGATCTCCAGATCCCCCAGATGAGCTCCCCACCCTAGAGTGGAAGCATCCGTTATGACCGTGGCCACTGGTGGCGACTGCACGAACTGCTTTCCTTGTGAAAGATTGTTGCTCGCAATCCACCACTTCAAGTCCACAGCAGCATCTCTGGAGATCTTGACAGCACCTTCTAGATCTCCTTTGTGTTGAGACCACTGCCTTCGGAGGCACCACTGAAGAGCCCTCATGTGCCAGCGAGCATGCATGACCAACAGAATGCAGGAGGCAAACAGACCAAGCAGATGAAGGACCTTGAGGACTGGAACTACCGCTCCACTTCGAAACATTGGAACCAATTCCTGAATATCTTGAATCCGCTGAGGCAGAGGAAAGGCTCGACTCAATGTTGTATCCAGTACTGCCCCTATGAACAGGAGGCGCTGAGAGGGCTCCAGGTGAGATTTGGGCTCGTTCACCGAAAAGCCCAGGTCGAACAACAACTGAGTCGTTGACTGCAGATGATGCAACACAAGCTCCGGAGACTTGGCTTTGATCAACCAGTCGTCCAAGTAAGGGAATACTGCTATCCCCTTCCTTCTGAGCTCTGCCGCAACCACCGACATCACCTTCGTGAAGACTCGAGGTGCTGAAGTAAGACCAAACGGAAGGACCGCAAACTGATAGTGCTGCGATCCTACGACAAACCGGAGATATTTCCTGTGCGACTTGAGTATCGGGATATGAAAGTAAGCATCCTGCAAGTCGACAGACACCATCCAATCTTCCTTGTTCAACGCCAAAAGCACCTGAGCTAGGGTCAGCATCTTGAACTTTTCCTGTTTGAGGAACCAATTCAAGATCCTCAGATCCAGGATTGGTCTCAACCGACCATCCTTCTTGGGAATCAGGAAATACCTTGAGTAACAACCTCAACCCCTTTCCTGCTCTGGGACCAACTCCACCGCGCCCTTTGAAAGGAGGACTTGTACCTCCTGTTCTAGCAACAAGAGGTGTTCTTCTGAACAATAAGATGGCCGAGGCGGGATGGGGGGCGGGAACTCCCGAAAGGGAAGGGTGTAGCCTTTTCCCACAATACTGAGAACCCAAGTGTCCGTTGTAATAGTCTTCCACTTGCGGAGAAAATGCCGTAATCTTCCCCCTACAGGAGAGGAGTGAGTGGGAAATGGTGGAAGCCTAAGGCTGCTTTCCCTGCTGCACCCCTCCAGAGGACGAGGAAGAGGCAGAGTGCTGCTGAGAGGCTCCTCTGGTACGGGCCCTACCTCTCCCTCTAAAAGATCTATAGGGATGGGAAGAGGCAGGTTGCTGGAATCTCCTCCGAAAGGAAGAGGAGGAAGAGCCACGCCCAAATCCACGAAACCTCCTGAAAAATCTGGAAGAGGCAGAGGAAGAAGGAGCTTGGAGCCCTAACGATTTGGCTGTGGCCCTGCTCTCCTTAAATCGCTCCAAGGCCGAATCTGCCTTGGCCCCAAACAGTTTGTCCCCATCAAACGGGAGGTCCAATAGGGTTGACTGCACATCCGCAGAAAACCCCGAATTACGGAGCCAGGCCTGTCTCCATGCCACCACAGCTGTGCCCATCGCCCTAGCCACCGAGTCGGTCGTGTCCAGCCCAGACTGAATAATCTGGGTCGCGGCAGCCTGGTCGTCCGAAACAACATCCAAAAGACCCTGGGGAAGCTCCGTAAATGATGACGAAATGTCATCCATAAGAGCATGGATGTATCTCCCCAGAATGCAAGTTGCGTTGGTGGCCTTCAATGCCAGACTGCAGGATGAAAAAAAATTATGGGACTGCGCATCCAGCTTTTTCGAGTCCCTGTCTCCAGGCACCGTCGGGAATGATCCAGGCGCTGATTTTGATGAACAGGAGGCTTGCACCACCAAGCTCTCCGGTGTAGGGTGTCTAGAAAGAAAGCCAGGGTCAGATGGCGCAGCTCGATACCTCCTGGCCACAGCCCTATGAACCGCTGAGGAAGATACTGGCCTCTTCCACACCTCTAGCACCGGATCAAGCAAAGCCTCATTAAACGGCAAGAGAGGCTCCGCTGCAGCAGAGGCCGGATGTAGCACCTCCGTTAGAAGATTCTGCTTCGCCTCTGCCACCGGCAAAGGCAGGTCCAGAAAGTTAGCTGCCTTCCGTACTACAGCGTGAAAGGAAGCCGCCTCCTCCGTATATTCCCCTGGAGACGAAAGATCCCACTCAGGGGAAGTGTCCAGCCCACTGGCTGTATCCAGACAATGCAGTCCATCACCAGAGTCCTCCAGTTCTCCTTCCTCCAGGACTCGCTGGTACTCCTGCTCTTCCAATAGACGAAGAGCCCGTCTCCTCGAATGTAGCCTCTGCTCGATATGCGGAGTCGACATGGCCTCCGCCGAAGTCGAAGATCGGCGCCGATCTCGAGAAGCAACCGACGCCGAGTCCGGCGCCACAGGCAACTTCGACGCCGATGAAAGAGCAGGATGAAGAGAACTTGGAGCAGATGGACCCACCGGAGTCACAGGACGAAATCCCGACGTCGACGGGATGGAAATCTCGGGGGCAAATCCCTCTGAAAACACCGGAGCGGCCACCGGCGCCGACACTGGCGCCGAGCCCACGTTCCCAAAAGGGAGAAAGGGCATAAAGGGTGCCGGCCGTAGAGGCGCAGGATCACCCAATGAAAAGGCCAAAGGACCAGCCGGAGCACCCCCTGGAGCCATCTGTTGGAAGATGGTATACATCGCATTTAGGAATGCGGTACTATCGGCTCCAGGGGTGGGAAAAGCCAGATACTGGGGAGCCTGTATCGAAGGCGACCCCGACGCCGGCCTCGACGTCTGCGACGCAGGAGACAACACAAGAGGCTGCATCACCTCAATCACTGACGCCTGCCCAGGTGAAGTCGGTGACGCCGGAGAGGGCAACGGCGTCGACGGATGCGGCGTGACCGTGGGACTGACCTCCCAAGTCCTCCGGCGCCGATCCGAAGGCGACCTGGAACGAGTCTCCTTGCTTGAACGGCGCCGTGAATCTCTACGGCGCCGGGAGTCTCGATGACGCCGATGCCTTGGCGAAGAAGACTTCTTGTGATGCTTTTCTTTCTTCGACTTCGCCATAAACAACTTAGCCTCACGTTCCTTGAGAGCTTTCGGATTCATGTGCTGGCATGAATCGCAAGTTGAGACGTCGTGGTCGGAGCTCAAACACCAAAGGCAGTCGGAGTGAGGATCTGTAACTCACATCTTGCCCCCACAATCTCGACAAGGCTTGAAACCCGACTTTCTCTGCGACATTATTACTGCAGAAAAGGACTACGCAGCAAAAAATACACTGTAACCACAATAGTAACAGTTGCTCCCTCGAAGATAACCGCTTCGAATGCACGGAAAAAAGGGAACTGACGTCGGCACGTCGTCGAGGACCTCTTATTGCCTGTATGACATCAGACGGCGTCGCGTGGGCTAGAGTGACGTCCTCGTCGACGTGCAGAGACTAGGAAGAAGATTTCCGTCGAATGCTGGCGCCATGGGAGTATTCATGAGGTGAGGAATCCACAGGTAGTTGTATCCATCAGAAGTTACTGATTATGACAGCCTGTATAACTTAATCCTGAGAGAGCATATTCTTAATAATTGTGTGTCTGATTTGTTGCACCAGTACTTGGTGGACTCTGATCTGACCTCTCCCCAAGAATTGGGAAAGAAGGCAGACAAATGGGTCAGAACAAGGGTGAACAGAAAAGTTCATACAGGGGGTGACAAAGATGGCAACAAGAAGAAGGATGGTAAGTCTTCTGACAAGGGTGGGGACAAATCTAAAAATGAGGCTTCTTCAGGCCCACAAAAACACTCTGGTGGGGGTGGTGGGCCCAAATCCTCTTCTAATCAAAACAAAGAAAAGAAACCATGGTGCTATTTATGTAAAATAAAAGGCCATTGGACAACAGATCCCAGTTGTCCAAACAAAAGCACCAATCCTCCTACCACCACAAACTCTACTGCTACACCTAGTGTCCCTACCAATAGCAGTGGTGGTGGGAGCAAGCCTACTAATAGCCAATCCAAGGGAGTAGCTGGGCTCACTTTTGGTAACTTAGTTGGGGTTGGTCTTGTTAGGGAGTCCACAGATGCTGTGTTAGTCTCTGAGGGGGCTATTGATTTAGCCACCTTAGTTTCTTGTCCCCTTAATATGGATAAGTGTAGGAGGCTGGACTGGCTTGTAGTGAGTACCAATGGGTACTTGCACCTTGCACCAGGCCCAGTTATCCCTTATTAGTGTATAGGGTGTCTAGCAGCATAGGCTGATAGATAATGGTAGCTTAGCAGAGCAGCTTAGGCTGAACTAGGAGACGAGTGAAGCTCCTACAGTACCCCTAGTGTCATATGCACAATATCATAAGAAAACACAATACACAGATATACTAAAAATAAAGGTACTTTATTTTTATGACAATGCCAAAGTATCTCACAGTATACCTTCAGTATGAGGATAGCAAATATACACAAGATATGTGTACACAATACCAAAATATGCAGTAATAGTATTAGAAAACAGTGCAAACAATGTATAGTTATAGGATGCAATGGGGACACATAGGGATAGGGGCAACACAAACCATATACTCCAAAAGTGGAATGCGAACCACGAATGGACCCCAAACCTATGTGACCTTGTAGAGGGTCGCGTGGACTATTAGAAAATAGTAAGGGTTAGAAAAATAGCCCACCCCAAGACCCTGAAAAGTGAGTGCAAAGTGCACTAAAGTTCCCCAAAGGACATAGAAGTCGTGATAGGGGAATTCTGCAGGAAAGACACAAACCAGCAATGCAACAACGATGGATTTCGAGTCGAGGGTACCTGTGGAACAAGGGGACCAAGTCCAAAAGTCACAAGCAAGTCGGAGATGGGCAGATGCCAGGAAATGCCAGCTGTGGGTGCAAAGAAGCTGCTACTGGGCAGTAAAAGCTTAGGTTTCTGCAGGAACTACAAGGGCTAGAGACTTCCCCTTTGGAGGACGGATCCCTCACGCAGTGGAGAGTCGTGCAAAAGTGTTTTCCCGCCGAAAGACCGCCAACAAGCCTTGCTAGCTGCAAATCGTGCAGTAAGGGTTTTTGGATGCTGCTGTGGCCCAGGAGGGACCAGGATATCGCCAATTGCGTCAGGGGACAGAGGGGGCGTCGAGCAAGACAAGGAGCCCTCTCAGCAGCAGGCAGCACCCGCAGACGTGCCAGAAACAGGCAAGACAAGGATGCGTGAAACAGTGCTCACCCGAAGTCGCACAAAGGAGTCCCACGTCGCCGGAGAACAACTTAGGAGGTCGTGCAATGCAGGTTAGAGTGCCGTGGACCCAGGCTGGAATGTGCACAAAGGATTTCCGCCGGAAGTGCACGGAGGCCGGAGTAGCTGCAAAAGTCGCGGTTCCCAGCAATGCAGTCTGGCGTGGGGAGGCAAGGACTTACCTCCACCAAACTTGGACTGAAGAGTCACTGGACTGTGGGAGTCACTTGGACAGAGTTGCTGGATTCAAGGGACCTCGCTCGTCGTGCTGAGAGGAGACCCAGGGGACCGGTGATGCAGTTCTTTGGTGCCTGCGGTTGCAGGGGGACGATTCCATCGACCCACAGGAGATTTCTTCGGAGCTTCTAGTGCAGAGAGGAGGCAGACTACCCCCACAGAATGCACCACCAGGAAAACAGTCGAGAAGGCAGGAGGATCAGCGTTACAGAGTTGCAGTAGTCATCTTCGCTACTTTGTTGCAGTTTTGCAGGCTTCCAGCGCGGTCAGCACTCGATTCCTTGGCAGAAGGTGAAGAGAGAGATGCAGAGGAACTCGGATGAGCTCTTGCATTCGTTATCTAAGGAATCCCAAGAGACAGAGACCCTAAATAGCCAGAAAGAGGGTTTGGCTACCTAGGGGAGAGGATAGGCTAGCAACACCTGAAGGAGCCTATCACAAGGAGTCTCTGACGTCACCTGGTGGCAGTGGCCACTCAGAGCAGTCCAGTGTGCCAGCAGCACCTCTGTTTCTAAGATGGCAGAGGTCTGGAGCACACTGGAGGAGCTCTGGACACCTCCCAGGGGAGGTGCAGGTCAGGGGAGTGGTAACTCCCCTTTCCTTTGTCCAGTTTCGCGCCAGAGCAGGGCTAAGGGGTCCCCTGAACCGGTGTAGACTGGCTTATGCAGAAATGGGCACCATGTGTGCCCATGAAAGCATTTCCAGAGGCTGGGGGAGGCTACTCCTCCCCTGCCTTCACACCATTTTCCAAAGGGAGAGGGTGTAACACCCTCTCTCAGAGGAAGTCCTTTGTTCTGCCATCCTGGGCCAGGCCTGGCTGGACCCCAGGAGGGCAGAAGCCTGTCTGAGGGGTTGGCAGCAGCAGCAGCTGCAGTGAAACCCCAGGAAAGGCAGTTTGGCAGTACCAGGGTCTGTGCTACAGACCACTGGGATCATGGGATTGTGCCAACTATGCCAGGATGGCATAGAGGGGGCAATTCCATGACAATAGACATGTTACATGGCCATAATCGGAGTTACCATTGTGAAGCTACATATAGGTAGTGACCTATATGTAGTGCACGCGTGTAATGGTGTCCCCGCACTCACAAAGTCCGGGGAATTGGCCCTGAACAATGTGGGGGCACCTTGGCTAGTGCCAGGGTGCCCTCACACTAAGTAACTTTGCACCTAACCTTTACCAGGTAAAGGTTAGACATATAGGTGACTTATAAGTTACTTAAGTGCAGTGTAAAATGGCTGTGAAATAACGTGGACGTTATTTCACTCAGGCTGCAGTGGCAGGCCTATGTAAGAATTGTCAGAGCTCCCTATGGGTGGCAAAAGAAATGCTGCAGCCCATAGGGATCTCCTGGAACCCCAATACCCTGGGTAACTCAGTACCATATACTAGGGAATTATAAGGGTGTTCCAGTAAGCCAATGTAAATTGGTAAAATTGGTCACTAGCCTGTTAGTGACAATTTGAAAGAAATGAGAGAGCATAACCACTGCACAGAGCATAACTGCCATGTTACCCCCATATTTCACTGTATATATGTTGTTTTAGTTGTATGTGTCACTGGGACCCTGCCAGCCAGGGCCCCAGTGCTCATAAGTGTGCCCTGTATGTGTTCCCTGTGTGATGACTAACTGTCTCACTGAGGCTCTGCTAACCAGAACCTCAGTGGTTATGCTCTCTCATTTCTTTCCAAATTGTCTTTATAATTCCCTAGTATATGGTACTGAGGTACCCAGGGTATTGGGGTTCCAGGAGATCCCTATGGGCTGCAGCATTTCTTTTGCCACCCACAGGGAGCTCTGACAATTCTTACACAGGCCTGCCACTGCAGCCTGAGTGAAATAACGTCCACGTTATTTCACAGCCATTTACCACTGCACTTAAGTAACTTATAAGGCACCTATATGTCTAACCTTTACCTGGTAAAGGTTGGGTGCTAAGTTACTTAGTGTGTGGGCACCCTGGCACTAGCCAAGGTGCCCCACATTGTTCAGGGCAAATTACCCGGACTTTGTGAGTGCGGGGACACCATTACACACATGCACTATACATATGTCACTACATATGTATAGCGTCACAATGGTAACTCCGAACATGGCCATGTAACATGTCTAAGATCATGGAATTATCACCCCCATGCCATTCTGGAAGAGTGCACAGGAGCCGGAGCAGCTGCAAATCATACGGTACCCAGCAATGCAGTCTAGTGTGGGGAGGCAAGGACTTACCTCCACCAAACTTGGACTGAAGAGTCACTGGACTGTGGGAGTCACTTGGACAGAGTTGCTGAGTTCCAGGGACCACGCTCGTCGTGCTAAGAGGGGACCCAGAGGACCGGTGATGCAGTCTGTTGGTGCCTGCGGTTGCAGTGGGAAGATTCCGTCGACCCACAGGAGATTTCTTCGGAGCTTCTACTGCAGAAAGGAGGCAGACAACCCCCACAGCATGCACCACCAGGAAAGCAGTCGAGAAGGCGGCCGGATCAGCGATACAAGGTTGCAGTAGTCGTCTTTGCTACTTTGTTGCAGTTTTACAGTCGTCCAGAGCAGTCAGCGGTCGATTCCTTGGCAAAAGGTGAAGAGAGAGATGCAGAGGAACTCTGATGAGCTCTTGCATTCGTTATCTAAAGTTTCCCCAGAGACAGAGACCCTAAATAGCCAGAAAAGAGGGTTTGGCTACCTAGGAGAGAGGATAGGCTACTAACACCTGAAGGAGCCTATCAGAAGGAGTCTCTGACGTCACCTGGTGGCACTGGCCACTCAGAGCAGTCCAGTGTGCCAGCAGCACCTCTGTTTCCAAGATGGCAGAGGTCTGGAGCACACTGGAGGAGCTCTGGACACCTCCCAGGGGAGGTGCAGGTCAGGGGAGTGGTCACTCCCCTTTCCTTTGTCCAGTTTCGCGCCAGAGCAGGGCTAAGGGGTCCCCTGAACCGGTGTAGACTGGCTTATGCAGAATTGGGCACATCTGTGCCCAACAAAGCATTTTCAGAGGCTGGGGGAGGCTACTCCTCCCCTGCCTTCACACCATTTTCCAAAGGGAGAGGGTGTAACACCCTCTCTCAGAGGAAGTCCTTTGTTCTGCCATCCTGGGACAAGCCTGGCTTGACCCCAGGGGGGCAGAAACCTGTCTGAGGGGTTGGCAGCAGCAGCAGCTGCAGTGAAACACCAGGAAAGGCAGTTTGGCAGTACCAGGGTCTGTGCTACAGACCACTGGGATCATCTAATTGTGCCAACAATGCCAGGATGGCATAGAGGGGGCAATTCCATGATCTTAGACATGTTACATGGCCATATTCGGAGTTACCATTGTGAAACTACATATAGGTATTGACCTATATGTAGTGCACGCGTGTAATGGTGTCCCCGCACTCACAAAGTTTAGGGAATTGGCCCTGAACAATGTGGGGGCACCTTGGCTAGTGCCAGGGTGCCCTCACACTAAGTAACTTTGCACCTAACCTTTACTAGGTAAAGGTTAGACATATAGGTGACTTATAAGTTACTTAAGTGCAGTGTAAAATGGCTGTGAAATAACGTGGACGTTATTTCACTCAGGCTGCAGTGGCAGGCCTGTGTAAGAATTGTCAGAGCTCCCTATGGGTGGCAAAAGAAATGCTGCAGCCCATAGGGATCTCCTGGAACCCCAATACCCTGGGTACCTTAGTACCATATACTAGGGAATTATAAGGGTGTTCCAGTAAGCCAATGTAAATTGGTAAAATTGGTCACTAGCCTGTTAGTGACAATTTGGAAAGAACTGAGAGAGCATAACCACTGAGGTTCTGATTAGCAGAGCCTCAGTGAGACAGTTAGGCACCACACAGGGAACACATACATATAGGCCACAAACTTATGAGCACTGGGGTCCTGACTAGCAGGGTCCCAGTGACACATAACAAACATACTGAAAACATAGGGTTTTCACTATGAGCACTGGGCCCTGGCTGGCAGGATCCCAGTGAGACAGTGAAAACACCCTGACATACACTCACAAACAGGCCTAAAGTGGGGGTAACAAGGCTAGAAAGAGGCTACTTTCTCACAGGCATGATTATGGGTCTCCCTGAAAAACTCCGCAGGAGATGGGATATCCTTCTACCATGCCTCCTTTTTGCCTACAGGGAGGTACCCCAGAAAGGAGTGGGCTTCAGCCCCTTTGAACTTCTTTTTGGACACCCTGTTAGGGCTCCACTCACACTTGTAAAGGAGGGTTGGGAACAACCTTTAAAAGCTCCTAAACAGGATATTGTGGATTATGTACTTGGCCTCAGATCAAGGATTGCTGAGTACATGAAAAAGGCCAGTAAAAACCTTCAGGCCAGCCAAGAGCTCCGGAAGCAATGGCATGATCAGAAGGCTGTTTTGGTTCAGTACCAACCAGGGCAGAAAGTGTGGGTCTTGGAGCCTGTGGCCCCAAGACCACTCCAAGATAAATGGAGTGGACCCCACACAATTGTTGAAAAGAAGGGAGAAGTCACCTATTTAGTTGACTTAGGCACTGCCAGGAGTCCCCTTAGGGTGCTCCATGTCAACCGCCTGAAACCCTACTATGACAGGGCTGATCTCACCCTGCTCATGGCAACTGATGAGGGACAGGAAGAAGACAGTGATCCTCTACCTGATCTCTTCTCTTCCACAGAACAAGATGCTCTTGTGGAAGCTGTAGTTTTGGCTGATTGTCTTACTGCTGAGCAGAAAGACAATTGCATAAATCTCCTAGATCAATTCTCTGAACTCTTCTCTACTGTGCCAGGTACCACTTCTTGGTGTGAGCACACTATAGATACTGGAGACAGTTTACCTGTCAAAAGTAAGATCTATAGGCAGCCTGACCATGTCAGGGACTGCATAAAGCAAGAGGTCCAGAAAATGTTAGAACTAGGAGTAGTTGAGCACTCTGACAGTCCATGGGCTTCTCCTGTGGTACTGGTACCAAAACCCCATTCCAAAGATGGAAAGAAGGAAATGCGGTTTTGTGTAGACTATAGAGGTCTCAACTTGGTAACCAAAACTGATGCTCACCCTATACCCAGGGCAGATGAGCTCATAGATACACTGGCATCTGCCAAGTATCTAAGCACTTTTGACTTGACTGCAGGGTATTGGCAGATCAAATTGTCAGAAGATGCTAAACCTAAGACTGCATTTTCAACCATTGGAGGACATTACCAGTTTACTGTAATGCCTTTTGGTTTGAAAAATGCACCTGCCACTTTTCAGAGGTTGGTGAACACAGTCCTGCAAGGGCTGGAAGCTTTCAGTGCAGCATATTTGGACGATATAGCTGTCTTTAGCTCCAGCTGGGATGATCACCTGGTCCACCTATGGAAAGTTTTGGAGGCTCTGCAAAAGGCAGGCCTCACTATCAAGGCTTCAAAGTGCCAGATAGGGCAGGGTAAGGTGGCTTATCTGGGACACCTTGTTGGTGGGGAACAGATTGCACCACTTCAGGGGAAAATCCAAACTATTATTGATTGGGTTCCCCCTACCACTCAGACTCAGGTGAGAGCCTTCCTAGGCCTCACTGGGTATTACAGGAGGTTCATTAAGAACTATGGCTCCATTGCAGCCCCTCTTAATGACCTCACATCCAAGAAAATGCCTAAAAAGGTATTATGGACAGCAAGCTGTCAGAAAGCTTTTGAGGAGCTGAAGCAGGCCATGTGCTCTGCACCTGTCCTGAAAAGCCCTTGTTACTCTAAAAAATTCTATGTCCAAACTGATGCATCTGAATTAGGAGTAGGGGCAGTCCTATCACAACTTAATTCTGAGGGCCAGGATCAACCTGTTGCTTTTATTAGTAGGAGGTTGACCCCTAGAGAAAAGCGTTGGTCTGCCATTGAGAGGGAGGCCTTTGCTGTGGTCTGGGCTCTGAAGAAGTTGAGGCCATACCTGTTTGGCACTCACTTCATTGTTCAAACAGACCACAAACCTCTACTTTGGCTAAAACAAATGAAAGGTGAAAATCCTAAATTGTTGAGGTGGTCCATATCCCTACAAGGAATGGACTATACAGTGGAACATAGACCTGGGAGTAGCCACTCCAATGCAGATGGACTCTCCAGATATTTCCACTTAGACAATGAAGACTCATCAGGTCATGGCTAGTCTTATTGTCCTTCATTTGGGGGGGGGGGGGTTGTGTAGGAAAGTACCATCTTGCCTGGCATGTTACCCCCATTTTTCACTGTATATATGTTGTTTTAGTTGTATGTGTCACTGGGACCCTGGTAACCCAGGGCCCCAGTGCTCATAAGTGTGCCTGAATGTGTTACCTGTGTAGTGACTAACTGTCTCACTGAGGCTCTGCTAATCAGAACCTCAGTGGTTATGCTCTCTCATTTCTTTCCAAATTGTCACTGACAGGCTAGTGACCATTTTTACCAATTTACATTGGCTTACTGGAACACCCTTATAATTCCCTAGTATATGGTACTGAGGTACCCAGGGTATTGGGGTGCCAGGAGATCCCTATGGGCTGCAGCATTTCTTTTGCCACCCATAGGGAGCTCTGACAATTCTTACACAGGCCTGCCACTGCAGCCTGAGTGAAATAACGTCCACGTTATTTCACAGCCATTTTACACTGCACTTAAGTAACTTATAAGTCACCTATATGTCTAACCTTTACCTGGTAAAGGTTAGGTGCAAAGTTACTTAGTGTGAGGGCACCCTGGCACTAGCCAAGGTGCCCCCACATTGTTCAGAGCCAATTCACTGAACTTTGTGAGTGCGGGGACACCATTACACGCGTGCACTACATATAGGTCACTACCTATATGTAGCTTCACCATGGTAACTCCGAATATGGCCATGTAACATGTCTATGATCATGGAATTGCCCCCTCTATGCCATCCTGGCATTGTTGGTACAATTCCATGATCCCAGTGGTCTGTAGCACAGACCCTGGTACTGCCAGACTGCCCTTCCTGGGGTTTCACTGCAGCTGCTGCTGCTGCCAACCCCTCAGACAGGCAGCTGCCCTCCTGGGGTCCAGCCAGGCCTGGCCCAGGATGGCAGAACAAAGAACTTCCTCTGAGAGAGGGTGTGACACCCTCTCCCTTTGGAAAATGGTGTGAAGGCAGGGGAGGAGTAGCCTCCCCCAGCCTCTGGAAATGCTTTCTTGGGCACAGATGTGCCCAATTCTGCATAAGCCAGTCTACACCGGTTCAGGGACCCCTTAGCCCCTGCTCTGGCGCGAAACTGGACAAAGGAAAGGGGAGTGACCACTCCCCTGACCTGCACCTCCCCTGGGAGGTGTCCAGAGCTCCTCCAGTGTGCTCCAGACCTCTGCCATCTTGGAAACAGAGGTGCTGCTGGCACACTGGACTGCTCTGAGTGGCCAGTGCCACCAGGTGACGTCAGAGACTCCTGCTGATAGGCTCCTTCAGGTGTTAGTAGCCTTTCCTCTCTCCTAGGTAGCCAAACCCTCTTTTCTGGCTATTTAGGGTCTCTGTCTCTGGGGAAACTTTAGATAACGAATGCATGAGCTCAGCCGAGTTCCTCTGCATCTCCCTCTTCACCTTCTGATAAGGAATCGACCGCTGACCGCGCTGGAAGCCTGCAAACCTGCAACATAGTAGCAAAGACGACTACTGCAACTCTGTAACGCTGATCCTGCCGCCTTCTCGACTGTTTTCCTGCTTGTGCATGCTGTGGGGGTAGTCTGCCTCCTCTCTGCACCAGAAGCTCCGAAGAAATCTCCCGTGGGTCGACGGAATCTTCCCCCTGCAACCGCAGGCACCAAAAAGCTGCATTACCGGTCCCTTGGGTCTCCTCTCAGCACGACGAGCGAGGTTCCTCGAATCCAGCGACGCTGTCCAAGTGACCCCCACAGTCCAATGACTCTTCAGCCCAAGTTTGGTGGAGGTAAGTCCTTGCCTCACCTCGCTGGGCTGCATTGCTGGGAACCGCGACTTTGCAGCTACTCCGGCCCCTGTGCACTTCCGGCGGAAATCCTTCGTGCACAGCCAAGCCTGGGTCCACGGCACTCTAACCTGCATTGCACGACTTTCTAAGTTGGTCTCCGGCGACGTGGGACTCCTTTGTGCAACTTCGGCGAGCACCGTTTCCCGCATCCTCGTAGTGCCTGTTTCTGGCACTTCTCCGGGTGCTACCTGCTTCAGTGAGGGCTCTTTGTCTTGCTCGACGTCCCCTCTCTCTTCAGGTCCAATTTGCGACCTCCTGGTCCCTCCTGGGCCCCAGCAGCGTCCAAAAACGCCAAACGCACGATTTGCGTGTAGCAAGGCTTGTTGGGGTCCTTCCGGCGGGAAAACACTTCTGCACGACTCTCCAAGGCGAGAGGGATCCGTCCACCAAAGGGGAAGTCTCTAGCCCTTTTCGTTTCTGCAGAAACCTCAGCTTCTTCTGTCCAGTCGAAGCTTCTTTGCACCCGCAGCTGGCATTTCCTGGGCATCTGCCCATCTCCGACTTGCTTGTGACTTTTGGACTTGGTCCCCTTGTTCCACAGGTACCCTAGATTGGAAATCCACAGTTGTTGCATTGCTGGTTTGTGTCTTTCCTGCATTATTCCTCTAACACGACTCTTTTGTCCTTAGGGGAACTTTAGTGCACTTTGCACTCACTTTTCAGGGTCTTGGGGAGGGTTATTTTACTAACTCTCACTATTTTCTAAAAGTCCCAGCGACCCTCTACAAGGTCACATAGGTTTGGGGTCCATTCGTGGTTCGCATTCCACTTCTGGAGTATATGGTTTGTGTTGCCCCTATCCCTATGTTTCCCCATTGCATCCTATTGTAACTATACATTGTTTGCACTGTTTTCTAAGACTATACTGCATATTTTTGCTATTGTGTATATATATATCTTGTGTATATTTCCTATCCTCTCACTGAGGGTACACTCTAAGATACTTTGGCATATTGTCATAAAAATAAAGTACCTTTATTTTTAGTATAACTGTGTATTGTGTTTTCTTATGATATTGTGCATATGACACTAAGTGGTACTGTAGTAGCTTCACACGTCTCCTAGTTCAGCCTAAGCTGCTCTGCTAAGCTACCATTATCTATCAGCCTAAGCTGCTAGACACCCTATACACTAATAAGGGATAACTGGGCCTGGTGCAAGGTGCAAGTACCCCTTGGTACTCACTACAAGCCAGTCCAGCCTCCTACACAGGTGGCTTGCACCACCAAGCTCTCCGGTGTAGGGTGTCTAGAAAGAAAGCCAGGGTCAGATGGCGCAGCTCGATACCTCCTGGCCACAGCCCTATGAACCGCTGAGGAAGATACTGGCCTCTTCCACACCTCTAGCACCGGATCAAGCAAAGCCTCATTAAACGGCAAGAGAGGCTCCGCTGCAGCAGAGGCCGGATGTAGCACCTCCGTTAGAAGATTCTGCTTCGCCTCTGCCACCGGCAAAGGCAGGTCCAGAAAGTTAGCTGCCTTCCGTACTACAGCGTGAAAGGAAGCCGCCTCCTCCGTATATTCCCCTGGAGACGAAAGATCCCACTCAGGGGAAGTGTCCAGCCCACTGGCTGTATCCAGACAATGCAGTCCATCACCAGAGTCCTCCAGTTCTCCTTCCTCCAGGACTCGCTGGTACTCCTGCTCTTCCAATAGATGAAGAGCCCGTCTCCTCGAATGTAGCCTCTGCTCGATACGCGGAGTCGACATGGCCTCCGCCGAAGTCGAAGATCGGCGCCGATCTCCAGAAGCAACCGACGCCGAGTCCGGCGCCACAGGCAACTTCGACGCCGATGAAAGAGCAGGATGAAGAGAACTTGGAGCAGATGGACCCACCGGAGTCACAGGACGAAATCCCGACGTCGACGGGATGGAAATCTCCGGGGCAAATCCCTCTGAAGCCACCGGAGCGGCCACCGGCGCCGACACTGGCGCAGGATCACCCAATGAAAAGGCCAAAGGACCAGCCGGAGCACCCCCTGGAGCCATCTGTTGGAAGATGGTATACATCGCATTTAGGAATGCGGTACTATCGGCTCCAGGGGTGGGAAAAGCCGGATACTGGGGAGCCTGTATCGAAGGCGACCCCGATGCCGGCCTCGACGTCTGCGACGCCGGAGACAACACAAGAGGCTGCATCACCTCAATCACCGACGCCTGCCCAGGTGAAGTCGGTGACGCCGGAGAGGGCAACGGCGTCGACGGATGCAGCGTGACCGTGGGACTGACCTCCCAAGTCCTCCGGCGCCGATCCGAAGGCGACCTGGAACGAGTCTCCTTGCTTGAACGGCGCCGTGAATCTCTACGGCGCCGGGAGTCTCGATGACGCCGATGCCTTGGCGAAGAAGACTTCTTGTGATGCTTTTCTTTCTTCGACTTCGCCATAAACAACTTAGCCTCACGTTCCTTGAGGGCTTTCGGATTCATGTGCTGGCATGAATCGCAAGTTGAGACGTCGTGGTCGGAGCTCAAACACCAAAGGCAGTCGGAGTGAGGATCTGTAACTCACATCTTACCCCCACACTCTCGACAAAGCTTGAAACCCGACTTTCTCTGTGACATTATTACTGCAGAAAAGGACTACGCAGCAAAAAATACACTGTAACCACAATAGTAACAGTTGCTCCCTCGAAGATAACCGTTTCGAATGCACGGAAAAAAGGGAACTGACGTCGGCACGTCGTCGAGGACCTCTTATTGCCTGTATGACATCAGACGGCGTCGCTTGGGCTAGAGTGACGTCCTCGTCGACGTGCAGAGACTAGGAAGAAGATTTCCGTCGAATGCTGGCGCCATGGGAGTATTCATGAGGTGAGGAATCCACAGGTAGTTGTATCCATCAGAAGTTACTGATTATGACAGCCTGTGTAACTTAATCCTGAGAGAGCATATTCTTAATAATTGTGTGTCTGATTTGTTGCACCAGTACTTGGTGGACTCTGATCTGACCTCTCCCCAAGAATTGGGAAAGAAGGCAGACAAATGGGTCAGAACAAGGGTGAACAGAAAAGTTCATACAGGGGGTGACAAAGATGGCAACAAGAAGAAGGATGGTAAGTCTTCTGACAAGGGTGGGGACAAATCTAAAAATGAGTCTTCTTCAGGCCCACAAAAACACTCTGGTGGGGGTGGTGGGCCCAAATCCTCTTCTAATCAAAACAAAGAAAAGAAACCATGGTGCTATTTATGTAAAATAAAAGGCCATTGGACAACAGATCCCAGTTGTCCAAAGAAAAGCACCAAGCCTCCTACCACCACAAACCCTACTGCTACACCTAGTGTCCCTACTAATAGCAGTGGTGGTGGGAGCAAGCCTACTAATAGCCAATCCAAGGGAGTAGCTGGGCTCACTTTTGGTAACTTAGTTGGGGTTGGTCTTGTTAGGGAGTCCACAGATTCTGTGTTAGTCTCTGAGGGGGCTATTGATTTAGCCACCTTAGTTTCTTGTCCCCTTAATATGGATAAGTGTAGGAGGCTGGACTGGCTTGTAGTGAGTACCAATGGGTACTTGCACCTTGCACCAGGCCCAGTTATCCCTTATTAGTGTATAGGGTGTCTAGCAGCATAGGCTGATAGATAATGGTAGCTTAGCAGAGCAGCTTAGGCTGAACTAGGAGACGAGTGAAGCTCCTACAGTACCACTAGTGTCATATGCACAATATCATAAGAAAACACAATACACAGATATACTAAAAATAAAGGTACTTTATTTTTATGACAATATGCCAAAGTATCTCAGAGTATACCTTCAGTATGAGGATAGCAAATATACACAAGATATATGTACACAATACCAAAATATGCAGTAATAGTATTAGAAAACAGTGCAAACAATGTATAGTTACAATAGGATGCAATGGGGACACATAGGGATAGGGGCAACACAAACCATATACTCCAAAAGTGGAATGCGAACCACGAATGGACCCCAAACCTATGTGACCTTGTAGAGGGTCGCTGGGACTATTAGAAAATAGTAAGGGTTAGAAAAATAGCCCACCCCAAGACCCTCAAAAGTGAGTGCAAAGTGCACTAAAGTTCCCCAAAGGACATAGAAGTCGTGATAGGGGAATTCTGCAGGAAAGACACAAACCAGCAATGCAACAACGATGGATTTCCAGTCGAGGGTACCTGTGGAACAAGGGGACCAAGTCCAAAAGTCACAAGCAAGTCGGAGATGGGCAGATGCCCAGGAAATGCCAGCTGTGGGTGCAAAGAAGCTGCTACTGGACAGTAAAAGCTTAGGTTTCTGCAGGAACTACAAGGGCTAGAGACTTCCCCTTTGGAGGACGGATCCCTCACGCCGTGGAGAGTCGTGCAGAAGTGTTTTCCCGCCGAAAGACTGCCAACAAGCCTTGCTAGCTGCAAATCGTGCAGTAAGGGTTTTTGGATGCTGCTGTGGCCCAGGAGGGACCAGGATATCGCCAATTGCGTCAGGGGACAGAAGGGGCGTCGAGCAAGACAAGGAGCCCTCTCAGCAGCAGGCAGCACCCGCAGACGTGCCAGAAACAGGCAAGAAAAGGATGCGTGAAATGGTGCTCACCCGAAGTCGCACAAAGGAGTCCCACGTCGCCGGAGAACAACTTAGGAGGTCGTGCAATGCAGGTTAGAGTGCCGTGGACCCAGGCTGGAATGTGCACAAAGGATTTCCGCCGGAAGTGCACGGAGGCCGGAGTAGCTGCAAAAGTCGCGGTTCCCAGCAATGTAGTCTGGCGTGGGGAGGCAAGGACTTACCTCCACCAAACTTGGACTGAAGAGTCACTGGACTGTGGGAGTCACTTGGACAGAGTTGCTGGATTCAAGGGACCTCGCTCGTCGTGCTGAGAGGAGACCCAGGGGACCGGTGATGCAGTTCTTTGGTGCCTGCGGTTGCAGGGGGACGATTCCATCGACCCACAGGAGATTTCTTCGGAGCTTCTAGTGCAGAGAGGAGGCAGACTACCCCCACAGAATGCACCACCAGGAAAACAGTCGAGAAGGCAGGAGGATCAGCGTTACAGAGTTGCAGTAGTCATCTTCGCTACTTTGTTGCAGTTTTGCAGGCTTCCAGCGCAGTCAGCACTCGATTCCTTGGCAGAAGGTGAAGAGAGAGATGCAGAGGAACTCAGATGAGCTCTTGCATTCGTTATCTAAGGAATCCCAAGAGACAGAGACCCTAAATAGCCAGAAAGAGGGTTTGGCTACCTAGGGGAGAGGATAGGCTAGCAACACCTGAAGGAGCCTATCAGGAGGAGTCTCTGACGTCACCTGATGGCACTGGCCACTCAGAGCAGTCCAGTGTGCCAGCAGCACCTCTGTTTCCAAGATGGCAGAGGTCTGGAGCACACTGGAGGAGCTCTGGGCACCTCCCAGGGGAGGTACAGGTCAGGGGAGTGGTCACTCCCCTTTCCTTTGTCCAGTTTCGCGCCAGAGCAGGGCTAAGGGGTCCCTGAACTGGTGTAGACTGGTTTATGCAGAAATGGGCACCATGTGTGCCCATGAAAGCATTTCCAGAGGCTGGGGGAGGCTACTCCTCCCCTGCCTTCACACCATTTTCCAAAGGGAGAGGGTGTAACACCCTCTCTCAGAGGAAGCCTCAGTGAGACAGTTAGTCACTACACAGGTAACACATTCAGGCACACTTATGAGCACTGGGGCCCTGGCTGGCAGGGTCCCAGTGACACATACAACTAAAACAACATATATACAGTGAAAAATGGGGGTAACATGCCAGGCAAGATGGTACTTTCCTACAATAAGTACAAGCAGCTACCCCTAATAAATGGTGTTGAGGTTCAGGCCTACAGGGACACAGGTGCCAGTGTCACAATGGTGATAGAGAAACTGGTCCACCCTGAACAACACCTACTTGGTCACCAGTACCAAGTAACCGATGCTCATAACAACACACTTAGCCACCCCATGGCTGTTGTAAATCTCAACTGGGGGGGGGGGGGGTTACTGGTCCAAAGAAAGTTGTGGTAGCCTCAGATTTACCTGTAGACTGTCTACTAGGAAATGATTTGGAGACATCAGCTTGGTCAGATGTGGAGTTGGAGGCCCATGCAGCAATGCTGGGCATCCCAGGGCATATTTTTGCTTTAACCAGGGCTCAGGCCAAAAAGCAAAAAGGACAGGGAAACTTGGATCCTGGAACAATGGACCAAGTGCTCCCTAAAGCTAGGGCTAGTAGAAGAAAAGCACTTCCTACTATCCCTCCCTCTACAGTGGATTCTAATTCTGAGGAAGAAGAATTTCCACCCTGTGCAGAACCTACACCAGAGGAGCTGGAAGCAGACACTGCTGAGCTTTTGGGTGAAGGGGGGCCTGCCAGGGAGGAGCTGAGTGTGGCACAGCAAACCTGTCCCACACTAGAGGGTCTAAGACAGCAAGCTGTCAAACAGCAAAATGGGGATGTCAGTGACTCTCACAGAGTTTACTGAGAGGACAACCTCTTGTATACTGAGGCAAGGGACCCTAAACCTGAAGCAGCCAGGAGATTGGTCATTCCCTTGCAATACAGAGAATTCCTCCTAACTCTAGCCCACGACATTGCCTTGGCTGGACATTTGGGACAAATGAAAACTTGGGATAGGCTTGTTCCCTTGTTTCATTGGCCTAGAGTGTCAGAGGACACAAAGGAATTTTGTAAGTCCTGTGTCAACTGTCAAGCTAGTGGCAAAACAGGTGGCCCCCCAAAGGCACCCCTTATTCCACTACTTGTGGTTCGGGTTCCCTTTGAAAGGGTAGGGGTTGACATAGTTGGCCCCCTTGAACCTCCTACTGCTTCAGGCAATAGGTTTATCTTGGTGGTAGTGGACCATGCCACCAGATATCCTGAAGCAATTCCTCTAAGGACCACTACAGCTCCTGCAGTGGCAAAGGCCCTCCTGGGAATCTTTTACAGAGTGGGCTTCCCAAAAGAGGTGGTATCAGACAGGGGTAGCAACTTTATGTCTGCTTACTTAAAGGCCATGTGGAAGGAATGTGGTGTGACATACAAGTTCACCACACCCTATCATCCACAAACAAATGGACTGGTTGAGAGGTTTAATAAAACTCTCAAAGGAATGATAATGGGACTCCCTGAAAAACTCCGGAGGAGATGGGATGTCCTGTTACCTTGCCTCCTTTTTGCTTACAGGGAGGTACCCCAAAAAGGAGTGGGCTTCAGCCCCTTTGAACTCCTATTCGGACACCCTGTAAGAGGTACTCTAACACTTGTAAAGGAGGGTTGGGAACAACCTTTAAAAGCTCCTAAGCAAGACATAGTGGCCTATGTACTTGGCCTAAGATCTAGAATGGCTGAGTATATGAAAAAGGCCAGTAAAAACCTTCAGGCCAGCCAAGAGCTCCAAAAGCAATGGCATGACCAGAAGGCTGTTCTGATTCAGTACCAACCAGGGACGAAAGTGTGGGTCTTGGAGCCTTTGGCCCCAAGAGCACTCCAAGACAAATGGAGTGGTCCCCACATTATTGTTGAGAAAAAGGGAGAAGTCACCTACTTGGTTGACTTGGGCACTGCCAGGAGTCCCCTTAGGGTGCTCCATGTCAATCGCCTGAAACCCTACTATGACAGGGCTTATCTCACCCTGCTCATGGCATCAGATGAAGGACAGGAAGAAGAGAGTGACCCTCTCCCTGATCTCTTCTCTTCCACAGAACAAGATGCTCTAGTGGAAGGTGTAGTTCTGGCAGATTGTCTTACTGCTGAGCAGAAAGACCACTGCATAAATCTCCTGGGTCAGTTTTCTGAACTCTTTTCTACTGTGCCAGGCACCACTTCTTGGTGTGAGCACACTATAGCTACTGGAGACAGCTTGCCTGTCAAAAGTAAGATCTATAGGCAGCCTGACCATGTCAGAGACTGCATAAAACAAGAGATTCAGAAAATGCTTGAACTGGGAGTGGTTGATGTAGGAGGCTGGACTGGCTTGTAGTGAGTACCAAGGGGTACTTGCACCTTGCACCAGGCCCAGTTATCCCTTATTAGTGTATAGGGTGTCTAGCAGCTTAGGCTGATAGATAATGGTAGCTTAGCAGAGCAGCTTAGGCTGAACTAGGAGACGTGTGAAGCTACTACAGTACCACTTAGTGTCATATGCACAATATCATAAGAAAACACAATACACAGTTATACTAAAAATAAAGGTACTTTATTTTTATGACAATATGCCAAAGTATCTTAGAGTGTACCCTCAGTGAGAGGATAGGAAATATACACAAGATATATATACACAATAGCAAAAATATGCAGTATAGTCTTAGAAAACAGTGCAAACAATGTATAGTTACAATAGGATGCAATGGGGAAACATAGGGATAGGGGCAACACAAACCATATACTCCAAAAGTGGAATGCGAACCACAAATGGACCCCAAACCTATGTGACCTTGTAGAGGGTCGCTGGGACTATTAGAAAATAGTGAGAGTTAGAAAAATAACCCTCCCCAAGACCCTGAAAAGTGAGTGCAAAGTGCACTAAAGTTCCCCTAAGGACAAAGAAGTCGTGTTAGAGGAATAATGCAGGAAAGACACAAACCAGCAATGCAACAACTGTGGATTTCCAATCTAGGGTACCTGTGGAACAAGGGGACCAAGTCCAAAAGTCACAAGCAAGTCGGAGATGGGCAGATGCCCAGGAAATGCCAGCTGCGGGTGCAAAGAAGCTTCGACTGGACAGAAGAAGCTGAGGTTTCTGCAGAAACGAAAAGGGCTAGAGACTTCCCCTTTGGTGGACGGATCCCTCTCGCCTTGGAGAGTCGTGCAGAAGTGTTTTCCCGCCGAAAGAACGCCAACAAGCCTTGCTAGCTGCAAATCGTGAGTTTGGCGTTTTTGGATGCTGCTGGGGCCCAGGAGGGACCAGGAGGTCGCAAATTGGACCTGAAGAGAGAGGGGACGTCGAGCAAGACAAAGAGCCCTCACTGAAGCAGGTAGCACCCGGAGAAGTGCCAGAAACAGGCACTACGAGGATGCGTGAAACGGTGCTCGCCGAAGTTGCACAAAGGAGTCCCACGTCGCCGGAGACCAACTTAGAAAGTCGTACAATGCAGGTTAGAGTGCCGTGGACCCAGGCTTGGCTGTGCACAAAGGATTTCCGCCGGAAGTGCACAGGGGCCGGAGTAGCTGCAAAGTCGCGGTTCCCAGCAATGCAACCCAGCGAGGTGAGGCAAGGACTTACCTCCACCAAACTTGGGCTGAAGAGTCACTGGACTGTGGGGGTCACTTGGACAGCATCGCTGGATTCGAGGGACCTCACTCGTCGTTCTGAGAGGAGACCCAAGGGACCGGTGATGCAGCTTTTTGGTGCCTGCGGTTGCAGGGGGAAGATTCCGTCGACCCACGGGAGATTTCTTCGGAGCTTCTGGTGCAGAGAGGAGGCAGACTACCCCCACAGCATGCACAAGCAGGAAAACAGTCGAGAAGGCGGCAGGATCAGCGTTACAGAGTTGCAGTAGTCGTCTTTGCTACTATGTTGCAGGTTTGCAGGCTTCCAGCGCGGTCAGCGGTCGTTTCCTTATCAGAAGGTGAAGAGAGAGATGCAGAGGAACTCGGATGAGCTCTTGCATTCGTTATCTGAAGTTTCCCCAGAGACAGAGACCCTAAATAGCCAGAAAAGAGGGTTTGGCTACTTAGGAGAGAGGATAGGCTACTAACACCTGAAGGAGCCTATCAGCAGGAGTCTCTGACGTCACCTGGTGGCACTGGCCACTCAGAGCAGTCCAGTGTGCCAGCAGCACCTCTGTTTCCAAGATGGCAGAGGTCTGGAGCACACTGGAGGAGCTCTGGACACCTCCCAGGGGAGGTGCAGGTCAGGGGAGTGGTCACTCCCCTTTCCTTTGTCCAGTTTCGCGCCAGAGCAGGGGCTAAGGGGTCCCTGAACCAGTGTAGACTGCCTTATGCAGAATTGGGCACATCTGTGCCCAAGAAAGCATTTCCAGAGGCTGGGGGAGGCTACTCCTCCCCTGCCTTCACACCATTTTCCAAAGGGAGAGGGTGTCACACCCTCTCTCAGAGGAAGTTCTTTGTTCTGCCATCCTGGGCCAGGCCTGGCTGGACCCCAGGAGGGCAGATGCCTGTCTGAGGGGTTGGCAGCAGCTGCAGTGAAACCCCAGGAAGGGCAGTTTGGCAGTACCAGGGTCTGTGCTACAGACCACTGGGATCATGGAATTGTGCCAACAATGCCAGGATGGCATAGAGGGGGCAATTCCATGATCATCGACATGTTACATGGCCATATTCGGAGTTACCATTGTGAAGCTACATATAGGTAGTGACCTATATGTAGTGCACGCGTGTAATGGTGTCCCCGCACTCACAAAGTTCAGGGAATTGGCTCTGAACAATGTGGGGGCACCTTGGCTAGTGCCAGGGTGCCCTCACACTAAGTAACTTTGCACCTAACCTTTACCAGGTAAAGGTTAGACATATAGGTGACTTATAAGTTACTTAAGTGCAGTGTAAAATGGCTGTGAAATAACGTGGACGTTATTTCACTCAGGCTGCAGTGGCAGGCCTGTGTAAGAATTGTCAGAGCTCCCTATGGGTGGCAAAAGAAATGCTGCAGCCCATAGGGATCTCCTGGAACCCCAATACCCTGGGTACCTCAGTACCATATACTAGGGAATTATAAGGGTGTTCCAGTAAGCCAATGTAAATTGGTAAAAATGGTCACTAGCCTGTTAGTGACAATTTGGAAAGAAATGAGAGAGCATAACCACTGAGGTTCTGATTAGCAGAGCCTCAGTGAGACAGTTAGTCACTACACAGGTAACACATTCAGGCACACTTATGAGCACTGGGGCCCTGGGTTACCAGGGTCCCAGTGACACATACAACTAAAACAACATATATACAGTGAAAAATGGGGGTAGCATGCCAGGCAAGATGGTACTTTCCTACAGTTGAGCACTCTGAAAGTCCATGGGCCTCTCCTGTGGTACTTGTACCAAAGCCTCATTCCAAAGATGGGAAAAGGGAAATGCGATTTTGTGTAGACTACAGAGGTCTCAACCAGGTAACTAAAACTGATGCTCACCCTATACCTAGAGCAGATGAGCTAATAGATACACTGGCATCTGCCAAGTATCTAAGCACCTTTGATTTGACTCGACGTTCCCTCTCTCTCCTGGTCCAATTTGCGACCTCCTGGTCCCTCCTGGGCCACAGCAGCGTCCAAAAACGCTAACCGCACGATTTGCAGCTAGCAAGGCTTGTTGGCGTTCTTTCGGCGGGAAAACACTTCTGCATGACTCTCCACGGCGAGAGGGATCCGTCCACCAAAGGCGAAGTCTCTAGCCCTTTTCGTTCCTGCAGAAACCGCAGCTTCTTCTGTCCAGTAGAAGCTTCTTTGCATCCACAGCTGGCATTTCCTGGGCATATGCCCATCTCCGACTTGCTTGTGACTTTTGGACTTGGTCCCCTTGTTCCACAGGTACCCTAGATTGGAAATCCATCGTTGTTGCATTGTTGGTTTGTGTCTTTCCTGCATTATTCCTCCAACACGACTTCTTTATCCTTAGGGGAACTTTAGTGCACTTTGCACTCACTTTTCAGGGTCTTGGGGAGGGTTATTATTCTAACTCTCACTATTTTCTAATAGTCCCAGCGACCCTCTACAAGGTCACATAGGTTTGGGGTCCATTCGTGGTTCACATTCCACTTTTGGAGTATATGGTTTGTGTTGCCCCTATCCCTATGTGTCCCCATTGCATCCTATTGTAACTATACATTGTTTGCACTGTTTTCTAAGACTATACTGCATATTTTTGCTATTGTGTATATATATCTTGTGTATATTTGCTATCCTCTCACTGAGGGTACACTCTAAGATACTTTGGCATATTGTCATAAAAATAAAGTACCTTTATTTTTAGTATAACTGTGTATTGTGTTTTCTTATGATATTGTGCATATGACACTAAGTGGTACTGTAGTAGCTTCACACGTCTCCTAGTTCAGCCTAAGCTGCTCTGCTAAGCTACCATTATCTATCAGCCTAAGCTGCTAGATACCCTATACACTAATAAGGGATAACTGGGCCTGGTGCAAGGTGCAAGTACCCCTTGGTACTCACTACAAGCCAGTCCAGCCTCCTACATTGGTTGTGCAGCGGTGGGATAAGTGCTTTGAGACTACTTACCACTCTTGTCATTGTACTTTTCATAAGAGAAAAATATACAAAACAAGGTCAGTGTATATACACATAGCCAAAAAGTTTAGCATTTCCTCTTTTCACTCTTTTCTAAGTGCTGAAAAGTACTTCTAACTTTCTAAAAAGTTCTAAAAAGTTTTAAAAGTTTTTTTTCTCTGTCTTTCTAAAAGCTCTGACAAACTTTTTATCTTTTACTATCACTTTAACTCTCTCTAAAAATGTCTGGCACAGGCCAAAATGTTGATCTGTCCAAACTTGCATATGACCACCTTAGCTGGAAAGGAGCAAGGAGTCTCTGTGTAGAGAGAGGTTTGAGTGTAGGGAAGAATCCTTCCTTGGAACTGTTACTTAACATGCTTAGAGAACAGGATAAGGCTAGAAGTGCCCCATCTGTTGAAAAAGTAGCTAATGGTTCTCAATCTGATCCAGGGACTCCCCCAGGAAAAGAGTCTGGAAAGAAACTTCCTAGCCTGCCCATTACTAGACAGTCTAGCATAGTTGGTAATGATGATGAGCCACACCATATAAATAGTGTTGTCTCACATCATAGCAAAAGCATTTATTCTCACCATACTGGTAGTGATGTTTCTGTTAGCCAAGCTGTTAGGGTGGCTTCTGTAAGGGACAGGTCTCCTTCTGTCCATTCTCACCATACTTCTGTTTCAAGGCATGTCCCTCCCACCCACCCTGATGACAGATTGTTAGAAAGGGAGCTCAATAGATTGAGAGTGGAACAAACCAGACTGAAGCTCAAGAAGCAACAGCTGGATTTGGATAGACAGACTTTAGAAGTAGAGAAGGAGAGACAGAAACTGGGTTTAGAAACCCATGGTGGCAGCAGCAGTATTCCCCATAGTCATCCTGCAAAAGAGCATGATTCCAGGAATCTGCACAAGATAGTTCCCCCTTATAAGGAGGGGGGATGACATTAACAAGTGGTTTGCTGCACTTGAGAGGGCCTGCGTTGTACAGGATGTCCCTCAAAGGCAGTGGGCTGCTATCCTATGGCTATCATTTAGTGGAAAAGGTAGGGATAGGCTCCTTACTGTGAAAGAAAATGATGCTAATAATTTCCAAGTTCTTAAGAATGCACTCTTGGATGGTTATGGCTTAACCACTGAACAATACAGGATAAAGTTCAGAGAGACCAAAAAGGAGTCTTCACAAGACTGGGTTGATTTCATTGACCATTCAGTGAAGGCCTTGGAGGGGTGGTTACATAGCAGTAAAGTTACTGATTATGACAGCCTGTATAACTTGATTCTGAGAGAGCATATTCTTAATAATTGTGTGTCTGATTTGTTGCACCAGTACTTGGTGGACTCTGATCTGACCTCTCCCCAAGAATTGGGAAAGAAGGCAGACAAATGGGTCAGAACAAGGGTGAACAGAAAAGTTCATACAGGGGGTGACAAAGATGGCAACAAAAAGAAGGATGGTAAGTCTTCTGACAGGGGTGGGGACACATCTAAAAATGAGTCTTCATCAGGCCCACAAAAACACTCTGGTGGGGGTGGTGGGCCCAAATCCTCTTTTAATCAGAACAAGGAAAAGAAACCATGGTGCTATTTATGTAAAATAAAAGGCCATTGGACAACAGATCCCAGTTGTCCAAAGAAAGGCACCAAGCCTCCTACCACTACAACCCCTACTGCTACACCTAGTGTCCCTACTAATAGCAGTGGTGGTGGGAGCAAACCTACTAATAGCCAATCCAAGGGAGTAGCTGGGCTCACTATTGGTAACTTAGTTGGGGTTGGCCTTGTTAGGGAGGCCACAGAGGCTGTGTTAGTCTCTGAGGGGGCTATTGATTTAGCCACCTTAGTTGCTTGTCCCCTTAATATGGATAAGTACAAGCAGCTACCCCTAATAAATGGTGTTGAGGTTCAGGCCTACAGGGACACTGGTGCCAGTGTGACTATGGTCATAGAGAAACTGGTCCACCCTGAACAACACCTACTTGGTCACCAGTACCAAGTAACCGATGCTCACAACAACACACTTAGCCACCCCATGGCTGTTGTAAATCTCAACTGGGGGGGGGGGTTACTGGTCCAAAGAAAGTTGTGGTAGCTTCAGATTTACCTGTAGACTGTCTATTAGGGAATGATTTGGAGACATCAGCTTGGTCAGATGTGGAGTTGGAGGCCCATGCAGCAATGCTGGGCATCCCAGGGCATATTTTTGCTTTGACAAGGGCCCAGGCCAAAAAGCAAAAAGGACAGGGAAGCTTGGATCCTGGAACAATGGACCAAGTGCTCCCTAAAGCTAGGGCTAGTAGAAGCAAACCACTTCCTACTATCCCTCCCTCTACAGTGGATTCAACTTCTGAGGAAGAAGAATTCCCTCCCCGTGCAGAACCTACACCAGAGGAGCTGGAAGCAGACACTGCTGAGCTTTTGGGTGAAGGGGAGCCTGCCAGAGAGGAGCTGAGTGTGGCACAGCAAACCTGTCCCACATTAGAGGGTCTCAGACAGCAAGCTGTCAAACAGGCTAATGGGGATGTCAGTGACTCTCACAGAGTTTACTGGGAGGACAACCTCTTGTACACTGAGCATAGGGATCCTAAACCTGGAGCTGCCAGGAGATTAGTGATTCCTCAGGAGTACAGAAAGTTCCTCCTAACCCTGGCACATGACATTCCCCTAGCTGGGCATGTAGGACAAATGAAAACTTGGGACAGGCTTGTTCCCCTGTTTCATTGGCCTAGAATGTCTGAGGACACAAAGGAATTTTGTAAGTCCTGTGAAACCTGTCAAGCCAGTGGCAAGACAGGTGGCACCCCAAAGGCACCCCTTATTCCACTGCCTGTGGTTGGGGTTCCCTTTGAAAGGGTAGGGGTTGACATAGTTGGCCCCCTTGACCCTCCTACTGCTTCAGGCAATAGATTTATCTTGGTGGTAGTGGACCATGCCACAAGATATCCTGAAGCTATTCCTTTAAGGACCACTACAGCACCTGCAGTGGCAAAGGCCCTCCTGGGAATATTTTCCAGGGTGGGCTTCTGTAGGAGGCTGGACTGGCTTGTAGTGAGTACCAAGGGGTACTTGCACCTTGCACCAGGCCCAGTTATCCCTTATTAGTGTATAGGGTGTCTAGCAGCTTAGGCTGATAGATAATGGTAGCTTAGCAGAGCAGCTTAGGCTGAACTAGGAGACGTGTGAAGCTACTACAGTACCACTTAGTGTCATATGCACAATATCATAAGAAAACACAATACACAGTTATACTAAAAATAAAGGTACTTTCTTTTTATGACAATATGCCAAAGTATCTTAGAGTGTACCCTCAGTGAGAGGATAGGAAATATACACAAGATATATATACACAATAGCAAAAATATGCAGTATAGTCTTAGAAAACAGTGCAAACAATGTATAGTTACAATAGGATGCAATGGGGAAACATAGGGATAGGGGCAACACAAACCATATACTCCAAAAGTGGAATGCGAACCACGAATGGACCCCAAACCTATGTGACCTTGTAGAGGGTCGCTGGGACTATTAGAAAATAGTGAGAGTTAGAAAAATAACCCTCCCCAAGACCCTGAAAAGTGAGTGCAAAGTGCACTAAAGTTCCCCTAAGGACAAAATAGTCGTGTTAGAGGAAAAATGCAAGGAAAACACAAA
Organism: Pleurodeles waltl; assembly: GCF_031143425.1. Classification (NCBI taxonomy): domain Eukaryota; kingdom Metazoa; phylum Chordata; class Amphibia; order Caudata; family Salamandridae; genus Pleurodeles; species Pleurodeles waltl. The sequence continues at coordinate 599,034,008 of NC_090440.1, read as the reverse complement.
TCAGCAATGCAACAACGATGGATTCCTGACTGAGGGTACCTGTGGAACAAGGGGACCAAGTCCAAAAGTCACAAGCAACTCGGAGATAGGCAGATGCCCAAGAAATGCCAGCAGTTGGTGCAAAGAAGCTCTTACTAGGCTGAAGAACTGTGAATACTGCAGGAACGAAAAGGGCTAGAGACTTCCCCTTTGGAGGATGGATCCCACACGCCTTGGAGAGTCGTGCAGAAGTGTTTTCCCGCCGGATGGACGCCAACAAGCCTTTCTACACGCAAATCGTGCGTTTGGCGTTTTTGGACGCTGCTGGGGCCCAGGAGGGACCAGGAGGTCGCAAATTGGACCTGCAGAGAGAGGGGGACGTCGAGCAAGACAAAGAGCCCTCACTGAAGCAGGTAGCACCCGGAGAAGTGCCAGAAACAGGCACTACGAGGATGCGTGAAACGGTGCTCGCCGAAGTTGCACAAAGGAGTCCCACGTCGCCGGAGACCAACTTAGAAAGTCGTGCAATGCAGGTTAGAGTGCCGTGGACCCAGGCTTGGCTGTGCACGAAGGATTTCCGCCAGAAGTGCACAGGGGCCGGAGTAGCTTGCAAAGTCGCGGTTCCCAGCAATGCAGCCCAGCGAGGTGAGGCAAGGACTTACCTCCACCAAACTTGGGCTGAAGAGTCACTGGACTGTGGGGGTCACTTGGACGGTGTCGCTGGATTCGAGGGACCTCGCTCGTCGTGCTGAGAGGAGACCCAAGGGACCGGTAATGCAGCTTTTTGGTGCCTGCGGTTGCAGGGGGAAGATTCCGTCGACCCACAGGAGATTTCTTCGGAGCTTCTGGTGCAGAGAGGAGGCAGACTACCCCCACAGCATGCACAAGCAGGAAAACAGTCGAGAAGGCGGCAGGATCAGCGTTACAGAGTTGCAGTAGTCGTCTTTGCTACTATGTTGCAGGTTTGCAGGCTTCCAGCGCGGTCAGCGGTCGATTCCTTATCAGAAGGTGAAGAGGGAGATGCAGAGGAACTCGGCTGAGCTCATGCATTCGTTATCTAAAGTTTCCCCAGAGACAGAGACCCTAAATAGCCAGAAAAGAGGGTTTGGCTACCTAGGAGAGAGGAAAGGCTACTAACACCTGAAGGAGCCTATCAGCAGGAGTCTCTGACGTCACCTGGTGGCACTGGCCACTCAGAGCAGTCCAGTGTGCCAGCAGCACCTCTGTTTCCAAGATGGCAGAGGTCTGGAGCACACTGGAGGAGCTCTGGACACCTCCCAGGGGAGGTGCAGGTCAGGGGAGTGGTCACTCCCCTTTCCTTTGTCCAGTTTTGCGCCAGAGCAGGGGCTAAGGGGTCCCTGAACCGGTGTAGACTGGCTTATGCAGAATTGGGCACATCTGTGCCCAACAAAGCATTTCCAGAGGCTGGGGGAGGCTACTCCTCCCCAGCCTTCACACCATTTTCCAAAGGGAGAGGGTGTCACACCCTCTCTCAGAGGAAGTTCTTTGTTCTGCCATCCTGGGCCAGGCCTGGCTGGACCCCAGGAGGGCAGCTGCCTGTCTGAGGGGTTGGCAGCAGCAGCAGCTGCAGTGAAACCCCAGGAAGGGCAGTCTGGCAGTACCAGGGTCTGTGCTACAGACCACTGGGATCATGGAATTGTACCAACAATGCCAGGATGGCATAGAGGGGGCAATTCCATGATCATAGACATGTTACATGGCCATATTCGGAGTTACCATGGTGAAGCTACATATAGGTAGTGACCTATATGTAGTGCACGCGTGTAATGGTGTCCCCGCACTCACAAAGTTCAGTGAATTGGCTCTGAACAATGTGGGGGCACCTTGGCTAGTGCCAGCGTACCCTCACACTAAGTAACTTTGCACCTAACCTTTACCAGGTAAAGGTTAGACATATAGGTGACTTATAAGTTACTTAAGTGCAGTGTAAAAATGGCTGTGAAATAACGTGGACGTTATTTCACTCAGGCTGCAGTGGCAGGCCTGTGTAAGAATTGTCAGAGCTCCCTATAGGTGGCAAAAGAAATGCTGCAGCCCATAGGGATCTCCTGGAACCCCAATACCCTGGGTACCTCAGTACCATATACTAGGGAATTATAAGGGTGTTCCAGTAAGCCAATGTAAATTGGTAAAAATGGTCACTAGCCTGTCAGTGACAATTTGAAAGTAATGAGAGAGCATAACCACTGAGGTTCTGGTTAGCAGAGCCTCAGTGAGACAGTTAGGCACCACACAGGGAACATATACATGCACACCTATGAGCACTGGGGCCCTGTGTGACAGGGTCCCAGTGACACATACATATAGGCCACAAACCTATGAGCACTGGGGTCCTGACCAGCAGGATACCAGTGACACATAACAACCATACTGAAAACATGGTGTTTTCACTATGAGCACTGAGGCCTGGCTATCAGGATCCCAGTGAGACAGTGAAAACAGTGACAAACACCCTGACATACACTCACAAACAGGCCAAAAGTGGGGGTAACAAGGCTAGAAAGAGGCTACCTTCTCACACAACCCCCCCCCCCCCAAACGAAGGACAATAAGGCTAACCTTGGCCAGTTGAGACTTTATTGTCTAAGTAGTGATAAGTAGAGAGTAGCTCTGCAATAGACTGGTTACTCCCTTTATCATCCACTATATGGTTACTTCCCTGTGGGGATGTAAACCACCCTGTTTGAAGTTTTTTAGCTAGGCAACAATGTGAAGATGTATTTTCAGAGTTTCTATCAGTAAGTTTTAGTTTAGAGCAGTGGGAATTGTCCACTGAACCTATTTGTAGTGATGGAAATGCCAGACAGGGATGCTGTCTCAGAAAAGCCATAGCTGGGCAAAAACTTTGTCCATCTGGCTGTAAGAGAGAACAGGGATGCTGTTTCTCTTAAGTTGGAGCAGGGCAGGGATGCTGTCCTATCAGCTCCACACTAGGGCAGGGATGCTGTCCTAAGTGTTGTGAGGCAGTGCAGAGTTTCTGCACTAAAGTTTCTCTGGGAGGGTTGGAGGGATGCTCCATGTTAACTAAAATGGTGCTCTTTTTCTCACCAATGTTAGCTATCCCACAGAGAGGTACTTCCACCTCAGGGAGTCCAGCTTTGCTAGCTGATGATTCCCTTGGAACAGCTGCCACCCCAGGAGAGGTTTCTCCCACCACAGGAATAGTATCCTGAATGGTAGGGTGGTTAGGGGATACTGTGATACCCTTTTTACCTGTTGATGGAGAGGGATCCTGAGTTTTCAGGCCTTCTCTCCTTTGCTTTTTCATTTCACTTGAAATGAGAGGGAACAATTCCTCAGGGATGCCCAGCATGGCTGCATGGGCATAAAACTCTACATCAGCCCAACCTGAGGCCTCTAGGTCATTACCTAAGAGACAGTCTACAGGTAAGCTAGGTGATACCACCACCTGCTTAGGGCCAGTAACTCCACCCCAACTAAACTGAATTATAGCTAAGGGAAGAAACTTAGTGGAGTTATGGACATCAATAATCTTATACTGTTGTCCAATGATGTGTTGTTCAGGAGGCACTAGGTTTTCAGTCACCAAAGTGAAACTGGCACCTGTGTCCCTGTAGGCCAAGGCCTCAACACCATTTATTGAAACTGTCTGCCTGTACTTATCCATTGTAAGGGGACAAGCAGCCAGTGTGGCAAGGCCAGTGCCACTAGGTGTGACAGAAACTGTCTTGGGACTGATTACATCAGTTTCCACTATGGACCCATAAGTGAACCCAACTACACCCTTTGCTTGACTGTTGCCAGCAGTCCCACCACTAGTACCACTACTGCTAGGGGCACTAGAGCTTGATGTATTAGTGGTGGTAGGCTCAGGGGGTTTACCTGGACAGGACTTATCCCCTGGCCTATGGCCTCTGTTTTTACACACAAAGCACCAAGGCTTTTTAATGTGTGCAGGTTGAGAAGAAGAGGAAGAATTTGTTTTATCCCCACCCTCTGAAGAGTGTTTAAGATTTGAAGTGGGATCTTTGGTTTTACCCTTATCCCCATGCTTATCTTGAGATTTTTCACCATCTTTCTTCTTATTGCCATCTTTGTCACCCCCTGTATGAACTTTTCTGTTCACCCTTGTTCTGACCCATTTGTCTGCCTTCTTTCCCAATTCTTGGGGAGAGGTCAGATCAGAGTCTACCAGGTACTGGTGCAACAAATCAGACACACAATTATTAAGAATATGCTCTCTCAGGATCAAGTTATACAGGCTGTCATAATCAGTAACTTTACTGCCATGTAACCACCCCTCCAAGGCCTTCACTGCCTGGTCAATGAAATCAACCCAGTCTTGTGAAGACTCCTTTTTGGTCTCTCTGAACTTTATCCTGTACTGTTCAGTGGTTAAGCCATAACCATCCAGGAGTGCATTCTTAAGAACTTGGAAATTATTGGCATCATTTTCTTTCACTGTAAGGAGCCTATCCCTACCTTTTCCAGTAAATGATAGCCATAGGATAGCAGCCCACTGCTTTTGAGGGACATCCTGTACAGCACAGGCCCTCTCAAGTGCAGCAAACCACTTGTTAATGTCATCCCCCTCCTTATAAGGGGGAACTATCTTGTGCAGATTCCTGGAATCATGCTCTTTTGCAGGATGACTATGGGGAATACTGCTGCTGCCACCATGGGTATCTAAACCCAACTTCTGTCTTTCCTTCTCTATTTCTAAAGACTGTCTATCCAAATCCAGCTGTTGCTTCTTGAGCTTCAGTCTGGTTTGTTCCACTCTCAATCTATTGAGCTCCCTTTCTAACAATCTGTCATCAGGGTGGGTGGGGGGGACATTTCTAGATACAGAGGTATGATGGGAATGAACAGAAGGAGACCTGTCCCTTACAGAGGGCACCCTAACAGCTTGGCTACCAGCATAATGTGAGAGCACACCATCAGTATGGTGTGATTCAACCTCTGTACCAACTATGCTAGACTGTCTAGTAATGGGCAGGCTGAGAAGTTTCTTTCCTGAGTCTTTTCCTGGGGGAGTCCCTGGATCAGATTGAGAACCATTAGCTACTTTTTCCACAGATTGGGCACTTATGGCCTTATCCTGTACTCTAAGCATGTTAATTAACAGTTCTAAGGAAGGATTCTTCCCTACACTCAAACCTCTCTCTATGCAGAGACTCCTTGCTCCTTTCCAGCTAAGGTGATCATATGCAAGTTTGGACAGTTCAACATTTTGGCCTGTGCCAGACATTTTTAGAGAGAGTTAAAGTGATAGACAAAGAGAAAAAAGTTTTCAGAACTTTTTGGAAAGACAGAAAAAAACTTTTTAAACTTTTAAGAACTTTTTGAAAGTTTAGAAGTACTTTTCAGCACTTAGAAAAGAGTGAAAAGAGGAAATGCAAAACTTTTTGGCTATGTGTATATACACTGACCTTGTTTTGTATATTTTTCTCTTATGAAAAGTACAATGACAAGAGTGGTAAGTAGTCTCAAGCACTTATCCCACCACTGCACAACCAATGTAGGAGGCTGGACTGGCTTGTAGTGAGTACCAAGGGGTACTTGCACCTTGCACCAGGCCCAGTTATCCCTTATTAGTGTATAGGGTGTCTAGCAGCTTAGGCTGATAGATAATGGTAGCTTAGCAGAGCAGCTTAGGCTGAACTAGGAGACGTGTGAAGCTACTACAGTACCACTTAGTGTCATATGCACAATATCATAAGAAAACACAATACACAGTTATACTAAAAATAAAGGTACTTTATTTTTATGACAATATGCCAAAGTATCTTAGAGTGTACCCTCAGTGAGAGGATAGGAAATATACACAAGATATATATACACAATAGCAAAAATATGCAGTATAGTCTTAGAAAACAGTGCAAAGAATGTATAGTTACAATAGGATGCAATGGGGAAACATAGGGATAGGGGCAACACAAACCATATACTCCAAAAGTGGAATGCGAACCACGAATGGACCCCAAACCTATGTGACCTTGTAGAGGGTCGCTGGGACTATTAGAAAATAGTGAGAGTTAGAAAAATAACCCTCCCCAAGACCCTGAAAAGTGAGTGCAAAGTGCACTAAAGTTCCCCTAAGGACAAAATAGTCGTGTTAGAGGAAAAATGCAAGGAAAACACAAATCAGCAATGCAACAACGATGGATTCCTGACTGAGGGTACCTGTGGAACAAGGGGACCAAGTCCAAAAGTCACAAGCAACTCGGAGATGGGCAGATGCCCAAGAAATGCCAGCAGTTGGTGCAAAGAAGCTCTTACTAGGCTGAAGAACTGTGAATACTGCAGGAACGACAAGGGCTAGAGACTTCCCCTTTGGAGGATGGATCCCACACGCCTTGGAGAGTCGTGCAGAAGTGTTTTCCCGCCGGATGGACGCCAACAAGCCTTTCTACACGCAAATCGTGCGTTTGGCGTTTTTGGACGCTGCTGGGGCCCAGGAGGGACCAGGAGGTCGCAAATTGGACCTGCAGAGAGAGGGGACGTCGAGCAAGACAAAGAGCCCTCACTGAAACAGGTAGCACCCGGAGAAGTGCCAGAAACAGGCACTACGAGGATGCGTGAAACGGTGCTCGCCGAAGTTGCACAAAGGAGTCCCACGTCGCCGGAGACCAACTTAGAAAGTCGTGCAATGCAGGTTAGAGTGCCGTGGACCCAGGCTTGGCTGTGCACGAAGGATTTCCGCCGGAAGTGCACAGGGGCCGGAGTAGCTTGCAAAGTCGCGGTTCCCAGCAATGCAGCCCAGCGAGGTGAGGCAAGGACTTACCTCCACCAAACTTGGGCTGAAGAGTCACTGGACTGTGGGGGTCACTTGGACGGTGTCGCTGGATTCGAGGGACCTCGCTCGTCGTGCTGAGAGGAGACCCAAGGGACCGGTAATGCAGCTTTTTGGCGCCTGCGGTTGCAGGGGGAAGATTCCGTCGACCCACGGGAGATTTCTTCGGAGCTTCTGGTGCAGAGAGGAGGCAGACTACCCCCACAGCATGCACAAGCAGGAAAACAGTCGAGAAGGCGGCAGGATCAGCGTTACAGAGTTGCAGTAGTCGTCTTTGCTACTATGTTGCAGGTTTGCAGGCTTCCAGCGCGGTCAGCGGTCGATTCCTTATCAGAAGGTGAAGAGGGAGATGCAGAGGAACTCGGCTGAGCTCATGCATTCGTTATCTAAAGTTTCCCCAGAGACAGAGACCCTAAATAGCCAGAAAAGAGGGTTTGGCTACCTAGGAGAGAGGAAAGGCTACTAACACCTGAAGGAGCCTATCAGCAGGAGTCTCTGACGTCACCTGGTGGCACTGGCCACTCAGAGCAGTCCAGTGTGCCAGCAGCACCTCTGTTTCCAAGATGGCAGAGGTCTGGAGCACACTGGAGGAGCTCTGGACACCTACCAGGGGAGGTGCAGGTCAGGGGAGTGGTCACTCCCCTTTCCTTTGTCCAGTTTCGCGCCAGAGCAGGGGCTAAGGGGTCCCTGAACCGGTGTAGACTGGCTTATGCAGAATTGGGCACATCTGTGCCCAACAAAGCATTTCCAGAGGCTGGGGGAGGCTACTCCTCCCCTGCCTTCACACCATTTTCCAAAGGGAGAGGGTGTCACACCCTCTCTCAGAGGAAGTTCTTTGTTCTGCCATCCTGGGCCAGGCCTGGCTGGACCCCAGGAGGGCAGCTGCCTGTCTGAGGGGTTGGCAGCAGCAGCAGCTGCAGTGAATCCCCAGGAAGGGCAGTCTGGCAGTACCAGGGTCTGTGCTACAGACCACTGGGATCATGGAATTGTACCAACAATGCCAGGATGGCATAGAGGGGGCAATTCCATGATCATAGACATGTTACATGGCCATATTCGGAGTTACCATGGTGAAGCTACATATAGGTAGTGACCTATATGTAGTGCACGCGTGTAATGGTGTCCCCGCACTCACAAAGTTCAGTGAATTGGCTCTGAACAATGTGGGGGCACCTTGGCTAGTGCCAGGGTGCCCTCACACTAAGTAACTTTGCACCTAACCTTTACCAGGTAAAGGTTAGACATATAGGTGACTTATAAGTTACTTAAGTGCAGTGTAAAAATGGCTGTGAAATAACGTGGACGTTATTTCACTCAGGCTGCAGTGGCAGGCCTGTGTAAGAATTGTCAGAGCTCCCTATGGGTGGCAAAAGAAATGCTGCAGCCCATAGGGATCTCCTGGAACCCCAATACCCTGGGTACCTCAGTACCATATACTAGGGAATTATAAGGGTGTTCCAGTAAGCCAATGTAAATTGGTAAAAATGGTCACTAGCCTGTCAGTGACAATTTGAAAGTAATGAGAGAGCATAACCACTGAGGTTCTGGTTAGCAGAGCCTCAGTGAGACAGTTAGGCACCACACAGGGAACATATACATGCACACCTATGAGCACTGGGGCCCAGTGTGACAGGGTCCCAGTGACACATACATATAGGCCACAAACCTATGAGCACTGGGGTCCTGACCAGCAGGATCCCAGTGACACATAACAACCATACTGAAAACATGGTGTTTTCACTATGAGCACTGAGGCCTGGCTATCAGGATCCCAGTGAGACAGTGAAAACAGTGACAAACACCCTGACATACACTCACAAACAGGCCAAAAGTGGGGGTAACAAGGCTAGAAAGAGGCTACCTTCTCACAGCTTCCCAAAGGAAGTAGTATCAGACAGGGGAAGCAATTTCATGTCTGCATACTTAAAGGCCATATGGAAGGAGTGTGGTGTAACGTACAAGTTCACCACACCCTGTCATCCACAAACAAATGGACTGGTGGAGAGATTTAATAAAACTCTCAAAGGCATGATTATGGGTCTCCCTGAAAAACTCCGCAGGAGATGGGATATCCTTCTACCATGCCTCCTTTTTGCCTACAGGGAGGTACCCCAGAAAGGTGTGGGCTTCAGCCCCTTTGAACTTCTTTTTGGACACCCTGTTAGGGGTCCACTCACACTTGTAAAGGAGGGATGGGAACAACCTTTAAAAGCTCCTAAACAGGATATTGTGGATTATGTACTTGGCCTCAGATCAAAGATGGCTGAGTACATGAAAAAGGCCAGTAAAAACCTTCAGGCCAGCCAATAGCTCCAGAAGCAATGGCATGATCAGAAGGCTGTTTTGGTTCAGTACCAACCAGGGCAGAAAGTGTGGGTCTTGGAGCCTGTGGCCCCAAGAGCACTCCAAGATAAATGGAGTGGACCCCACACAATTGTTGAAAAGAAGGAAAAAGTCACCTATTTAGTTGACTTAGGCACTGCCAGGAGTCCCCTTAGGGTGCTCCATGTCAACCGCCTGAAACCCTACTATGACAGGGCTGATCTCACCCTGCTCATGGCAACTGATGAGGGACAGGAAGAAGACAGTGATCCTCTACCTGATCTCTTCTCTTCCACAGAACAAGATGCTCTTGTGGAAGGTGTAGTTTTGGCTGATTGTCTTACTGCTGAGCAGAAAGACAATTGCATAAATATCCTAGATCAATTCTCTGAACTCTTCTCTATTGTGCCAGGTACCACTTCTTGGTGTGAGCACACTATAGATACTGGAGACAGTTTACCTGTCAAAAGTAAGATCTATAGGCAGCCTGACCATGTCAGGGACTGCATAAAGCAAGAGGTCCAGAAAATGTTAGAACTAGGAGTAGTTGAGCACTCTGACAGTCCATGGGCTTCTCCTGTGGTACTGGTACCAAAACCCCATTCCAAAGATGGAAAGAAGGAAATGCGGTTTTGTGTAGACTATAGAGGTCTCAACTTGGTAACCAAAACTGATGCTCACCCTATACCCAGGGCAGATGAGCTCATAGATACACTGGCATCTGCCAAGTATCTAAGCACTTTTGACTTGACTGCAGGGTATTGGCAGATCAAATTGTCAGAAGATGCTAAAGCTAAAACTGCATTTTCAACCATTGGAGGCCATTACCAGTTTACTGTAATGCCTTTTGGTTTGAAAAATGCACCTGCCACTTTTCAGAGGTTGGTGAACACAGTCCTGAAAGGGCTGGAAGCTTTCAGTGCAGCATATTTGGACGATATAGCTGTCTTTAGCTCCAGCTGGGATGATCACCTGGTCCACCTAGGGAAAGTTTTGGAGGCCCTGCAAAAGGCAGGCCTCACTATCAAGGCTTCAAAGTGCCAGATAGGGCAGGGTAAGGTGATTTATCTGGGACACCTTGTTGGTGGGGAACAGATTGCACCACTTCAGGGGAAAATCCAAACAATTATTGATTGGGTTCCCCCTACCACTCAGACTCAGGTGAGAGCCTTCCTAGGCCTCACTGGGTATTACAGGAGGTTCATTAAGAACTATGGCTCCATTGCAGCCCCTCTTAATGACCTCACATCCAAGAAAATGCCTAAAAAGGTATTATGGACAGCAAACTGTCAGAAAGCTTTTGAAGAGCTGAAGCAGGCCATGTGCTCTGCACCTGTCCTGAAAAGCCCTTGTTACTCTAAACAATTCTATGTCCAGACTGATGCATCTGAATTAGGAGTAGGGGCAGTCCTATCACAACTTAATTCTGAGGGCCAGGATCAACCTGTTGCTTTTATTAGTAGGAGGTTGACCCCTAGAGAAAAGCGTTGGTCTGCCATTGAGAGGGAGGCCTTTGCTGTGGTCTGGGCTCTGAAGAAGTTGAGGCCATACCCGTTTGGCACTCACTTCATTGTTCAGACAGACCACAAACCTCTACTTTGGCTAAAACAAATGAAAGGTGAAAATCCTAAATTGTTGAGGTGGTCCATATCCCTACAGGGAATGGACTATACAGTGGAACATAGACCTGGGAGTAGCCACTCCAATGCAGATGGATTCTCCAGATATTTCCACTTAGACAATGAAGACTCATCAGGTCATGGCTAGTCTTATTGTCCTTCGTTTGGGGGGGGGTTGTGTAGGAAAGTACCATCTTGCCTGGCATGTTACCCCCATTTTTCACTGTATATATGTTGTTTTAGTTGTATGTGTCACTGGAACCCTGGTAACCCAGGGCCCCAGTGCTCATAAGTGTGCCTGAATGTGTTACCTGTGTAGTGACTAACTGTCTCACTGAGGCTCTGCTAATCAGAACCTCAGTGGTTATGCTCTCTCATTTCTTTCCAAATTGTCACTAACAGGCTAGTGACCATTTTTACCAATTTACATTGGCTTACTGGAACACCCTTATAATTCCCTAGTATATGGTACTGAGGTACCCAGGGTATTGGGGTTCCAGGAGATCCCTATGGGCTGCAGCATTTCTTTTGCCACCCATAGGGAGCTCTGACAATTCTTACACAGGCCTGCCACTGCAGCCTGAGTGAAATAACGTCCACGTTATTTCACAGCCATTTTACACTGCACTTAAGTAACTTATAAGTCACCTATATGTCTAACCTTTACCTGGTAAAGGTTAGGTGCAAAGTTACTTAGTGTGAGGGCACCCTGGCACTAGCCAAGGTGCCCCCACATTGTTCAGAGCCAATTCCCTGAACTTTGTGAGTGCGGGGACACCATTACACGCGTGCACTACATATAGGTCACTACCTATATGTAGCTTCACAATGGTAACTCCGAATATGGCCATGTAACATGTCTATGATCATGGAATTGCCCCCTCTATGCCATCCTGGCATAGTTGGCACAATCCCATGATCCCAGTGGTCTGTAGCACAGACCCTGGTACTGCCAAACTGCCCTTCCTGGGGTTTCACTGCAGCTGCTGCTGCTGCCAACCCCTCAGACAGGCATCTGCCCTCCTGGGGTCCAGCCAGGCCTGGCCCAGGATGGCAGAACAAAGGACTTCCTCTGAGAGAGGGTGTTACACCCTCTCCCTTTAGAAAATGGTGTGAAGGCAGGGGAGGAGTAGCCTCCCCCAGCCTCTGAAAATGCTTTGTTGGGCACAGATGTGCCCAATTCTGCATAAGCCAGTCTACACCGGTTCAGGGGACCACTTAGCCCTGCTCTGGCGCGAAACTGGACAAAGGAAAGGGGAGTGACCACTCCCCTGACCTGCACCTCCCCTGGGAGGTGTCCAGAGCTCCTCCAGTGTGCTCCAGACCTCTGCCATCTTGGAAACAGAGGTGCTGCTGGCACACTGGACTGCTCTGAGTGGCCAGTGCCACCAGGTGACGTCAGAGACTCCTTCTGATAGGCTCCTTCAGGTGTTAGTAGCCTATCCTCTCTCCTAGGTAGCCAAACCCTCTTTTCTGGCTATTTAGGGTCTCTGTATCTGGGGAAACTTTAGATAACGAATGCAAGAGCTCATCCGAGTTCCTCTGCATCTCTCTCTTCACCTTCTGCCAAGGAATCGACTGCTGACCGCGCTGGAAGCCTGCAAACCTGCAACATAGTAGCAAAGACGACTACTGCAACTCTGTAACGCTGATCCTGCTGCCTTCTCGACTGTTTTCCTGCTTGTGCATGCTGTGGGGGTAGTCTGCCTCCTCTCTGCACCAGAAGCTCCGAAGAAATCTCCCGTGGGTCGACGGAATCTTCCCCCTGCAACCGCAGGCACCAAAAAGCTGCATTACCGGTCCCTTGGGTCTCCTCTCAGCACGACGAGCGAGGTCCCTCGAATCCAGCGACTCTGTCCAAGTGACCCCCACAGTCCAGTGACTCTTCAGTCCAAGTTTGGTGGAGGTAAGTCCTTGCCTCACCTCGCTGGGCTGCATTGCTGGGAACCCCGACTTTTGCAGCTACTCCGGCTCCTGTGCACTTCCGGCGGAAATCCTTTGTGCACAGCCAAGCCTGGGTCCACGGCACTCTAACCTGCATTGCACGACTTTCTAAGTTGGTCTCCGGCGACGTGGGACTCCTTTGTGCGACTTCGGGTGAGCACCGTTTCACGCATCCTCGTAGTGCCTGTTACTGGCACTTCTCCGGGTGCTACCTGCTGCTGAGAGGGCTCCTTGTCTTGCTCGACGTCCCCTCTCTCTCCTGGTCCAATTTGCGACCTCCTGGTCCCTCCAGGGCCACAGCAGTGTCCAAAAACGCTAACCGCATGATTTGCAGCTAGCAAGGCTTGTTGGCGTTCTTTCGGCGGGAAAGCACTTCTGCACAACTCTCCACGGCGAGAGGGATCCGTCCACCAAAGGGGAAGTCTCTAGCCCTTTTCGTTCCTGCAGAAACCTCAGCTTCTTCTGTCCAGTAGAAGCTTCTTTGCACCCGCAGCTGGCATTTCCTGGGCATTTGCCCATCTCCGACTTGCTTGTGACTTTTGGACTTGGTCCCCTTGTTCCACAGGTACCCTAGATTGGAAATCCACAGTTGTTGCATTGTTGGTTTGTGTCTTTCCTGCATTATTCCTCTAACACAACTTCTTTGTCCTTAGGGGAACTTTAGTGCACTTTGCACTCACTTTTCAGGGTCTTGGGGAGGGTTATTTTTCTAACTCTCACTATTTTCTAATAGTCCCAGCGACCCTCTACAAGGTCACATAGGTTTGGGGTCCATTCGTGGTTCGCATTCCACTTTTGGAGTATATGGGTTGTGTTGCCCCTATCCCTATGTTTCCCCATTGCATCCTATTGTAACTATACATTGTTTGCACTGTTTTCTAAGACTATACTGCATATTTTTGCTATTGTGTATATATATCTTGTGTATATTTGCTATCCTCTCACTGAGGGTACACTCTAAGATACTTTGGCATATTGTCATAAAAATAAAGTACCTTTATTTTTAGTATAACTGTGTATTGTGTTTTCTTATGATATTGTGCATATGACACTAAGTGGTACTGTAGTAGCTTCACACGTCTCCTAGTTCAGCCTAAGCTGCTCTGCTAAGCTACCATTATCTATCAGCCTAAGCTGCTAGACACCCTATGCACTAATAAGGGATAACTGGGCCTGGTGCAAGGTGCAAGTACCCCTTGGTACTCACTACAAGTCAGTCCAGCCTCCTACAATCCCCCACGCCGTGGAGAGTCGTGCAGAAGTGTTTTCCCGCCGAAAGACCGCCAACAAGCCTTGCTAGCTGCTAATCGTGCGGTTAGGGTTTTTGGATGCTGTTGTGGCCCAGGAGGGACCAGGATGTCGCCAATTGCGTCTGGGGACACAGGGGGCGTCAAGCAAGACAAGGAGCCCTCTCAGAAGCAGGCAGCACCCGCAGAAGTGCCGGAACAGGCACTACGAAGAAGAGTGAAACAGTGCTCACCCGAAGTTGCACAAAGGAGTCCCACGTCGCCGGAGACCAACTTAGAAAGTCATGCAATGCAGGTTAGAGTGCCGTGGACCCAGGCTTGGCTGTGCACAAAGGATTTCCGCCGGAAGTGCACAGAGGCCGGAGTAGCTGCAAAAGACGCGGTTCCCAGCAATGCAGTCTGGCGTGGGGAGGCAAGGACTTACCTCCACCAAACTTGGACTGAAGAGTCACTGGACTGTGGGAGTCACTTGGACAGAGTTGCTGGAATCAAGGGACCTCGCTCGTCGTGCTGAGAGGAGACCCAGAGTACCGGTAATGCAGTAGGGGGAAGATTCCGTCGACCCACTGTAGATTTCTTCGGAGCTTCTAGTGCAGAGAGGAGGCAGACTACCCCCACAGCATGCACCACCAGGAAAACAGTCGAGAAGGCGGCAGGATCAGCGTTACAGAGTTGCAGTAGTCGTCTTAGCTACTTTGTTGCAGTTTTGCAGGCTTCCAGCACGGTCAGCAGTCGATTCCTTGGCAGAAGGTGAAGAGAGAGATGCAGAGGAACTCTGATGAGCTCTTGCATTCGTTATCTAAGGAAATCCCCAAAGCAGAGACCCTAAATAGCCAGAAAAGAGGGATTGGCTACTTAGGAGAGAGGATAGGCTAGCAACACCTGAAGGAGCCTATCAGAAGGAGTCTCTGACGTCACCTGCTGGCCCTGGCCACTCAGAGCAGTCCAGTGTGCCAGCAGCACCTCTGTTTCCAAGATGGCAGAGGTCTGGAGCACACTGGAGGAGCTCTGGGCACCTCCCAGGGGAGGTGCAGGTCAGGGGAGTGGTCACTCCCCTTTCCTTTGTCCAGTTTCGCGCCAGAGCAGGGCTGAGGGGTCCCTGAACCGGTGTAGACTGGCTTATGCAGAAATGGGCACCATCTGTGCCCATGAAAGCATTTCCAGAGGCTGGGGGAGGCTACTCCTCCCCTGCCTTCACACCATTTTCCAAAGGGAGAGGGTGTAACACCCTCTCCCAGAGGAAGTCCTTTGTTCTGCCATCCTGGGACAAGCCTGGCTGGACCCCAGGAGGGCAGAAACCTGTCTGAGGGGTTGGCAGCAGCAGCAGCTGCAGTGAAACCCCTGAAAAGGCAGTTTGGCAGTACCAGGGTCTGTGCTACAGACCACTGGGATCATGGGATTGTGGCAACTAGAATTTTTTAGAGTAACAAGGGCTTTTCAGGACAGGTGCAGAGCACATGGCCTGCTTCAGCTCCTCAAAAGCTTTCTGACAGTTTGCTGTCCATAATACCTTTTTAGGCATTTTCTTGGATGTGAGGTCATTAAGAGGGGCTGCAATGGAGCCATAGTTCTTAATGAACCTCCTGTAATACCCAGTGAGGCCTAGGAAGGCTCTCACCTGAGTCTGAGTAGTAGGGGGAATCCAATCTATAATAGTTTGGATTTTCCCCTGAAGTGGTGCAATCTGTTCCCCACCAACAAGGTGTCCCAGATAAACCACTTTTCCCTGCCCTATCTGGCACTTTGAAGCCTTGATAGTGAGGCCTGCCTTTTGCAGGGCCTCTAAAACTTTCCATAGGTGGACCAGGTGATCATCCCAGCTGGAGCTAACGACAGCTATATTGTCCAAATGTGCTGCACTAAAAGCTTCCAGCCCTTGCAGGACTGTGTTCACCAACCTGTGAAAAGTGGCAGGTGCATTTTTCAATCCAAAAGGCATTACTGTGAATTGGTAATGGCCTCCAATGGTTGAAAATGCAGTTTTAGGTTTAGCATCTTCTGATAATTTGATCTGCCAATACACTGCAGTCAAATAAAAAGTGCTTAGATACTTGGCAGATGCCAGTGTATATATGAGCTCATCTGCCCTGGGTATAGGGTGAGCATCAGTTTTGGTTACCTGGTTGAGACCTCTGTAGTCTACACAAAACCGCATTTCCTTCTTTCCATCCTTGGAATGAGGTTTTGGTACAAGTACCACAGGAGAGGCCCATGGACTTTCAGAGTGCTCAACCACTCCCAGTTCTAACATTTTCTGCACCTCTTGCTTTATGCAGTCTCTGACATGGTCAGGCTGCCTATAGATCTTACTTTTGACAGACAAGCTGTCTCCAGTATCTATAGTGTGCTCACACCAAGAAGTGGTACCTGGCACAGTAGAGAAGAGTTCAGAAAACTGACCCAGGAGATTAATGCAGTGGTCTTTCTGCTCAGCAGTAAGACAATCTGCTAGTACAACACCTTCCACCAGAGCATCTTGTTCTGTGGAAGAGAAGAGATCAGGTAGAGGATCACTGTCTTCTTCCTGTCCCTCATCAGTTGCCGTGAGCAGGGTGAGATCAGCCCTGTCATAGTAGGGTTTCAGGCGATTGACATGGAGCACCCTAAGGGGACTCCTGGCAGTGCCTAAGTCAACTAAGTAGGTGACTTCACCCTTTTTCTCAACAATTGTGTGGGGTCCACTCCATTTATCTTGGAGTGCTCTTGGGGCCACAGGCTCCAAGACCCACACTTTCTGCCCTGGTTGGTACTGAACCAAAACAGCCTTCTGATCATGCCATTGCTTCTGGAGCTCTTGGCTGGCCTGAAGGTTTTTACTGGCCTTTTTCATGTACTCAGCCATCCTTGATCTGAGGCCAAGTACATAATCCACAATATCTTGTTTTGGAGCTTTTAAAGGTTGTTCCCAACCCTCCTTGACAAGTGTTAGTGGACCCCTAAGAGGGTGTCCAAGGAGGAGTTCAAAGGGGCTGAAGCCCACTCCTTTCTGGGGTACCTCCCTGTAGGCAAAAAGGAGGCATGGTAACAGGATATCCCATCTCCTGCGGAGTTTTTCAGGAAGACCCATAATCATGCCTTTGAGAGTTTTGTTAAATCTCTCCACCAGTCCATTTGTTTGTGGATGATAGGGTTTGGTGAACTTGTATGTCACCCTACACTCTTTCCACATGGCCTTCAAGTAAGTAGACATAAAATTGCTTCCTCTGTCTGAAACTACCTCTTTTGGGAAGCCCACTGTAGGAAAGTACCATCTTGCCTGGCATGTTACCCCCATTTTTCACTGTATATATGTTGTTTTAGTTGTATGTGTCACTGGGACCCTGGTAACCCAGGGCCCCAGTGCTCATAAGTGTGCCTGAATGTGTTACCTGTGTAGTGACTAACTGTCTCACTGAGGCTCTGCTAATCAGAACCTCAGTGGTTATGCTCTCTCATTTCTTTCCAAATTGTCACTAACAGGCTAGTGACCATTTTTACCAATTTACATTGGCTTACTGGAACACCCTTATAATTCCCTAGTATATGGTACTGAGGTACCCAGGGTATTGGGGTTCGAGGAGATCCCTATGGGCTGCAGCATTTCTTTTGCCACCCATAGGGAACTCTGACAATTCTTACACAGGCCTGCCACTGCAGCCTGAGTGAAATAACATCCACGTTATTTCACAGCCATTTTTCACTGCACTTAAGTAACTTATAAGTCACCTATATGTCTAACCTTTACCTGGTAAAGGTTAGGTGCAAAGTTACTTAGTGTGAGGGCACCCTGGCACTAGCCAAGGTGCCCCCACATTGTTCAGAGCCAATTCCCTGAACTTTGTGAGTGCGGGGACACCATTACATGCGTGCACTACATATAGGTCACTACCTATATGTAGCTTCACAATGGTAACTCCGAATATGGCAATGTAACATGTCTATGATCATGGAATTGCCCCCTCTATACCATCCTGGCATAGTTGGCACAATCCCATGATCCCAGTGGTCTGTAGCACAGACCCTGGTACTGCCAAACTGCCCTTCCTGGGGTTTCACTGCAGCTGCTGCTGCTGCCAACCCCTCAGACAGGCATCTGCCCTCCTGGGGTCCAGCCAGGCCTGGCCCAGGATGGCAGAACAAAGAACTTCCTCTGAGAGAGGGTGTTACACCCTCTCCCTTTGGAAAATGGTGTGAAGGCAGGGGAGGAGTAGCCTCCCCCAGCCTCTGGAAATGCTTTGTTGGGCACAGATGTGCCCAATTCTGCATAAGCCAGTCTACACCGGTTCAGGGGACCCCTTAGCCCTGCTCTGGCGCGAAACTGGACAAAGGAAAGGGGAGTGACCACTCCCCTGACCTGCACCTCCCCTGGGAGGTGTCCAGAGCTCCTCCAGTGTGCTCCAGACCTCTGCCATCTTGGAAACAGAGGTGCTGCTGGCACACTGGACTGCTCTGAGTGGCCAGTGCCACCAGGTGACGTCAGAGACTCCTTCTGATAGGCTCCTTCAGGTGTTAGTAGCCTATCCTCTCTCCTAGGTAGCCAAACCCTCTTTTCTGGCTATTTAGGGTCTCTGTCTCTGGGGAAACTTTAGATAACGAATGCAAGAGCTCATCCGAGTTCCTCTGCATCTCTCTCTTCACCTTCTGCCAAGGAATCGACTGCTGACCGCGCTGGAAGCCTGCAAACCTGCAACATAGTAGCAAAGACGACTACTGCAACTCTGTAACGCTGATCCTGCCGCCTTCTCGACTGTTTTCCTGGTGGTGCATGCTGTGGGGGTAGTCTGCCTCCTCTCTGCACTAGAAGCTCAGAAGAAATCTCCTGTGGGTCGACGGAATCTTCCCCCTGCAACCGCAGGCACCAAAAAGCTGCATTACCGGTCCCTTGGGTCTCCTCTCAGCACGACGAGCGAGGTCCCTCGAATCCAGCAACTCTGTCCAAGTGACCCCCACAGTCCAGTGACTCTTCAGTCCAAGTTTGGTGGAGGTAAGTCCTTGCCTCACCTCGCTAGACTGCATTGCTGGGAACCGCGACTTTTGCAGCTACTCCGGCCCCTGTGCACTTCCGGCGGAAATCCTTTGTGCACAGCCAAGCCTGGGTCCACGGCACTCTAACCTGCATTGCACGACTTTCTAAGTTGGTCTCCGGCGACGTGGGACTCCTTTGTGTAACTTCGGGTGAGCACCGTTTCACGCATCCTCGTAGTGCCTGTTTCTGGCACTTCTCCGGGTGCTACCTGCTGCTAAGAGGGCTCCTTGTCTTGCTCGACGTCCCCTCTACCTCCTGGTTTAATTTGCGACCTCCTGGTCCCTCCTGGGCCACAGCAGCATCCAAAAACGCTAACCGCACGATTTGCAGCTAGCAAGGCTTGTTGGCGTTCTTTCGGCGGGAAAACACTTCTGCATGACTCTCTACGGCGAGTGGGATCCGTCCACCAAAGGGGAAGTCTCTAGCCCTTTTCGTTCCTGCAGAAACCGCAGCTTCTTCTGTCCAGTAGAAGCTTCTTTGCATCCACAGCTGGCATTTCCTGGGCATATGCCCATCTCCGACTTGCTTGTGACTTTTGGACTTGGTCCCCTTGTTCCACAGGTACCCTAGATTGGAAATCCATCGTTGTTGCATTGTTGGTTTGTGTCTTTCCTGCATTATTCCTCTAACACGACTTCTTTATCCTTAGGGGAACTTTAGTGCACTTTGCACTCACTTTTCAGGGTCTTGGGGAGGGTTATTTTTCTAACTCTCACTATTTTCTAATAGTCCCAGCGACCCTCTACAAGGTCACATAGGTTTGGGGTCCATTCGTGGTTCGCATTCCACTTTTGGAGTATATGGTTTGTGTTGCCCCTATCCCTATGTGTCCCCATTGCATCCTATTGTAACTATACATTGTTTGCACTGTTTACTAAGACTATACTGCATATTTTTGCTATTGTGTATATATATCTTGTGTATATTTCCTATCCTCTCTCTGAGGGTACACTCTAAGATACTTTGGCATATTGTCATAAAAATAAAGTACCTTTATTTTTAGTATAACTGTGTATTGTGTTTTCTTATGATATTGTGTATATGACACTAGGTGGTACTGTAGTAGCTTCACACGTCTCCTAGTTGAGCCTAAGCTGCTCTGCTAAGCTACCATTATCTATCAGCCTATGCTGCTAGACACCCTATACACTAATAAGGGATAACTGGGCCTGGTGCAAGTACCCCTTGGTACTCACTACAAGCCAGTCCAGCCTCCTACATTGGTTGTGCAGCGGTGGGATAAGTGCTTTGAGACTACTTACCACTCTTGTCATTGTACTTTTCATAAGAGAAAAATATACAAAACAAGTTCAGTGTATATACACATAGCCAAAAAGTTTTGCATTTCCTCTTTTCACTCTTTTCTAAGTGCTGAAAAGTACTTCTAAACTTTCTAAAACGTTCTAAAAAGTTTTTAAAGTTTTTTTTCTCTGTCTTTCTAAAAGCTCTGACTAACTTTTTTCTCTTTTTCTATCACTTTAACTCTCTCTAAAAATGTCTGGCACAGGCCAAAATGTTGATCTCTCCAAACTTGCATATGATCACCTTAGCTGGAAAGGAGCAAGGAGTCTCTGCATAGAGAGAGGTTTGAGTGTAGGGAAGAATCCTTCCTTGGAATTGTTACTTAACATGCTTAGAGAACAAGATAAGGCTAAAAGTGCCCCATCTGTTGAAAAAGTAGCTAATGGTTCCCAATCTGATCCAGGGACGCCCCCAGGAAAAGATTCAGGAAAGAAACTTCCTAGCCTGCCCATTACTAGACAGTCTAGCATAGTTGGTAATGATGAAGAGCCACACCATACAAATAGTGTTGTCTCACATCATAGCAAAAGCATTTATTCTCACCACAGTGGTACTGATGTTTCTGTTAGCCAAGCTGTTAGGGTGCCCTCTGTAAGGGACAGGTCTCCTTCTGTCCATTCTCACCATACTTCTGTTTCAAGGCATGTCCCTCCCACCCACCCTGATGACAGATTGTTAGAAAGGGAGCTCAATAGATTGAGAGTGGAACAAACCAGACTGAAGCTTAAGAAGCAACAGCTGGATTTGGATAGACAGACTTTAGAAGTAGAGAAGGAGAGACAGAAACTGGGTTTAGAAACCCATGGTGGCAGCAGCAGAATTCCCCATAGTCATCCTGCAAAAGAGCATGATTCCAGGAATCTGCATAAGATAGTTCCCCCTTATAAGGAGGGGGATGACATTAACAAGTGGTTTGCTGCACTTGAGAGGGCCTGTGTTGTACAGGATGTCCCTCAAAGGCAGTGGGCTGCTATCCTATGGCTATCATTTAGTGGAAAAGGTAGAGATAGGCTCCTTACTGTGAAAGAAAGTGATGCCAATAATTTTACAGTTCTTAAGAATGCACTCCTGGATGGTTATGGCTTAACCACTGAACAATACAGGATAAAGTTCAGAGAGACCCAAAAGGAGTCTTCACAAGACTGGGTTGATTTCATTGACCCTTCAGTGAAGGCCTTGGAGGGGTGGTTACATGGCAGTAAAGTTACTGATTATGACAGCCTGTATAACTTGATCCTGAGAGAGCATATTCTTAATAATTGTGTGTCTGATTTGTTGCACCAGTACTTGGTGGACTCTGATCTGACCTCTCCCCAAGAATTGGGAAAGAAGGCAGACAAATGGGTCAGAACAAGGGTGAACAGAAAAGTTCATACAGGGGGTGACAAAGATGGCAACAAAAAGAAGGATGGTAAGTCTTCTGACAAGGGTGGGGACAAATCTAAAAATGAGTCTTCATCAGGCCCACAAAAACACTCTGGTGGGGGTGGTGGGTCCAAATCCTCCTTTAATCAAAACAAAGAAAAGAAACCATGGTGCTATTTATGTAAAGTAAAAGGCCATTGGACAACAGATCCCAGTTGTCCAAAGAAAAGCACCAAGCCTCCTACCACTACAACCCCTACTGCTACACCTAGTGTCCCTACTAATAGCAGTGGTGGTGGGAGCAAACCTACTAATAGCCAATCCAAGGGAGTAGCTGGGCTCACTATTGGTAACTTAGTTGGGGTGGCCTTGTAAGGGAGGCCACAGAGGCTGTGTTAGTCTCTGAGGGGGCTATTGATTTAGCCACCTTAGTTGCTTGTCCCCTTAATATGGATAAGTACAAGCAGCTACCCCTAATAAATGGTGTTGAGGTTCAGGCCTACAGGGACACTGGTGCCAGTGTGACTATGGTCATAGAGAAACTGGTCCACCCTGAACAACACCTACTTGGTCACCAGTACCAAGTAACCGATGCTCACAACAACACACTTAGCCACCCCATGGCTGTTGTTAATCTCAACTGGGGGGGGGGGGTTACTGGTCCAAAGAAAGTTGTGGTAGCCACAGATTTACCTGTAGACTGTCTACTAGGAAATGATTTGGAGACATCAGCTTGGTCAGATGTGGAGTTGGAGGCCCATGCAGCAATGCTGGGCATCCCAGGGCATATTTTTGCTTTAACCAGGGCTCAGGCCAAAAAGCAAAAAGGACAGGGAAGCTTGGATCCTGGAACAATGGACCAAGTGCTCCCTAAAGCTAGGGCTAGTAGAAGCAAACCACTTCCTACTATCCCTCCCTCTACAGTGGATTCTACTTCTGAGGAAGAAGAATTCCCTCCCTGTGCAGAACCTACACCAGAGGAGCTTCAAGCAGACACTGCTGAGCTTTTGGGTGAAGGGGGGCCTGGCAGGGAGGAGCTGAGTGTGGCACAGCAAACCTGTCCCACATTATAGGGTCTAAGACAGCAAGCTGTCAAACAGGCTAATGGGGATGTCAGTGACTCTCACAGAGTTTACTGGGAGGACAACCTCTTGTACACTGAAGCAAGGGATCCTAAACCTGGAACTGCCAGGAGATTAGTGATTCCTCAGGAGTACAGAAAGTTCCTCCTAACTCCTGCACACGACATTCCCCTAGCTGGGCATCTGGGACAAATGAAAACTTGGGACAGACTTGTTCCCTTGTTTCATTGGCCTAGAATGTCTGAGGACACAAAAGATTTTTGTAAGTCCTGTGAAACCTGTCAAGCCAGTGGCAAGACAGGTGGCACTCCAAAGGCACCCCTTATTCCACTGCCTGTGGTTGGGGTTCCCTTTGAAAGGGTAGGGGTTGACATAGTTGGCCCCCTTGACCCTCCTACTGCTTCAGGCAATAGGTTTATCTTGGTGGTAGTGGACCATGCCACAAGATATCCTGAAGCAATTCCTCTAAGGACCACTACAGCACCTGCAGTGGCAAAGGCCCTCCTAGGAATATTTTCTAGGGTGGGCTTCCCAAAGGAAGTAGTATCAGACAGAGGAAGCAATTTCATGTCTGCATACTTAAAGGCCATGTGGAAGGAGTGTGGTGTAACTTACAAGTTCACTACACCCTATCATCCACAAACAAATGGACTGGTGGAGAGATTTAATACAACTCTCAAAGGCATGATTATGGGTCTCCCTGAAAAACTCCGCAGGAGATGGGATATCCTGTTACCATGCCTCCTTTTTGCCTACAGGGAGGTACCCCAGAAAGGAGTGGGCTTCAGCCCCTTTGAACTCCTCTTTGGTCACCCTGTTAGGGGTCCACTAACACTTGTCAAGGAGGGTTGGGAACAACCTTTAAAAGCTCCAAAGTGAGATATTGTGGATTATGTACTTGGCCTCAGATCAAGGATGGCTGAGTATATGAAAAAGGCCAGTAAAAACCTTCAGGCCAGCCAAGAGCTCCAGAAGCAATGGCATGATCAGAAGGCTGTTTTGGTTCAGTACAAACCAGGGCAGAAAGTGTGGGTCTTGGAGCCTGTGGCCCCAAGAGCACTCCAAGATAAATGGAGTGGACCCCACACAATTGTTGAGAAAAAGGGTGAAGTCACCTATTTAGTTGACTTAGGCACTGCAAGGAGTCCCCTTAGGGTACTCCATGTAAACCGCCTGAAACCCTACTATGACAGGGCTGATCTCACCCTGCTCATGGCAACTGATGAGGGACAGGAAGAAGACAGTGATCCTCTCCCTGATCTCTTCTCTTCCACAGAACAAGATGCTCTTGTGGAAGGTGTAGTTTTGGCTGATTGTCTTACTGCTGAGCAGAAAGACCATTGCATAAATCTCCTAGATCAATTCTCTGAACTCTTCTCTACTGTGCCAGGAACCACTTCTTGGTGTGAGCACACTATAGATACTGGAGACAGTTTACCTGTCAAAAGTAAGATCTATAGGCAGCCTGACCATGTCAGGGACTGCATAAAGCAAGAGGTGCAGAAAATGTTAGAACTAGGAGTGGTTGAGCACTCTGAAAGTCCATGGGCTTCTCCTGTGGTACTTGTACCAAAACCCCATTCCAAAGATGGAAAGAAGGAAATGCGGTTTTGTGTAGACTATAGAGGTCTCAACCTGGTAACCAAAACTGATGCTCACCGTATACCCAGGGCAGATGAGCTCATAGATACACTGGCATCTGCCAAGTATCTAAGCACTTTTGATTTGACTGCAGGGTATTGGCAGATCAAATTGTCAGAAGATGCTAAACCTAAAACTGCATTTTCAACCATTGGAGGCCATTACCAATTTACAGTAATGCCTTTTGGTTTGAAAAATGCACCTGCCACTTTTCAAAGGTTGGTGAACACAGTCCTGAAAGGGCTGGAGGCTTTCAGTGCAGCATATTTGGACGATATAGCTGTCTTTAGCTCCAGCTGGGATGATCACCTGGTCCACCTATGGAAAGTTTTGGAGGCCCTGCAAAAGGCAGGCCTCACTATCAAGGCTTCAAAGTGCCAGATAGGGCAGGGTAAGGTGGTTTATCTGGGACACCCTGTTGGTGGGGAACAGATTGCACCACTTCAGGGGAAAATCCAAACAATTATTGATTGGGTTCCCCCTACCACTCAGACTCAGGTGAGAGCCTTCCTAGGCCTCACTGGGTATTACAGGAGGTTCATTAAGAACTATGGCTCCATTGCAGCTCCTCTTAATGACCTCACATCCAAGAAAATGCCTAAAAAGGTATTATGGACAGCAAACTGTCAGAAAGCTTTTGAGGAGCTGAAACAGGCCATGTGCTCTGCACCTGTCCTGAAAAGCCCTTGTCACTCTAAAAAATTCTATGTCCAAACTGATGCATCTGAATTAGGAGTAGGGCCAGTCCTATAACAACTTAATTCTGAGGGCCAGGATCAACCTGTTGCTTTTATTAGCAGGAGGTTGACCCCTAGAGAAAAGCGTTGGTCTGCCATAGAGAGGGAGGCCTTTGCTGTGGTCTGGGCTCTGAAGAAGTTGAGGCCATACCTGTTTGGCACTCACTTCATTGTTCAGACAGACCACAAACCTCTACTTTGGCTAAAACAAATGAAAGGTGAAAATCCTAAATTGTTGAGGTGGTCCATATCCCTACAGGGAATGGACTATACGGTGGAACATAGACCTGGGAGTAGCCACTCCAGTGCAGATGGACTCTCCAGATATTTCCACTTAGACAATGAAGACTCATCAGGTCATGGCTAGTCTTATTGTCCTTCGTTTGGGGGGGGGGGGTTGTGTAGGAAAGTACCATCTTGCCTGGCATGTTACCCCCATTTTTCACTGTATATATGTTCTTTTAGTTGTATGTGTCACTGGGACCCTGTTCTCCAGGGCCCCAGTGCTCATAAGTGTGCCTGAATGTGTTACCTGTGTAGTGACTAACTGTCTCACTGAGGCTCTGCTAATCAGAACCTCAGTGGTTATGCTCTCTCATTTCTTTCTAAATTGTCACTAACAGGCTAGTGACCAATTTTACCAATTTACATTGGCTTACTGGAACACCTTTATAATTCCCTAGTATATGGTACTAAGGTACCCAGGGTATGGGGGTTCCAGGAGATCCCTATGGGCTGCATCATTTCTTTTGCCACCCATAGGGAGCTCTGACAATTCTTACACAGGCCTGCCACTGCAGCCTGAGTGAAATAACGTCCACGTTATTTCACAGCCATTTTACACTGCACTTAAGTAACTTATAAGTCACCTATATGTCTAACCTTTACCTGGTAAAGGTTAGGTACAAAGTTACTTAGTGTGAGGGCACCCTGGCACTAGCCAAGGTACCCCCACATTGTTCAGGGCCATTTCCCCGGACTTTGTGAGTGCGGGGACACCATTACACGTGTGCACTACATATAGGTCACTACCTATATGTAGCTTCACAATGGTAACTCCGAATATTGCCATGTAACATGTCTATGATCATGGAATTGCCCCCTCTATGCCATCCTGGCATAGTTGGCACAATCCCATGATCCCAGTGGTCTGTAGCACAGACCCTGGTACTGCCAAACTGCCTTTCCTGGGGTTTCACTGCAGCTGCTGCTGCTGCCAACCCCTCAGACAGGTTTCTGCCCTCCTGGGGTCCAGCCAGGCTTGGCCCAGGATGGCAGAACAAAGGACTTCCTCTGAGAGAGGGTGTTACACCCTCTCCCTTTGGAAAATGGTGTGAAGGCAGGGGAGGAGTAGCCTCCCCCAGCCTCTGGAAATGCTTTCATGGGCACACATGGTGCCCATTTCTGCATAAGCCAGTCTACACCGGTTCAGGGACCCCTTAGCTCTGCTCTGGTGCGAAACTGGACAAAGGAAAGGGGAGTGACCACTCCCCTGACCTGCACCTCCCCTGGGAGGTGTCCAGAGCTCCTCCAGTGTGCTCCAGACCTCTGCCATCTTGGAAACAGAGGTGCTGCTGGCACACTGGACTACTCTGAGTGGCCAGTGCCATCAGGTGACATCAGAGACTCCTT
Organism: Pleurodeles waltl; assembly: GCF_031143425.1. Classification (NCBI taxonomy): domain Eukaryota; kingdom Metazoa; phylum Chordata; class Amphibia; order Caudata; family Salamandridae; genus Pleurodeles; species Pleurodeles waltl. Next base: position 599,007,355 of record NC_090440.1, on the reverse strand, counting down.
CTGATAGGCTCCTTCAGGTGTTGCTAGCCTATCCTCTCTCCTAGGTAGCCAAAACCTCTTTTCTGGCTATTTAGGGTCCCTGTCTCTTGGGATTCCTTAGATAACGAATGCAAGAGCTCATCCGAGTTCCTCTGCATCTCTCTCTTCACCTTCTGCCAAGGAATCGACTGGTGACCGCGCTGGAAGCCTGCAAAACTGCAACATAGTAGCGAAGACGACTACTGCAACTCTGTAACGCTGATCCTGCCGCCTTCTCGACTGTTTTCCTGGTGGTGCATGCTGTGGGGGTAGTCTGCCTCCTCTCTGCACTAGAAGCTCCGAAGAAATCTCCCGTGGGTCGACGGAATCGTCCCGCTGCAACCGCAAGCACCAAAGAACTGCATCACCGGTCCCCTGGGTCTCCTCTCAGCACGACGAGCGAGGTCCCTTGAATCCAGCAACTCTGTCCAAGTGACTCCTACAGTCCAGTGACTGTTCAGTCCAAGTTTGGTGAAGGTAAGTCCTTGCCTCCCCACTCCAGACTGCATTGCTGGGAACCGCGACTTTTGCAGCTACTCCGGCCTCCGTGCACTTCCGGCGGAAATCCTTTGTGCACAGTCCAGCCTGGGTCCACGGCACTCTAACCTGCATTGCACGACCTCCTAAGTTGTTCTCCGGCGACGTGGGACTCCTTTGTGCGACTTCGGGTGAGCACCGTTTCACGCATCCTCGTAGTGCCTGTTTCTGGCACTTCTGCGGGTGCTGCCTGCTGCTGAGAGGGCTCCTTGTCTTGCTCGACGCCCCCTCTGTCCCCAGACGCAATTGGCGACATCCTGGTCCCTCCTGGGCCACAGCAGCATCCAAAAACCCTTACCGCACGATTTGCAGCTAGCAAGGCTTGTTGGCGGTCTTTCAGCGGGGTGAGGGATCCGTCCTCCAAAGGGGAAGTCTCTAGCCCTTGTCGTTCCTGCAGAAACCTCAGCTTCTACTGTCCAGTAGCAGCTTCTTTGCACCCACAGCCGGCATTTCCTGGGCATCTGCCCACTCCCAACTTGAGTGTGACTCTTGGACTTGGTCCCCTTGTTCCACAGGTACTCTCGTCTGGAAATCCATCGTTGTTGCATTGCTGGTGTTGGTCTTCCTTGCAGAATTCCCCTATCACGACTTCTGTGCTCTCTGGGGAACTTAGGTGCACTTTGCACCTATTTTTCAGGGTCTTGGGGTGGGCTATTTTTCTAACCCTCACTGTTTTCTTACAGTCCCTGCGACCCTCTACAAGCCACATAGGTTTGGGGTCCATTCGTGGTTCGCATTCCACTTCTAGAGTATATGGTTGTGTTGCCCCTATACCTATGTGCTTTCATTGCAATCTATTGTGACTGTACATTGCATGCATTGCTTTTCTACTGCTATTACTGCATAGTTTTGGTATTGTGTACATATATCTTGTGTATATTTGCTATCCTCATACTGAGGGTACTCACTGAGATACTTTTGGCATATTGTCATAAAAATAAAGTACCTTTATTTTTAGTATATCTGTGTATTGTGTTTTCTTATGATATTGTGCATATGACACTAGTGGTATAGTGGGAGCTTTACACGTCTCCTAGTTCAGCCTAAGCTGCTCTGCTAAACTACCCTTTTCTATCAGCCAAAGCTGCTAGACACCTCTTCTACACTAATAAGGGATACCTGGACCTGGTGCAGAGTGTAAGTACCCCTTGGTACTCACTACAAGCCAGTCCAGCCTCCTACACAACCCCAACTAAATTACCAAAAGTGAGCCCAGCTACTCCCTTGGATTGGCTATTAGTAGGTTTGCTCCCACCACCACTGCTATTACTAGGGACACTAGGTGTAGCAGTAGGGGTTGTGGTAGTGGGAGGCTTGGTGCTTTTCTTTGGACAACTGGCATCAGTTGTCCAATGGCCTTTTACTTTACATAAATAGCACCATGGTTTCTTTACTTGATTAGAAGAGGATTTGGGCCCACCACCCCCACCAGAGTGTTTTTGTGGGCCTGATGAAGACTCATTTTTAGATTTGTCCCCACCCCTGTCTGAAGGCTTACCATCTTTCTTCTTGCCATCTTTGTCACCCCCTGTATGAACTTTTCTGTTCACTCTTGTTCTGACCCATTTGTCTGCCTTATTTCCCAATTCTTGGGGAGAGGTCAGATCTGAGTCCACTAGATACTGGTGCAACAAATCAGACACACAATTATTAAGTATATGCTCTCTCAGAACTTGATCCTGTACTGTTCAGTGGTTAAGCCATAACCATCTCGGAGTGCTTTCTTAAGAACTGTAAAATTATTGGCATCACTTTCCTTCACAGTAAGGAGCCTATCCCTACCCTTTCCACTGAAAGATAGCCATAGGATAGCAGCCCACTGCCTTTGAGGGACCCCCTGTACAACACAGGCCCTCTCAAGTGCAGCAAACCACTTGTTAATGTCATCCCCCTCCTTGTAAGGGGGAACTATCTTGTGCAGATTCCTAGAATCATGCTCTTTTGGAGGATTACTATCTGTAATACTGCTGCTGCCATCATGGGGTCCAAACCCCAACTTCTGCCTTTCTTTCTCAAAGTCAAATGCTTCCCTGTCTAGATCCAGCTGTTGCTTTTTCAGCTTCAGCCTGGACTCTTCCACTCTCAATCTATTGAGTTCCCTTGCTAACACTCTGTCATCAGGGTGGGTGGGTTGGGCATGCCTAGACACAGGAGAATGGTGTGAATGAACAGAGGGAGACCTGTCCCTAACAGATGGCACCCTAACAACCTGGCCTAAAGAAGTGACATCCCTACTGTGATGAGAGCTCACATTAGTACTAGCCCTGCTAGGTGGCCTGCTAAGGGGCAGGTTGGGAAGGTTCCCATCTAACACTTTTGCTGGGGCTACCCCAGAATCAGAATGTGAACCATCAGCTAATCTGTCACCTGATGTGCCAGCTATGGCCTTATCATGTTCAATGAGCATATTAACCAACAATTCTCTAGAGGGATTCTTCCCTACCCCTAAACCTCTATCAATGCAGAGACTCCTTGCACCTTTCCAGCTAAGGTGGTCATAAGCAGTACTGGTCAGATTCAGAGTTTGACCTGTACCAGACATGATAGAAAAAGGTTTAAGGGACAGAAAAAGAAAGAAAAAGTTTCAGAACTTTTTAAGGAACAGAAAAAAAAAACTTTTTCAACTTTTAAGAAACTTTTTGAAAGTTTAGAGGTACTTTTCAGCACTTAGTAATAGAGTAAGAGAAGAAAAGCAAAACTTTCTGGTTAGGTGTACATACACAGAACTTCTTTTGTATATTTTTCTCTTATGAAAAGTACAAAATGACAAAGTGGTAAGTAGTTGCAAGTACTTATCCCACCGCTGCACAACCAATGTAGGAGTCTGGCCTGGTTTGTGGAAGTATCTGGAGAGCCCATCTGCATTGGAGTGGGTACTCCCAGGTCTATGTTCCACTGTATAGTCCATTCCCTGTAGGGATATGGACCACCTCAACAATTTAGGATTTTCACCTTTCATTTGTTTTAGCCAAAGTAGAGGTTTGTGGTCTGTCTGAACAATGAAGTGAGTGCCAAACAAGTATGGCCTCAACTTCTTCAGTGCCCAGACCACAGCAAAGGCCTCCCTCTCTATGGCAGACCAACGCTTTTCTCTAGGGGCCAACCTCCTGCTGATAAAAGCAACAGGTTGTTCCTGGCCCTCAGAATTAAGCTGCCCCCACCCTTAATTCAGATGCATCAGTTAGGACAATGAATTTTTTGGGGTAACAGGGGCTTTTCAGGACAGGTGCAGAGCACATGGCCTGCTTCAGCTCCTCAAAAGCTTTCTGACAGTTTGCTGTCCATAATACCTTCTTAGGCATTTTTTTAGATGTGAGGTCATTAAGAGGGGCTGCAATGGAGCCATAGTTCTTTATGAACCTCCTGTAGTACCCAGTGAGGCCTAAAAAGGCTCTCACCTGAGTCTGAGTTGTAGGGGGAACCCAATCTATAATAGTTTGGATTTTCCCCTGCAGTGGTGCAATCTGTTCTCCACCTACCAGGTGTCCCAGATAAACCACTTTCCCCTATCCTATCTGGCACTTTGAAGCCTTGATAGTGAGGCCTTCCTTCTGCAGGGCCTCCAAAACTTTCCATAGGTGGACCAGGTGATCATCCCAGCTGGAGCTAAAGACAGCTATATCATCTAGATATGCTGCACTAAAAGCTTCCAGCCCTTGCAGGACTGTGTTCACCAACCTTTGAAAAGTGGCAGGTGCATTTTTCAATCCAAAAGGCATTACTGTGAATTGGTAATGGCCTCCAATGGTTGAAAATGCAGTTTTTGCTTTTGCATCTTCTGATAACTTGATCTGCCAATACCCAGCAGTCAAATCAAAAGTGCTTAGATACTTGGCAGATGCCAGTGTATCTATTAGCTCATCTGCCCTGGGTATAGGGTGAGCATCAGTTTTGGTTACCTGGTTGAGACCTCTGTAGTCAACACAAAATCTCATTTCCCTTTTACCATCTTTGGAATGAGGCTTTGGTACAAGTACCACAGTAGAGGCCCATGGACTTTCAGAGTGTTCAACCACTCCCAGTTCAAGCATTTTCTGCACCTCTTGCTTTATGCAGTCTCTGACATGGTCAGGCTGCCTATAGATCTTACTTTTGACAGGCAAGCTGTCTCCAGTATCTATAGTGTGCTCACACCAAGAAGTGGTGCCTGGCACAGTAGAAAAGAGTTCAGAAAACTGACCCAGGAGATTTATGCAGTGGTCTTTCTCCTCAGCAGTAAGACAATCTGAACTCGTCTCCTAGTTCAGCCTAAGCTGTTCTGCTAAGCTACCTTTTCTATCAGCCTAAGATGCTAGACACCCCTCTACACTAATAAGGGATACCTGGACCTGTTGCAAGGTGTAAGTACCTCTTGGTACCCACTACAAGCCAGGCCAGCCTCCTACAGGAGGTGATCCAAATGGGGGAGCAAGTTTATTCCCAAGAATTCCTCTGCATTACATGTGCTATAAATGCCCAGATAGTGAAAACTATCTTGCACTATTGCAGCTGCACACATCGGCAGCAGGTGAGGAGCACCTTCCATAACAGGAAAGACATGGGACTTAGCCCAATTAATTTGGTAACCAGAGTAATCTCTGAATATCTGGAATATATGCAGTATTCTATCCACCTTTAGATGAGGCTGCGTGGTGTAAAGCAGAATATCATCTGCACATACGGAGATTTGTTCTCCCCTTTCCCCCTGCCAATACCTGTAGGAGGCTGGCCTGGCTTATAGGTGGTACCTGATGGTACTTACACCTTGTGCCAGGTCCAGTTATCCCTTATCAGTAGATAAGTAGTGTTCTAGCAGCTTAGGCTGATAGAGGTAGCTATAGCAGAGCAGTTTAGGCTGAACTAGGAGACATGCAAAGCTCCTACCTATACCACTTATATCATATAGGTACTATATAATAAGAAACACAATACTCAGGGTTACTAAAAATGAAGGTACTTTATTTTAGTGACAATGTGCCAAAAATATCTCAGAGGATATACTCCCTTAGGAGGTAAGTAAAATACACAAAATATACACACAAACCAAAACCAGGTAAGTAAAACAATCAGAAAGTAGTGCAAACACTGTAGAATACAATGGGATGCAATAGGCCTAGGGGCAAGACAAACCATATACTAAGAAAGTGGAATGCGATCCACAAATGGACCCCTAGGTTAGTGTAGTGTGTAGAGGGTCGCTAAGAGTGTAAGAAAACACTAAGGGTGACCAAGATACTCCACCCCAAGACCCTGGAAAGTAGGAGTAAAGTACTACTATTTCCCCAGAAACAGACTAAACTCGTGATAGTAGATTTTGCAAAGACCACAACAGATTGCAAAGCACTGAAGACGGATTCATGGACCTGAGGACCTGCAAAGGAAGGGGACCAAGTCCAAGAGTCGTTAAAGTGTCCGGGGGGGCAGGAGCCCACTAAACCCCGGATGAAGGTGCAAAGTGGCTGCCTCTGGATGGAAGAAGCTGAAGATTCTGCAACAACGAAAGGTGCAAGGAACTTCTCCTTCATTCAGAAGATGTCCCACGGAGTGCTGAAGGATGCAGAGTTGTTTGCATCACAGACAATGCTTGCAACCAGGCAACAGAAGGGGTTGGAAGGAGAGCAGAGAAGCGGACTGTACTGTTGTGGTGGTTGTTGTAAGAAACTTTAACCTTCAATGAATGGCTGGATTTCATCACACTAATTACCATACATTAGCCCTGTTGAGGAAATTACTGTGCTAGTGCCTTTACTTGCTCATTCCTCGGAGCGTGTGCTCATTTACCTCGAACACTGGTAGTTACAAGTGCGCATGTAAATAGCGTGTGTTTTCAGCAAAATAAACATTTTTTCCAGCACTTTTTATATGCGTGTGCATATTGTCGACAATAACGAGCGCTGCACTGTAACCGTGCTGTAACATTTGTGGTCAAACTGCCACGCAACTCAGAGCATGCGGCTCAGAGCGCGCATTCTTGACAACGTGGGAGATGGAGCTTTGTTCAAACAACGCGTGTGACAGTGCATTTTTTCAAGTAAATAAACACACACACGTGTGTCATTCGTGCCACGCTTTTGGATTTGTTCACTCACCGCTTTGTGTTTAAAAATGATTTACTCACCGATCCGTGCACACCCTGTTCACACTGTTTTTCCTTCTGTGAATCCATTGAGAAATACAGGATCAGTAGAAATAGAAACAGAACAACACTGTTTGGGCAAAACTCCTTAGAAACAGAGGAGAGACTTTAAAACCCTGCTTCTCATACTATTCCCATTATAAACAAGAATAAGGACTTCTGGAAAAGCACTTCTTTGTGCAATATATACAACTATATTCATACTCTGCTTCTCAAACAAATATTTTATTTTAATTAAGAATAAAGACTTCTGGAAAAGTATTGTACTCCCCTGTGCAATATTTACAAGTATATTTACTGGAATAAATTTACTTCTCATAGCCACCACAACAGATGAAATAGATTGCCACATACACATTTTTCATAATGGCAGCAGGGGAGCATGTTACCACCTCCACAATTTTTTTCTGAGGCAGGTGAACCAATTTTACCTTGGAAGAGATGGAAGAAGATGCTAGACTCTTATATTATAGCAATAGGTGGAGAGAAATTCTCTCCAGCAAGGAAACAAGGAGTACGTTTACATAATTTAGGAATTGAAGGTCGTAATATTTATGAAAGCCTCGATGAGATCACCATAGGAACAGCTGAAGGAGAACCTCATGATATTTTCGAAATGTCTATGTTAATGCTAGAAAGACATTTTGGTCCTAAAATACATGTGGTTATGGAACAACACAAATTCTTCTCAAGAATTCAAGGTAAAACGGAAAAAGTTGGAATTACATAGCTTCACTGAAAAGTTTAGCACGCACATGTGACTTTGGAGACCTCACTGATTCACTAATAAGAGATCAATTAGTACATTGCACCAACAGTCTGCGAGTTCAAGAGAAACTGTTAGCGAAGAACTCGACTTTGAAAGAGGCAGTGGATATTGTCGAGAGCATGGAACAAACTACTGGTTGGGTTCGAGAGATGTGTGAAATACCCCTTAGTGCCAACTTTGCTGAAGTGAAGACGACTGGTTTCGGGGAGGATGGTCTTACCGATTTTGTAGAGATGTTGACTTTCAGGAATACTCTAGTCTAAGATAAAATGAAGGGCAAGTTTGGCAAAGACTTGCGAGACAATTCCAAAACGAAGTGTTACAGATGTGGTAACCCGAACCACTTTTCAAACAATCCTGCGTGTTTTGCTAGGAATTACACATGCAAGGGGTGTGGGAAAAAAGGATCCATCATCAAGGTTTGCAGGAGTCTAAAGATCAGTAACGTTGATCCACAGGATATACATCAGCATGCTGTTCTGTGAGTATCGCAAGATAATACCAACGAGGTTCACGATGATGATGTGGATTGTGGTCAGGTAAAGATGTCGGAATGCCAAATCACTTTGGACGGTAATTAAGTCATAGTCCTTGCAGACTCAGGCTTGCCTTATACACTTGTAGGGGCTAAGAATTGGAAGCGCATCTTTGGGGAATATAACATACAGTTAAAAAAAACAGACATCAAACCAGGCGGTTATGGGAGAATCAAGATTGATCTCATTGAGTATACCATTATGAAAATTAATTTCAAAGGACGAGAGACAGTTGGTAAAGTCTATGTGGCTAAACGGGGTAACAACTTGCTGGGTTGGCGTCATCAGAAGGAGTTGGGCATCATATTAAATCCCAATGCCTCTGACCAAGTCATGTTAGTAGATAATGTAAGTGGTGCTGAAGATGTTTCCAGAGAATTTCCTGATGTACTTACGGATCAACTTTGTCTTCTTAAAATGGTTTTAAACACAAAATTATTCTCAAGAATAGCGCCACGCCCATTGTTCTGTAAGTAAGGATAGTACCGAACCTCATGTTGAACCTCTTGGAGCAGGAGTTAAACAAGATAAAAAAATGGATGTCATTGAGGAAATTGAGTCATCAGAATGGTTGGCGCCAGTGGTGTTAGTGCCAAAGGACAATGGTACTAATATCAGGATGTGTGTCGACTTGAGAGATTTGAATCAACGCATATGGGTAGATTGCCAACCTGTACCCAACATAGCTGAGCATTTTACTTTGCTTAAGGGAGCAAAAACCTTCAGTGTAATGGACCTGTCATCAGGCTATCATCAAGTGATGCTACACGAGGACTCCAAATATCTTACTTCTTTTGTGGCAACTTTGGGGGCTTTCAGGTTCAAGAGATTGCCATTTGAATTAGCATCGGCGGCAGCCTGTTTCCAGAGACTGATGAAGAAAGTCTTAGAAGGAGTGCAGAATGTGTTATTTTTTCAGGACGATATTCTCATTTCTGGTGAAAATCTAGTGGCTCATCATATAACATTGAAAGAAGTACAAAAAAGACTAAAAGATAGTGGTCTTACTGTGAAAAGAGAAAAGTGTCAATTTAGAGTTAACACTGTGACACATCTAGGACATGTTCTTTCTGGTGAGGGCATTAGGCCTAAAATTTATTTAACTGAATACATTGTTAGGGTGCCCACTCCTGTTGATAAGGATGGTGTTCGATCCTTTTTAGGTTTGGCTGAATACTATTCAAAATTTGTCCAAGGTTTTATCAGTTTAGTCATGCCGTTGAGAATGTTGCTTAAGAAAGGGAGCAAATGTATATGGTCTGATGAGTGTGAGAAGGCATTTGTATGTGTTAAGAATATAATAGGAAACATGCCAAACCTGAATCATTCTGATGTGACTAGGAAAACTATACTTACCACTGATGCCAGTCGTAAGGGGTTAGGTGCAGTGCTGAGACAGTTGGAAAATGGAGAAGAGAAGGTGATAGCGTTTGCCTCTCGTTCTTTGAAGCGAGCGGAAGAGAAATGTTCTGTCATTGAGCGAGAGGCGCTTGCTTGTGTGTGGGCTATCCATCATTTTAAGTTTTTCTTGTGGGGCCTATCTTTTGTATTGAGATCAGATCATAAACCATTGCCACAAATCTTTACTTGTAAGGGGTCGGACAATGCCACTGCCAGGATTAAAAGATGGCTGGAGAGTGTGTTGGAATTTAATTTCAAAACTGAATCCTTACCTGGTTTGAAAAATGCAACACCAGACTGTTTGTCCAGGTTGCCTGTTGAAGGAGATGATCTTGTTGAGCAATGTGCTCCGGTGTTGTGGGTGATGGAATCAGCTTTATCTCAGGATGAGTGGTGATGTGAGAATGAAAAAGATGCTGTTCTAGGAGAAATGAAATACTTGATAGTGGGTGGACGGCCTGATCGCAAGTATGTGAGTGTAGAGGCCCAGAAATTCTGAGGAGTGAGAGATGAATTAAGCATTTTGGATGATCAGGTTTCCAGAGGGGATTGTGTGGTTCCACTTGTAGGGTTGAGGGATAAAATTATGAATCTTGCACATGAAAGACATCTGGGCAGGAATTTGACAAAAGCCAGAATACGAGTATTGGTGGCCTGGCCTTGACAAAGAAACAGAAAACTTAGTGAAGGATTGTTGGTTATGAGCCAATAGTGATAAAAGCAAAATTGTGAGAACAGCACCTTTATCCCCTATTGAGGTACCTGAAGAACCCTGGATCAAATTGGGATTAAACATAGTGAGACCATTCAATTTGTTAAAACCTAATGAAATATTTGTTTTGGTCTTGGTGGACTATAAATCAAAATGGGTGTACACCTGTTGTGTGGGATCAGTTACAACTAGAACTGTGATAGAATTCTTGAACGATGTGTTTGTTTTGGAAGGAATATCCAAAGTGATTGTGACTGACAATGGTGTGCAATTTATTTCCGATGAAATGAAGGCGTTTTTGAGTGAGTTGTCTATCGAACATCAACGTACGGCACTTTATTCCCCACAAGCCAATGGTCTTGTAGAGAAGATGAATGGCCTCATAAGAGATTGTGCCCAGTTGGCCTTGATGAATATAGGGGAATTTAGAAGTATTTTGAGAGATAAGTGTAGGAAAGTACCATATTGCCTGGCATGTTACCCCCATATTTCACTGTATATATGTTGTTTTAGTGTATGTGTCACTGGGACCTTGCCAGCCAGGGCCCCAGTGCTCATAAGTGTGCCCTGTATGTGTTCCCTGTGTGATGACTAACTGTCTCACCGAGGCTCTGTTAATCAGAACCTCAGTGGTTATGCTCTCTCTGCTGTATTAATTGTCACTAACAGGCTAGTGACCAATTTCACCAATTCACATTGGCATACTGGAACACCCTTATAATTCCCTAGTATATGGTACTGAGGTACCCAGGGTATTCGAGTTCCAGGAGATCCCTATGGGCTGCAGCATTTGTTTTGCCACCCATAGGGAATTCTGACAATTCTTACACAGGCCTGCCACTGCAGCCTGAGTGAAATAACGTCCACGTTATTTCACAGCCATTTACCACTGCACTTAAGTAACTTAGAAGTCACCTATATGTCTAACCTTCACCTGGTGAAGGTTGGGTGCTAAGTTACTTAGTGTGTGGGCACCCTGGCACTAGCCAAGGTGCCCCCACATCGTTCAGGGCAAATTCCCCAGACTTTGTGAGTGCGGGGACACCATTTCACGTGTGCACTATACATAGGTCACTACCTTTGTATAGCGTCACAATGGTAACTCCGAACATGGCCATGTAACATGTCTAAGATCATGGAATTGTCACCCCAATGCCATTCTGGCATTGGGGAGACAATTCCATGATCCCCCGAGTCTCTAGCACAGATCCGGGTACTGCCAAACTACCTTTCCCGGGGTTTCACTGCAGCTGCTGCCAACCCCTCAGACAGGTTTCTGCCCTCCTAGGGTCCAGCCAGGCTTGGCCCAGTAAGGCAGAACAAAGGACTTCCTCAGAGAGAGGGTGTTACACCCTCTCCCTTTGGAAAAAGGTGTCAGGGCTGGGGAGGAGTAGCCTCCCCCAGCCTCTGGAAATGCTTTGATGGGCACAGATGGTGCCCATCTCTGCATAGGCCAGTCTACACCGGTTCAGGGATCCCCCAGCCCTGCTCTGGCGTGAAACTGGACAAAGGAAAGGGGAGTGACCACTCCCCTGACCTGCACCTCCCCTGGGAGGTGCCCAGAGCTCCTCCAGTGTGCTCCAGACCTCTGCCATCTTGGAAACAGAGGTGCTGCTGGCACACTGGACTGCTCTGAGTGGCCAGGGCCAGCAGGTGACGTCATAGACTCCTTCTGATAGGCTCCTTCAGGTGTTGCTAGCCTATCCTCTCTCCTAAGTAGCCAAACCCTCTTTTCTGGCTATTTAAGGTCTCTGCTTTGGGGAATTCCTTAGATAACGAATGCAAGAGCTCATCAGAGTTCCTCTGCATCTCTCTCTTCACCTTCTGCCAAGGAATCGACTGCTGACCGCGCTGGAAGCCTGCAAAACTGCAACAAACTAGCAAAGACGACTACTGCGACACTGTAACGCTGATCCTGCCGGCTTCTCAACTGTTTTCCTGGTGGTGCATGCTGTGGGGGTAGTCTGCCTCCTCTCTGCACTAGAAGCTCCGAAGAAATCTCCTGTGGGTCGACGGAATCGTCCCTCTGCAACCGCAGGCACAAAAGAACTGCATCACCGGTCCTCTGGGTCTCCTCTCAGCACGACGAGCGAGGTCCCTTGAACTCAGCAACTCTGTCCAAGTGACTCCCACAGTCCAGTGACTCTTCAGTCCAAGTTTGGTGGAGGTAAGTCCTTGCCTCCCCACGCCAGACTGCATTGCTGGGAACCACGTGTTTTGCAGCTACTCCGGCTCCTGTGCACTTTTCCAGGATTTCCTTTGTGCATAGCCCTTGTCGTTCTTGCAGACTCCTCAGCTTCTACTGTCCAGTAGCAGCTTCTTTGCACCCACAGCTGGCATTTCCTGGGCATCTGCCTACTCTCGACTTGATCGTGACTTTTGGACTTGGTCCCCTTGTTCCACAGGTACCCTCGTCTGGAAATCCATCATTGTTGCATTGCTGGTTTTGGTCTTTCCTGCAGAATTCCCCTATCACGACTTCTGTGCTCTTTGGGGAACTTCAGTGCACTTTGCACTCACTTTTCAGGGTCGTGGGGTGGGCTATTTTTCTAACCCTCACTGTTTTCTTACAGTCCCAGCGACCCTCTACAAGGTCACATAGGTTTGGGGTCCATTCGTGGTTCGCATTCCACTTTTGGAGTATATGGTTTGTGTTGCCCCTATCCCTATGTGCCCCCATTGCATCCTATTGTAACTATACATTGTTTGCACTGTTTTCTATTGCTATACTGCATATTTTTGGTATTGTGTAAATATATCTTGTGTATATTTGCTATCCTCATACTGAGGGTACTCACTGAGATACTTTGGCATATTGTCATAAAAATAAAGTACCTTTATTTTTAGTATATCTGTGTATTGTGTTTTCTTATGATATTGTGCAAGTGACACTAGTGGTACTGTAGGAGCTTCACTCGTCTCCTAGTTCAGCCTAAGCTGCTCTGCTAAGCTACCATTTTCTATCAGCCTAAGCTGCTAGACACCCCTATACACTAATAAGAGATACCTGGGCCTGGTGCAAGGTGTAAGTACCCCTTGGTACTCACTACAAACCAGTCCAGCCTCCTACATTGGTTGTGCAGCGGTGGGATAAGTACTTTGCAACTACTTACCAGTTTTGTCATTGTACTTTTCATAAGAGAAAAATATACAAAACAAGTTCAGTGTATGTACACCTAACCAAAAAGTTTTGCTTTTCTCTTTTCACTTCTTTACTAAGTGTTGAAAAGTACCTCTAAACTTTCTAAAAAGTTCTTAAAAAGTTAAAAAAGTATTTTTTCTGTCTTTCCAAAAGTTCTGAAAAACTTTTTTCTCACTTTTTTCTGTCACTTAAACACTTTCTAAAATGTCTGGCACAGGCCAAACTGTTGATCTGTCCAAACGTGCTTATGATCACCTTAGCTGGAAAGGAGCAAGGAGTCTCTGCATAGAAAGATGTTTAAGTGTAGGGAAGAATCCCTCTAGAGAACTATTGTTTAATATGCTTGTTGAACAGGATAAGGCCAGAGGTGGCACTTCTGTTGAGAAATTAGCTGATGGTTCCCAATCTGACCCTGGGGCACCCCTAGCAAAAGATTTAGAAGGGAAACTTCCTAGCCTGCCCATTAGCAGACCACCTAGCATAGCTGGTACTGATGTAGAGTCACATCATAGTAATAGTGTTGCCTCTCATCACAGTAAGAGTATTCCTTCACATCATAGTAGAAGTGCTATTTCTGTTAGCCAGGTTGTTAGAGTGCCATCTGTTAGGGACAGGTCTCCTTCAGTTCATTCTCACCATACTTCTGTTTCAAGGCATGTCCCACCCACCCACCCTGATGACAGAGTGTTAGAAAGGGAGCTCAATAGATTGAGAGTGGAAGAATCCAGGCTGAAGCTCAAGAAGCAACAGCTGGATTTAGATAGGCAGTCCTTAGAAATAGAAAGAGAAAAGACAGAAAATTGGGTTAGACACCCATGGTGGCAGCAGCAGTATTCCCCATAGTCATCCTGCAAGAGAGCATGATTCAAGGAATCTGCACAAGATAGTTCCCCCTTACAAGGAGGGGGATGACATTAACAAGTGGTTTGCTGCACTTGAGAGGGCCTGTGTTGTACAGGATGTCCCTCAAAGGCAGTGGGCTGCTATCCTATGGCTATCATTTAGTGGAAAGGGTAGGGATAGGCTCCTTACTGTAAAAGAAAGTGATGCCAATAATTTTGCAGTTCTTAAGAATGCACTCCTAGATGGTTATGGCTTAACCACTGAACAGTACAGGATGAAGTTCAGAGAGACCAAAAAGGAGTCTTCACAAGACTGGGTAGACTTTGTTGACCATTCAGTGAAGGCCTTGGAGGGGTGGTTACATGGTAGTAAAGTTACTGACTATGAAAGCCTGTATAACTTAATCCTGAGAGAGCATATTCTTAATAATTGTGTGTCTGATTTGTTGCACCAGTACCTGGTGTACTCTGATCTGACCTCTCCCCAAGAATTTGGAAAGAAGGCAGACAAATGGGTCAGAACAAGAATGAACAGAAAGGTTCATACCGGGGGTGACAAAGATGGCAAGAAGAAGGATGGTAAGTCTTCTGACAAGGGTGGGGACAAATCTAAAAATGAGTCTTCATCAGGCCCACAAAAACACTTTGGTGGGGGTGGTGGGCCCAAATCCTCTTCAAATCAAAACAAAGAAAAGAAACCATGGTGCTATTTATGTAAAATAAAAGGCCATTGGACAACAGATCCCAGTTGTCCAAAGAAAAGCACCAAGCCTCCTACCACTACAACCCCTGCTGCTACACCTAGTGCCCCTAGTAATAGCAGTGGTGGTGGGAGCAAACCTACTAATAGCCAATCCAAGGGAGTAGCTGGGCTCACTTTTGGTAACTTATTTGGGGTTGGTCTGATTAGGGAGACCACAGAGGCTGTGTTAGTCTCTGAGGGGGCTATTGATTTAGCCACCTTGGTTGCTTGTCCCCTTAACATGGATAAGTACAAGCAACTACCCCTAATAAATGGTGTTGAGGTACAGGCCTACAGGGACACAGGTGCCAGTGTTATAATGGTAATAGAGAAACTGGTCCACCCTGAACAACACCTACTTGGTCACCAGTACCAAGTAACCGATGCTCATAACAACACCCTTAGCCACCCCATGGCTGTTGTGAATCTCAACTGGGAGGGGGGTTACTGGCCCAAAGAAAGTTGTGGTTGCCTCAGATTTACCTGTAGACTGTCTATTAGGGAATGATTTAGAGACATCAGCTTGGGCAGAAGTGGAGTTGGAGGCTCATGCAGCAATGCTGGGCATTCCAGGGCATATTTTTGCTATAACCAGGGCTCAGGCCAAAAAGCAAAAAGGACAGGGTGACTTGGATCCTGGAACAATGGACCAAGTGCTCCCTAAAGCTAGGGTTAGTAAAGGTAAAACACTACCTACTATCCCTCCCTCTACAGTGGATTCTAATTCTGAGGAAGAAGAAATCCCACCCTGTGCAGAACCTACACCAGAGGAGCTGGAAGCAGACACTGCTGAGCTTTTGGGTGAAGGGGGGCCTGCCAGGGAGGAGCTGAGTGTGGCACAGCATACCTGTCCCACACTAGAGGGTCTAAGGCAGCAAGCTGTCAAACAAGCAAATGGGGATGTCAGTGACTCTCACAGAGTTTACTGGGAGGACAACCTCTTGTACACTGAAGCAAGGGATCCAAAACCTGGAGCTGCCAGGAGATTGGTGATTCCTCAGGAGTACAGAAAGTTCCTCCTAACTCTAGCCCACGACATTCCCTTAGCTGAACATTTAGGGCAAATGAAAACTTGGGACAGGCTTGTTCCCTTGTTTCATTGGCCTAGAATGTCAGAGGACACAAAGGAATTTTGTAAGTCCTGTGAAACCTGTCAAGCCAGTGGCAAGACAGGTAGCACTCCAAAGGCACCCCTTATTCCACTGCCTGTGGTTGGGGTTCCCTTTGAAAGGGTAGGGGTTGACATAGTTGGCCCCCTTGACCCTCCTACTGCTTCAGGCAATGGGTTTATCTTGGTGGTAGTGGACCATGCCACCAGATATCCTGAAGCAATTCCTCCAAGGACCACTACAGCTCCTGCAGTGGCAAAGGCCCTCCTGGGAATCTTTTCCAGGGTGGGCTTACCAACAGAGGTGGTATCAGACAGGTGTAGGAGGCTGGACTGGCTTGTAGTGAGTACCAAGGGGTACTTGCACCTTGCACCAGGCCCAGTTATCCCTTATTAGTGTATAGGGTGTCTAGCAGCTTAGGCTGATAGATAATGGTAGCTTAGCAGAGCAGCTTAGGCTGAACTAGGAGACGTGTGAAGCTACTACAGTACCACTTAGTGTCATATGCACAATATCATAAGAAAACACAATACACAGTTATACTAAAAATAAAGGTACTTTATTTTTATGACAATATGCCAAAGTATCTTAGAGTGTACCCTCAGTGAGAGGACAGGAAATATACACAAGATATATATACACAATAGCAAAAATATGCAGTATAGTCTTAGAAAACAGTGCAAACAATGTATAGTTACAATAGGATGCAATGGGGAAACATAGGGATAGGGGCAACACAAACCATATACTCCAAAAGTGGAATGCGAACCACGAATGGACCCCAAACCTATGTGATCTTGTAGAGGGTCGCTGGGACTATTAGAAAATAGTGAGAGTTAGAAAAATAACCCTCCCCAAGACCCTGAAAAGTGAGTGCAAAGTGCACTAAAGTTCCGCTAAGGACAAAGAAGTCGTGTTAGAGGAATAATGCAGGAAAGACACAAACCAGCAATGCAACAACTGTGGATTTCCAATCTAGGGTACCTGTGGAACAAGGGGACCAAGTCCAAAAGTCACAAGCAAGTCGGAGATGGGCAGATGCCCAGGAAATGCCAGCTGCGGGTGCAAAGAAGCTTCTACTGGACAGAAGAAGCGGATGTTTCTGCAGGAATGAAAAGGGCTAGAGACTTCCCCTCTGGTGGACGGATCCCTCTCGCCTTGGAGAGTCGTGCAGAAGTATTTTCCCGCCGAAAAGACGCCAACAAGCCTTGCTAGTCGCAAATCGTGCGTTTGGCATTTTTGGAGGCTGCTGGGGCCCAGGAAGGACCAGGAGGTCGCAAATTGGACCTGAAGAGAGACGGGACGTCGAGCAAGACAAAGAGCCCTCACTGAAGCAGGTAGCACCCGGAGAAGTGCCAGAAACAGGCACTACGAGGATGCGTGAAACGGTGCTCGCAGAAGTTGCACAAAGGAGTCCCACGTCGCCGGAGACCAACTTAGAAAGTCGTGCAATGCAGGTTAGAGTGCTGTGGACCCAGGCTTGGCTGTGCACAAAGGATTTCCGCCGGAAGTGCACAGGGGCCGGAGTAGCTGCAAAGTCGCGGTTCCCAGCAATGCAGCCCAACGAGGTGAGGCAAGGACTTACCTCCACCAAACTTGGACTGAAGAGTCACTGGACGGTTGGGGTCACTTGGACAGAGTCGCTGGATTCGAGGGACCTCGCTCGTCATGCTAAGAGGAGACCCAAGGGACCGGTAATGCAGCTTTTTGGTGCCTGCGGTTGCAGGGGGAAGATTCCGTCGACCCACAGGAGATTTCTTCGGAGCTTCTGGTGCAGAGAGGAGGCAGACTACCCCCACAGCATGCACAAGCAGGAAAACAGTCGAGAAGGCGGCAGGATCAGCGTTACAGAGTTGCAGTAGTCGTCTTTGCTACTATGTTGCAGGTTTGCAGGCTTCCAGCGCGGTCAGCAGTCGATTCCTTATCAGAAGGTGAAGAGAGAGATGCAGAGGAACTCGGATGAGCTCTTGCATTCGTTATCTGAAGTTTCCCCAGAGACAGAGACCCTAAATAGCGAGAAAAGAGGGTTTGGCTACCTAGGAGAGAGGATAGGCTACTAACACCTGAAGGAGCCTATCAGCAGGAGTCTCTGACGTCACCTGGTGGCCCTGGCCACTCAGAGCAGTCCAGTGTGCCAGCAGCACCTCTGTTTCCAAGATGGCAGAGGTCTGGAGCACACTGGAGGAGCTCTGGACACCTCCCAGGGGAGGTGCAGGTCAGGGGAGTGGTCACTCCCCTTTCCTTTGTCCAGTTTCGCGCCAGAGCAGGGGCTAAGGGGTCCCTGAACCGGTGTAGACTGGCTTATGCAGAATTGGGCACCTCTGTGCCCAACAAAGCATTTCCAGAGGCTGGGGGAGGCTACTCCTCCCCTGCCTTCACACCATTTTCCAAAGGGAGAGGGTGTCACACCCTCTCTCAGAGGAAGTTCTTTGTTCTGCCATCCTGGGCCAGGCCTGGCTGGACCCCAAGAGGGCAGATGCCTGTCTGAGGGGTTGGCAGCAGCAGCAGCTGCAGTGAAACCCCAGGAAGGGCAGTTTGGCAGTACCAGGGTCTGTGCTACAGACCACTGGGATCATGGAATTGTACCAACAATGCCAGGATGGCATAGAGGGGGCAATTCCATGATCATAGACATGTTACATGGCCATATTCGGAGTTACCATTGTGAAGCTACATATAGGTAGTGACCTATATGTAGTGCACGCGTGTAATGGTGTCCCCGCACTCACAAAGTTCAGGGAATTGGCTCTGAACCATGTGGGGGCACCTTGGCTAGTGCCAGGGTGTCCTCACACTAAGTAACTTTGCACCTAACCTTTACCAGGTAAAGGTTAGACATATAGGTGACTTATAAGTTACTTAAGTGCAGTGTAAAATGGCTGTGAAATAACGTGGACGTTATTTCACTCAGGCTGCAGTGGCAGGCCTGTGTAAGAATTGTCAGAGCTCCCTATGGGTGGCAAAAGAAATGCTGCAGCCCATAGGGATCTCCTGGAACCCCAATACCCTGGGTACCTCAGTACCATATACTAGGGAATTATAAGGGTATTCCAGTAAGCCAATGTAAATTGGTAAAAATGGTCACTAGCCTGTTAGTGACAATTTGGAAAGAAATGAGAGAGCATAACCACTGACGTTCTGATTAGCAGAGCCTCAGTGAGACAGTTAGTCACTACACAGGTAACACATTCAGGCACACTTATGAGCACTGGGGCCCTGGGTTACCAGGGTCCCAGTGACACATACAACTAAAACAACATATATACAGTGAAAAATGGGGGTAACATGCCAGGCAAGATGGTACTTTCCTACACAACCCCCCCCCCAAACGAAGGACAATAAGACTAGCCATGACCTGATGAGTCTTCATTGTCTAAGTGGAAATATCTGGAGAGTCCATCTGCATTGGAGTGGCTACTCCCAGGTCTATGTTCCACTGTATAGTCCATTCCCTTTAGGGATATGGACCACCTCAACAATTTAGGATTTTCACCTTTCATTTGTTTTAGCCAAAGTAGAGGTTTGTGGTCTGTCTGAACAATGAAGTGAGTGCCAAACAGGTATGGCCTCAACTTCTTCAGAGCCCAGACCACAGCAAAGGCCTCCCTCTCAATGGCAGACCAACGCTTTTCTCTAGGGGTCAACCTCCTACTAATAAAAGCAACAGGTTGATCCTGGCCCTCAGAATTAAGTTGTGATAGGACTGCCCCTACTCCTAATTCAGATGCATCAGTTTGGACATAGAATTTTTTAGAGTAACAAGGGCTTTTCAGGACAGGTGCAGAGCACATGGCCTGCTTCAGCTCCTCAAAAGCTTTCTGACAGTTTGCTGTCCATAATACCTTTTTAGGCATTTTCTTGGATGTGAGGTCATTAAGAGGGGCTGCAATGGAGCCATAGTTCTTAATGAACCTCCTGTAATACCCAGTGAGGCCTAGGAAGGCTCTCACCTGAGTCTGAGTGGTAGGGGGAACCCAATCAATAATTGTTTGGATTTTCCCCTGAAGTGGTGCAATCTGTTCCCCACCAACAAGGTGTCCCAGATAAACCACCTTACCCTGCGCTATCTGGCACTTTGAAGCCTTGATAGTGAGGCCTGCTTTTTGCAGGGCCTCCAAAACATTCCATAGGTGGACCAGGTGATCATCCCTGCTGGAGCTAAAGACAGCTATATCGTCCAAATATGCTGCACTGAAAGCTTCCAGCCCTTGCAGGACTGTGTTCACCAACCTCTGAAAAGTGGCAGGTGCATTTTTCAAACCAAAAGGCATTACAGTAAACTGGTAATGTCCTCCAATGGTAGAAAATGCAGTCTTAGGTTTAGCATCTTCTGTCAATTTGATCTGCCAATACCCTGCAGTCAAGTCAAAAGTGCTTAGATACTTGGCAGATGCCAGTGTATCTATGAGCTCATCTGCCCTGGGTATAGGGTGAGCATCAGTTTTGGTTACCAAGTTGAGACCTCTATAGTCTACACAAAACCGCATTTCCTTCTTTCCATCTTTAGAATGGGGTTTTGGTACCAGTACCACAGGAGAAGCCCATGGACTGTCAGAGTGCTCAACCACTCCTAGTTCTAACATTTTCTGGACCTCTTGCTTTATGCAGTCCCTGACATGGTCAGGCTGCCTATAGATCTTACTTTTGACAGGTAAACTGTCTCCAGTATCTATAGTGTGCTCACACCAAGAAGTGGTACCTGGCACAGTAGAGAAGAGTTCAGAGAATTGATCTAGGAGATTTATGCAATTATCTTTCTGCTCAGCAGTAAGACAATCAGCCAAAACTACACCTTCCACAAGAGCATCTTGTTCTGTGGAAGAGAAGAGATCAGGTAGAGGATCACTGTCTTCTTCCTGTCCCTCATCAGTTGCCATGAGCAGGGTGAGATCAGCCCTGTCATAGTAGGGTTTCAGGCGGTTGACATGGAGCACCCTAAGGGGACTCCTGGCAGTGCCTAAGTCAACTAAATAGGTGACTTCTCCCTTCTTTTCAACAATTGTGTGGGGCCCACTCCATTTATCTTGGAGTGCTCTTGGGGCCACAGGCTCCAAGACCCACACTTTCTGCCCTGGTTGGTACTGAACCAAAACAGCCTTCTGATCATGCCATTGCTTCTGGAGCTCTTGGCTGGCCTGAAGGTTTTTACTGGCCTTTTTCATGTACTCAGCCATCCATGATCTGAGGCCAAGTACATAATCCACAATATCCTGCTTAGGAGCTTTTAAAGGTTGTTCCCAACCCTCCTTTACAAGTGTGAGTGGACCCCTAACAGGGTGTCCAAAAAGAAGTTCAAAGGGGCTGAAGCCCGCTCCTTTCTGGGGTACCTCCCTGTAGGCAAAAAGGAGGCATGGTAGAAGGATATCCCATCTCCTGCGGAGTTTTTCAGGGAGACCCATAATCATGCCTTTGAGAATTTTATTAAATCTCTCCACCAGTCCATTTGTTTGTGGATGATAGGGTGTTGTGAACTTGTACGTGACACCACACTCCTTCCACATGGCCTTTAAGTATGCAGACATGAAATTGATTCCCCTGTCTGATACTACTTCCTTTGGGAAGCCCACCCTGGAAAATATTCCCAGGAGGGCCTTTGCCACTGCAGGTGCTGTAGTGGTCCTTAAAGGAATAGCTTCAGGATATCTTGTGGCATGGTCCACTACCACTAAGATAAACCTATTGCCTGAAGCAGTAGGAGGGTCAAGGGGGCCAACTATGTCAACCCCTACCCTTTCAAAGGGAACCCCAACCACAGGCAGTGGAATAAGGGGTGCCTTTGGGGTGCCACCTGTCTTGCCACTGGCTTGACAGGTTTCACAGGACTTACAAAATTCCTTTGTGTCCTCAGACATCCTAGGCCAATGAAACAATGGAACCAATCTGTCCCAAGTTTTCATTTGACCCAGGTGTCCAGCTAGGGGAATGTCATGTGCCAGTGTTAGGAGGAACTTTCAGTACTCCTGAGGAATCACTAATCTCCTGGCAGCTCCAGGTTTAGGATCCCTATGCTCAGTGTACAAGAGGTTGTCCTCCCAGTAAACTCTGTGAGAGTCACTGACATCCCCATTAGCCTGTTTGACAGCTTGCTGTCTGAGACCCTCTAATGTGGGACAGGTTTGCTGTGCCACACTCAGCTCCTCTCTGGCAGGCCCCCCTTCACCCAAAAGCTCAGCAGTGTCTGCTTCCAGCTCCTCTGGTGTAGCTTCTGCACAGGGAGGGAATTCTTCTTCCTCAGAAGTTGAATCCACTGTAGAGGGAGGGATAGTAGGAAGTGGTTTGCTTCTACTAGCCCTAGCTTTAGGGAGCACTTGGTCCATTGTTCCAGGATCCAAGCTTCCCTGTCCTTTTTGCTTTTTGGCCTGAGCCCTTGTCAAAGCAAAAATATGCCCTGGGATGCCCAGCATTGCTGCATGGGCCTCCAACTCCACATCTGACCAAGCTGATGTCTCCAAATCATTTCCTAGTAGACAGTCTACAGGTAAATCTGTGGCTACCACAACTTTCTTTGGACCAGTAACCCCCCCCCCCAGTTGAGATTAACAACAGCCATGGGGTGGCTAAGTGTGTTGTTGTGAGCATCGGTTACTTGGTACTGGTGACCAAGTAGGTGTTGTTCAGGGTGGACCAGTTTCTCTATGACCATAGTCACACTGGCACCAGTGTCCCTGTAGGCCTGAACCTCAACACCATTTATTAGGGGTAGCTGCTTGTACTTATCCATATTAAGGGGACAAGCAACTAAGGTGGCTAAATCAATAGCCCCCTCAGAGACTAACACAGCCTCTGTGGCCTCCCTAACAAGGCCAACCCCAACTAAATTACCAAAAGGGAGCCCAGCTACTCCCTTGGATTGGCTATTAGTAGGTTTGCTACCACCACCACTGCTATTAGTAGGGACACTAGGTGTAGCAGTAGGGGTTGTAGTGGTAGGAGCAGTGGTCCCTTTCTTTGGACAACTGGGATCTGTTGTCCAATGGCCTTTTATTTTACATAAATAGCACCATGGTTTCTTTTCCTTGTTCTGATTAAAGGAGGATTTGGACCCACCACCCCCACCAGAGTGTTTTTGTGGGCCTGATGAAGACTCATTTTTAGATTTGTCCCCACCCTTGTCTGAAGACTTACCATCCTTCTTTTTGTTGCCATCTTTGTCACCCCCTGTATGAACTTTTCTGTTCACTCTGGTTCTGACCCATTTGTCTGCCTTCTTTCCCAATTCTTGGGGAGAGGTCAGATCAGAGTCCACCAAGTACTGGTGCAACAAATCAGACACACAATTATTAAGAATATGCTCTCTCAGGATTAAGTTATACAGGCTGTCATAATCAGTAACTTTACTGCCATGTAACCACCCCTCCAAGGCCTTCACTGAATGGTCAATGAAATCAACCCAGTCTTGTGAAGACTCCTTTTTGGTCTCTCTGAACTTTATCCTGTACTGTTCAGTGGTTAAGCCATAACCATCCAGGAGTGCATTCTTAAGAACTTGGAAATTATTAGCATCATTTTCTTTTACAGTAAGGAGCCTATACCTACCTTTTCCACTAAATGATAGCCATAGGATAGCAGCCCACTGCCTTTGAGGGACATCCTGTACAACACAGGCCCTCTCAAGTGCAGCAAACCACTTGTTAATGTCATCCCCCTCCTTATAAGGGGGAACTATCTTGTGCAGATTCCTGGAATCATGCTCTTTTGCAGGATGACTATGGGGAATACTGCTGCTGCCACCATGGGTATCTAAACCCAACTTCTGTCTTTCCTTCTCTAATTCAAAAGACTGTCTATCCAAATCCAGCTGTTGCTTTTTAAGCTTCAGTCTGGTTTGTTCAACCCTCAACTTATTGAGTTCCCTCTCTAACATTCTGTCATCAGGGTTGGTGGGAGGGACATTCCTAGAAACAGAGGTATGATGGGAATGAACAGAAGGAGACCTGTCCCTTACAGGAGCCACCCTAACAGCTTGGTTAACAGAAACATTACTACCAGTATGGTGAGAATAAATGCTTTTGCTATGATGTGAGACAACACTATTTGTATGGTGTGGCTCATCATCATTACCAACTATGCTAGACTGTCTAGTAATGGGCAGGCTAGGAAGTTTCTTTCCTGAATCTTTTCCTGGGGGAGTCCCTGAATCAGATTGAGAACTATTAGGTACTTTTTCAACAGGTGAGGCACCTATGGCCTTATCCTGTTCTCTAAGCATGTTAAGTAACAGTTCCAAGGAAGGATTCTTCCCTACACTCAGACCTCTCTCTATACAGAGACTCCTTGCTCTTTTCCAGCTAAGGTTGTCATATGCAAGTTTGGACAGATCAACATTTTGGCCTGTGCCAGACATTTTTAGAGAGAGTTAAAGTGATAGTAAAAGATAAAAAGTTTGTCAGAGCTTTTAGAAAGACAGAGAAAAAAAACTTTTTAAACTTTTTAGAACTTTTTTGAAAGTTTAGAAGTACTTTTCAGCACTTAGAAAAGAGTGAAAAGAGGAAATGCAAAACTTTTTGGCTATGTGTATATACACTGACCTTGTTTTGTATATTTCTCCTTATGAAAAGTACAATGACAAGAGTGGTAAGTAGTCTCAAGCACTTATCCCACCACTGCACAACCAATGTAGGAGGCTGGACTGGCTTGTAGTGAGTACCAAGGGGTACTTGCACCTTGCACCAGGCCCAGTTATCCCTTATTAGTGTATAGGGTGTCTAGCAGCTTAGGCTGATAGATAATGGTAGCTTAGCAGAGCAGCTTAGGCTGAACTAGGAGACGTGTGAAGCTACTACAGTACCACTTAGTGTCATATGCACAATATCATAAGAAAACACAATACACAGTTAAACTAAAAATAAAGGTACTTTATTTTTATGACAATATGCCAAAGTATCTTAGAGTGTACCCTCAGTGAGAGGACAGGAAATATACACAAGATATATATACACAATAGCAAAAATATGCAGTATAGTCTTAGAAAACAGTGCAAACAATGTATAGTTACAATAGGATGCAATGGGGAAACATAGGGATAGGGGCAACACAAACCATATACTCCAAAAGTGGAATGCGAACCACGAATGGACCCCAAACCTATGTGACCTTGTAGAGGGTCGCTGGGACTATTAGAAAATAGTGAGAGTTAGAAAAATAACCCTCCCAAGACCCTGAAAAGTGAGTGCAAAGTGCACTAAAGTTCCCCTAAGGACAAAGAAGTCGTGTTAGAGGAATAATGCAGGAAAGACACAAACCAGCAATGCAACAACTGTGGATTTCCAATCTAGGGTACCTGTGGAACAAGGGGACCAAGTCCAAAAGTCACAAGCAAGTCGGAGATGGGCAGATGCCCAGGAAATGCCAGCTGTGGGTGCAAAGAAGCTTCTACTGGACAGAAGAAGCGGAGGTTTCTGCAGGAACGAAAAGGGCTAGAGTCTTCCCCTTTGGTGGACGGATCCCTCTCGCCTTGGAGAGTCGTGCAGAAGTGTTTTCCCGCCGAAAGGACGCCAACAAGCCTTACTAGTTGCAAATCGTGCGTTTGGCGTTTTTGGACACTGCTGGGGCCCAGGAGGAACCAGGAGGTCGCAAATTGGACCTGAAGAGAGAGGGGACGTCAAGCAAGACAAAGAGCCCTCACTAAAGCAGGTAGCACCCGGAGAAGTGCCAGAAACAGGCACTACGAGGATGCGTGAAACGGTGCTCACCGAAGTTGCACAAAGGAGTCCCATGTCGCCGGAGACCTACTTAGAAAGTCGTGCAATGCAGGTTAGAGTGCCGTGGACTCAGGCTTGGCTGTGCACAAAGGATTTCCGCCGGAAGTGCACAGGGGCCGGAGTAGCTGCAAAGTCGCGGTTCCCAGCAATGCAGCCCAGCGAGGTGAGGCAAGGACTTACCTCCACCAAACTTGGACTGAAGAGTCACTGGACTGTGGGGGTCACTTGGACAGAGTCGCTGGATTCGAGGGACCTCGCTCGTCGTGCTGAGAGGAGACCCAAGGGACCGGTAATGCAGCTTTTTGGTGCCTGCGGTTGCAGGGGGAAGATTCCGTCGACCCACGGGAGATTTCTTCGGAGCTTCTGGTGCAGAGAGGAGGCAGACTACCCCCACAGCATGCACAAGCAGGAAAACAGTCGAGAAGGCGGCAGGATCAGCGTTACAGAGTTGCAGTAGTCGTCTTTGCTACTATGTTGTAGGTTTGCAGGCTTCCAGCACGGTCAGCAGTCGATTCCTTATCAGAAGGTGAAGAGAGAGATGCAGAGGAACTCGGATGAGCTCTTGCATTCGTTATCTGAAGTTTCCCCAGAGACAGAGACCCTAAATAGCCAGACAAGAGGGTTTGGCTACCTAGGAGAGAGGATAGGCTACTAACACCTGAAGGAGCCTATCAGCAGGAGTCTCTGACGTCACCTGGTGGCACTGGCCACTCAGAGCAGTCCAGTGTGCCAGCAGCACCTCTGTTTCCAAGATGGCAGAGGTCTGGAGCACACTGGAGGAGCTCTGGACACCTCCCAGGGGAGGTGCAGGTCAGGGGAGTGGTCACTCCCCTTTCATTTGTCCAGTTTCGCGCCAGAGCAGGGGCTAAGGGGTCCCTGAACCGGTGTAGACTGGCTTATGCAGAATTGGGCACCTCTGTGCCCAACAAAGCATTTCCAGAGGCTGGGGGAGGCTACTCCTCCCCTGCCTTCACACCATTTTCCAAAGGGAGAGGGTGTCACACCCTCTCTCAGAGGAAGTTCTTTGTTCTGCCATCCTGGGCCAGGCCTGGCTGGACCCCAGGAGGGCAGATGCCTGTCTGAGGGGTTGGCAGCAGCAGCAGCTGCAGTGAAACCCCAGGAAGGGCAGTTTGGCAGTACCAGGGTCTGTGCTACAGACCACTGGGATCATGGAATTGTACCAACAATGCCAGGATGGCATAGAGGGGGCAATTCCATGATCATAGACATGTTACATGGCCATATTCGGAGTTACCATTGTGAAGCTACATATAGGTAGTGACCTATATGTAGTGCACGCGTGTAATGGTGTCCCCGCACTCACAAAGTTCAGGGAATTGGCTCTGAACAATGTGGGGGCACCTTGGCTAGTGCCAGGGTGCCCTCACACTAAGTAACTTTGCACCTAACCTTTACCAGGTAAAGGTTAGACATATAGGTGACTTATAAGTTACTTAAGTGCAGTGTAAAATGGCTGTGAAATAACGTGGACGTTATTTCACTCAGGCTGCAGTGGCAGGCCTGTGTAAGAATTGTCAGAGCTCCCTATGGGTGGCAAAAGAAATGCTGCAGCCCACAGGGATCTCCTGGAACCCCAATACCCTGGGTACCTCAGTACCATATACTAGGGAATTATAAGGGTGTTCCAGTAAGCCAATGTAAATTGGTAAAAATGGTCACTAGCCTGTTAGTGACAATTTGGAAAGAAATGAGAGAGCATAACCACTGAGGTTCTGATTAGCAGAGCCTCAGTGAGACAGTTAGTCACTACACAGGTAACACATTCAGGCACACTTATGAGCACTGGGGCCCTGGGTTACCAGGGTCCCAGTGACACATACAACTAAAACAACATATATACAGTGAAAAATGGGGGTAACATGCCAGGCAAGATGGTACTTTCCTACAACAGGGGAAGCAATTTCATGTCTGCTTACTTAAAGGCCATGTGGAAGGAATGTGGTGTGACATACAAGTTCACCACACCCTATCATCCACAAACATATGGACTGGTGGAGAGATTTAACAAAACCCTCAAAGGCATGATTATGGGACTCCCTGAAAAACTCTGCAGGAGATGGGATATCCTGTTACCTTGCCTCCTTTTTGCTTACAGGGAGGTACCCCAAAAAGGAGTGGGCTTCAGCCCCTTTGAACTCCTATTTGGACACCCTGTAAGAGGTCATCTAACACTTGTTAAGGAGGGTTGGGAACAACCTTTAAAAGCTCCAAAGCAAGACATAGTGGACTATGTACTTGGCCTCAGATCTAAGATGGCTGAGTACATGAAAAAGGCCAGTAAAAACCTTCAGGCCGGCCAAGAGCTCCAGAAGCAATGGCATGACCAGAAGGCTGTTTTGGTTCAGTAACAACCAGGGCAGAAAGTGTGGGTCTTGGAGCCTGTGGCCCCAAGAGCACTCCAAGACAAATGGAGTGGACCCCACATAATTGTTGAAAAGAAGGGTGAAGTCACCTACTTAGTTGACTTAGGCACTGCCAGGAGTCCCCTTAGGGTACTCCATGTCAATCGCCTAAAACCCTACTATGACAGGGCTGATCTCACCCTGCTCATGACAACTGATGAGGGACAGGAAGAAGAGAGTGACCCTCTCCCTGATCTCTTCTCTTCCACAGAACAAGATGCTCTAGTGGAAGGTGTAGTACTAGCAGATTGTCTTACTGCTGAGCAGAAAGACCACTGCATAAATCTCCTGGGTCAGTTTTCTGAACTCTTCCCTACTGTGCCAGGTACCACTTCTTGGTGTGAGCACACTATAGATACTGGAGACAGCTTGCCTGTCAAAAGTAAGATCTATAGGCAGCCTGACCATGTCAGAGACTGCATAAAGGAAGAGGTGCAGAAAATGCTTGAACTGGGAGTGGTTGAGCACTCTGAAAGTCCATGGGCCTCTCCTGTGGTACTTGTACCAAAACCTCATTCCAAGGATGGAAAGAAGGAAATGCGGTTTTGTGTAGACTACAGAGGTCTCAACCAGATAACCAAAACTGATGCTCACCCTATACCCAGGGCAGATGAGCTCATAGATACACTGGCATCTGCCAAGTATCTAAGCACTTTTGATTTGACTGCAGGGTATTGGCAGATCAAATTATCAGAAGATGCAAAAGCAAAAACTGCATTTTCAACCATTGGAGGCCATTACCAATTCACAGTAATGCCTTTTGGATTGAAACATGCACCTGCCACTTTTCAGAGGTTGGTGAATACAGTCCTGCAAGGTCTGGAAGCTTTTAGTGCAGCATATCTAGATGATAAAGCTGTCTTTAGCTCCAGCTGGGATGATCACCTGGTCCACCTATGGAAAGTTTTGGAGGCCCTGCAAAAGGCAGGCTTCACTATCAAGGCTTCAAAGTGCCAGATAGGGCAGGGGAAGGTGGTTTATCTGGGACACCTGGTAGGTGGAGAACAGATTGCACCACTTCAGGGGAAAATACAAACTATTATAGCTCGGGTTCCCCCTACAACTCAGACTCAGGTGAGAGCCTTTTTAGGCCTCACTGGGTACTATAGGAGGTTCATAAAGAACTATGGCTCCATTGCAGCCCCTCTTAATGACCTCACATCAAAGAAAATGCCTAAGAAGGTATTATGGACAGCAAACTGTCAGAAAGCTTTTGAGGAGCTGAAGCAGGCCATGTGCTCTGCACCTGTTCTGAAACGCCCCTGTTACTCCAAGAAATTCATTGTCCAAACTGATGCATCTGAATTAGGGGTAGGGGCAGTCTTATCACAACTTAAGTCTGAGGGCCAGGATCAACCTGTTGCTTTTATCAGCAGGAGGTTGACCCCTAGAGAAAAGCTTTGGTCTGCCATAGAGAGGGAGGCCTTTGCTGTGGTCTGGGCACTGAAGAAGTTGAGGCCATACCTCTTTGGCACTTACTTAATTGTTCAGACAGACCACAAACCTCTACTTTGGCTAAAACAAATGAAAGGTGAAAATGCTAAATTGTTGAGGTGGTCCATATCCCTACAGGGAATGGACTATACAGTGGAACATAGACCTGGGAGTACCCACTCCAATGCAGATGGACTCTTCAGATATTTCCACTTAGACAATGAAGACCCATCAGGTAATGACTAGTCTTATTGTCCTTCGTTTGGGGGGGGGGGTTGTGTAGGAAAGTACCATCTTGTCTGGCATGTTACCCCCATTTTTCACTGCATATAGTTGTTTTAGTTGTATGTGTCACTGGGACCCTGCCAGCCAGGGCCCCAGTGCTCATAAGTGTGCCCTGAATGTGTTACCTGTGTTATGACTAACTGTCTCACTGAGGCTCTGCTATCCAGAACCTCAGTGGTTATGCTCTCTCATTTCTTTCCAAATTGTCACTAACAGGCTAGTGACCAATTTCACCAATTCACATTGGCATACTGGAACACCCTTATAATTCCCTAGTAGATGGTGCTGAGGTACCCAGGGTATTGGGGTTCCAGGAGATCCCTATGGGCTGCAGCATTTCTTTTGCCACCCATAGGGAGCTCTGACAATTCTTACACAGGCCTGCCACTGCAGCCTGAGTGAAATAATGTCCACGTTATTTCACAGCCATTGACCACTGCACTTAAGTAACTTATAAGTCACCTATATGTCTAACCTTTACCTGGTTGGGTGCTAAGTTACTTAGTGTGTGGGCACCCTGGCACTAGCCAAGGTGCCCCACATGGTTCAGGGCAAATTCCCCGGACTTTGTGAGTGCAGGGACACTATTACACGTGTGCACTACACATAGGTCACTACCTATGTGTAGCTTCACAATGGTAACTCCGAATATGGCCATGTAACATGTCTATGATCATGGAATTGCCCCCTTAATGCCATCCTGGCATTGTTGGCACAATCCCATGATCCCACGGGTCTCTAGAACAGACCCGGGTACTGCCATACTGCCTTTTCTGGGGTTTCACTGCAGCTGCTGCCAACCCCTCAGACAGGTTTCTGCCCTCCTGGGGTCCAGCCAGGCTTGGCCCAGGAAGGCAGAACAAAGGACTTCCTCAGAGAGAGGGTGTTACTCCCTCTCTCTTTGGAAAAAGGTGTTAAGGCAGGGGAGGAGTAGCCTCCCCCAGCCTCTGGAAATGCTTTCATGGGCACAGATGGTGCCCATTTCTGCATAAGCCAGTCTACACCGGTTCAGGGACCCCTCAGCCCTGCTCTGGCGTGAAACTGGACAAAGGAAAGGGGAGTGACCACTCTCTTGACCTGCACCTCCCCTGGGAGGTGCCCAGAGCTCCTCCAGTGTGCTCCAGACCTCTGCCATCTTGGAAACAGAGGTGCTGCCTGCACACTGGACTGATCTGAGTGGCCAGGGCCAGCAGGTGACATCAGAGACTCCTTCTGATAGGCTCCTTCAATTGTTGCTAGCCTATCCTCTCTCCTAAGTAGCCAAACCCTCTTTTCTGGCTATTTAGGGTCTCTGCTTTGGGGAATTCCTTAGATAACGAATGCAAGAGCTCATCAGATTTTCTCTGCATCTCTCTCTTCACCTTCTGCCAAGGAATCGACTGCTGACCGCGCTGGAAGCCTGCAAAACTGCAACAAAGTAGCAAAGACAACTATTGCGACACTGTAACACTGATCCTGCCGCCTTCTCGACTGTTTTCCTGGTGGTGCATGCTGTGGGGGTAGTCTGCCTCCTCTCTGCACTAGAATCTCCGAAGAAATCTCCTGTGGGTCGACGGAATCGTCCCTCTGCAACCGCAGGCACCAAAGAACTGCATCACCGGTCCTCTGGGTCTCCTCTCAGCACGACGAGTGAGGTCCCTTGAACTCAGCAACTCTGTCCAAGTGACTCCCACAGTCCAGTGACTCTTCAGTCCAAGTTTGGTGGAGGTAAGTCCTTGCCTCCCCACGCCAGACTGCATTGCTGGGAACCGCGTGTTTTGCAGCTACTCCGGCTCCTGTGCACTTTTCCAGGATTTCCTTTGTGCACAGCCAAGCCTGGGTCCACGGCACTCTAACCTGCATTGCACGACCTCCTGAGTTGTCCTCCGGCGGCGTGGGACTCTCTTGTGCAACTTCGGGTGAGCACGGTTTCACTCCACTTCGTAGTGCCTGTTCTGGCACTTCTGCGGGAGCTGTCTGCTTCTGGGAGGGCTCCTTGTCTTGCTGGACGCCCCCTCTGTCCCCTCACGCAATTGGCGACATCCTGGTCCCTCCTGGGCCATAGCAGCATCCAAAAACCCTAACCACAAGCTTTGCAGCTAGCAAGGCTTGTTTGCGGTCTCTCTGCAAGGAAACACTTCTGCACGACTCTTCATGACGTGGGACATCCATCCTCCAAAGGGGAAGTTTCTAGCCCTTGTCGTTCTTGCAGACTCCTCAGCTTCTACTGTCCAGTAGCAGCTTCTTTGCACCCACAGCTGGCATTTCCTGGGCATCTGCCTACTCTCGACCTGATCGTGACTTTTGGACTTGGTCCCCTTGTTCCACAGGTACCCTCGTCTGGAAATCCATCATTGTTGCATTGCTGGTTTTGGTCTTTCCTGCAGAATTCCCCTATCACGACTTCTGTGCTCTTTGGGGAACTTCAGTGCACTTTGCACTCACTTTTCAGGGTCTTGGGGTGGGCTTTTTTTCTAACCCTCACTGTTTTCTTACAGTCCCAGCGACCCTCTATAAGGCCACATAGGTTTGGGGTCCATTCGTGGTTCGCATTCCACTTTTGGAGTATATGGTTTGTGTTGCCCCTATCCCTATGTGCCCCCATTGCATCCTATTGTAACTATACATTGTTTGCAATGTTTTCTATTGCTATTCTGCATATTTTTGGTATTGTGTACATATATCTTGTGTATATTTGCTATCCTCATACTGAGGGTACTCACTGAGATACTTTGGCATATTGTCATAAAAATAAAGTACCTTTATATTTTGTATATCTGTGTATTGTGTTTTCTTATGATATTGTGCAAGTGACACTAGTGGTACTGTAGGAGCTTCACTCGTCTCCTAGTTCAGCCTAAGCTGCTCTGCTAAGCTACCATTTTCTATCAGCCTAAGCTGCTAGACACCCCTATACACTAATAAGGGATACCTGGGCCTGGTGCAAGGTGTAAGTACCCCTTGGTACTCACCACAAACCAGTCCAGCCTCCTACACCCTCTCCCTGATCTCTTATCTTCCACAGAACAAGATGCTCTAGTGGAAGGTGTAGTTCTGGCAGATTGTCTTACTGCTGAGCAGAAAGACCACTGCATAAATCTCCTGGGTCAGTTTTCTGAACTCTTTTCTACTGTGCCAGGCACCACTTCTTGGTGTGAGCACACTATAGATACTGGAGACAGCTTGCCTGTCAAAAGTAAGATCTATAGGCAGCCTGACCATGTCAGGGACTGCATAAAACAAGAGGTTCAGACAATGCTTGAACTGGGAGTGGTTGAGCACTCTGAAAGTTCATTGGCCTCTCCTGTGGTACTTGTACCAAAACCTCATTCCAAAGATGGAAAGAAGGAACTTAGATTTTGTGTAGATTATAGAGGTCTCAACCAGGCAACTAAAACTGATGCTCACCCTATACCCAGGGCAGATGAGCTAATAGATACACTGGCATCTGCCAAGTATCTAAGCACTTTTGATTTGACTGCAGGGTATTGGCAGATCAAGTTATCAGAGGATGCTAAAGCAAAAACTGCATTTTCCACCATTGGAGGGCACTACCAATTCACAGTAATGCCCTTTGGTTTGAAAAATGCACCTGCCACTTTTCAGAGGTTGGTGAATACAGTCCTGCAAGGGTTGGAGGCTTTTAGTACAGCATATCTAGATGATATAGCTGTCTTTAGCTCCACCTGGGATGATCACCTGGTCCACCTGTGGAAAGTTTTAGAGGCCCTGCAAAAGGCAGGCCTCACTATCAAGGCTTCAAAGTGCCAGATAGGGCAGGGGAAAGTGGTTTATCTGGGACACCTTGTAGGTGGAGAACAGATTGCACCACTTCAGGTTAAAATCCAAACTATTATAGATTGGGTTCCCCCTACAACTCAGACCCAGGTGATAGCCTTCTTAGGCCTCACTGGGTATTACAGGAGGTTCATAAAGAACTATGGCTCCATAGCAGCCCCTCTTAATGACCTCACATCTAAGAAAATGCCTAAAAAGGTATTGTGGACAGCTAGCTGTCAGAAAGCTTTTGAGGAGCTGAAGCAGGCCATGTACTCTGCACCTGTCCTAAAAAGCCCCTGTTACTCCAAAAAATTAATTGTGCAAACTGATGCATGTGAATTAGGGGTAGGGGCAGTCTTATCACAACTTAATTCTGAGGGCCAGGATCAACCTGTTGCTTTTATCAGCAGGAGGTTGACCTCTAGAGAAAAGCGCTGGTCTGCCATTGAGAGGGAGGCCTTTGCTGTGGTCTGGGCACTGAAGAAGTTGAGGCCATACCTGTTTGGCACTCACTTCATTGTTCAGACAGACCACAAACCTCTACTTTGGCTAAAACAAATGAAAGGTGAAAATCCTAAATTGTTGAGGTGGTCCATATCTCTACAGGGAATGGACTATACAGTGGAACATAGACCAGGGAGTACCCACTCCAATGCAGATGGACTCTCCAGATATTTCCACTTAGACAATGAAGACTCATCAGGTCATGGCTAGTCTTATTGTCCTTCGTTTGGGGGGGCGGGGTTGTGTAGGAAAGTACCATCTTGCCTGGCATGTTACCCCCATTTTTCACTGTATATATGTTGTTTTAGTTGTATGTGTCACTGGGACCCTGCCAGCCAGGGCCCCAGTGCTCATAAGTGTGCCCTGTATGTGTTACCTGTGTGATGACTGTAGGAGGCTGGACTGGCTTGTAGTGAGTACCAGGGAGTACTTACACCTTGCACCAGGCCCAGGTATCCCTTATTAGTGTATAGGGTATCTAGCAGCTTAGGCTGATAGATAATGGTAGCTTAGCAGAGCAGGTTAGGCTGAACTAGGAGACGAGTGAAGCTCCTACAGTACCACTAGTGTCATATGCACAATATCATAAGAAAACACAATACACAGATATACTAAAAATAAAGGTACTTTATTTTTATGACAATATTGTTGGAAAGTACCATCTTGCCTGGCATGTTACCCCCATTTTTCACTGTATATATGTGGTTTTAGTTGTATGTGTCACTGGGACCCTGCCAGCCAGGGCCCCAGTGCTCATAAGTGTGCCTGAATGTGTTACCTGTGTAGTGACTAACTGTCTCTCTGAGGCTCTGCTAATCAGAACCTCAGTGGTTATTCTCTCTCATTTCTTTCAAATTGTCACTAACAGGCTAGTGGCCAATTTTACCAATTTATATTGGCTTACTGGAACACCCTTATAATTCCCTAGTATATGGTACTGAGGTACCCAGGGTATTGGGGTTCCAGGAGATCCCTATGGGCTGCAGCATTTCTTTTGCCACCCATAGGGAGCTCTGACAATTCTTACACAGGCCTGCCACTGCAGCCTGAGTGAAATAACGTCCACGTTATTTCACAGCCATTTTACACTGCACTTAAGTAACTTATAAGTCACCTATATGTCTAACCTTTACCTGGTAAAGGTTGGGTGCTAAGTTACTTAGTGTGTGGGCACCCTGGCACTAGCCAAGGTGCCACCACATTGTTCAGGGCCAATTCCCCGGACTTTGTGAGTGCAGGGACACCATTACACGCGTGCACTACATATAGGTCACTACCTATATGTAGCTTCACAATGGTAACTCCGAATATGGCCATGTAACATGTCTATGATCATGGAATTGCCCCCTCTATGCCATCCTGGCATAATTGGCACAATCCCATGATCCCAGTGGTCTGTAGCACAGACCCTGGTACTGCCAAACTGCCCTTCCTGGGGTTTCACTGCAGCTGCTGCTGCCAGCCCCTCAGACAGGCTTCTGCCCTCCTGGGGTCCAGCCAGGCCTGGCCCAGGATGGCAGAACAAAGGACTTCCTCTGAGAGAGGGTGTTACACCCTCTCCCTTTGGAAAATGGTGTGAAGGCAGGGGAGGAGTAGCCTCCCCCAGCCTCTGGAAATGCTTTCATGGGCACACATGGTGCCCATTTCTGCATAAGCCAGTCTACACCGGTTCAGGGACCCCTTAGCCCTGCTCTGGCGCGAAACTGGACAAAGGAAAGGGGAGTGACCACTCCCCTGACCTGTACCTCCCCTGGGAGGTGCCCAGAGCTCCTCCAGTGTGCTCCAGACCTCTGCCATCTTGGAAACAGAGGTGCTGCTGGCACACTGGACTGCTCTGAGTGGCCAGTGCCATCAGGTGACGTCAGAGACTCCTTCTGATAGGCTCCTTGAGGTGTTGCTAGCCTATCCTCTCTCCTAGGTAGCCAAACCCTCTTTTCTGGCTATTTAGGGTCTCTGTCTCTTGGGATTCCTTAGATAACGAATGCAAGAGCTCATCCGAGTTCCTCTGCATCTCTCTCTTCACCTTCTGCCAAGGAATCGACTGCTGACCGCGCTGGAAGCCTGGAAAACTGCAACAAAGTAGCAAAGACGACTACTGCAACTCTGTAACGCTGATCCTGGCGCCTTCTCGACTGTTTTCCTGGTGGTGCATGCTGTGGGGGTAGTCTGCCTCCTCTCTGCTCTAGAAGCTCCGAAGAAATCTCCCGTGGGTCGACGGAATCGTCCCCCTGCAACCGCAGGCACCAAAGAACTGCATCACCGGTCCCCTGGGTCTCCTCTCAGCACGACAAGCGAGGTCCCTTGAATATAGCAACTCTGTCCAAGTGACTCCCACAGTCCAGTGACTCTTCAGTCCAAGTTTGGTGGAGGTAAGTCCTTGCCTCCCCACGCCAGACTGCATTGCTTGGAACCGCGACTTTTGCAGCTACTCCGGCCTCCGTGCACTTCCGGCGGAAATCCTTTGTGCCCAGTCCAGCCTGGGTCCACAGCACTCTTACTTGCATTGCACGACCTCCTAAGTTGTCCTCCGGCGACGTGGGACTCCTTTGTGCGTCTTTGGGTGAGCACCGTTTCACGCATCCTTGTAGTGCCTATTTCTGGCACTTCTGTGGGTGCTGCCTGCTGCTGAGTAGGCTCCTTTTCTTGCTTGACGCCCCCTCTGTCCCCAGACGCAATTGGTGACATCCTGGTCCCTCCTGGGCCACAGCAGCATCCAAAAACCCTTGCTGCACGATTTGCAGCTAGCAAGGCTTGTTGTCAGTCTTTCGGCGGGAAAATACTTCTGCACGACTCTCCACGGCGTGTGGGATCCGTCCTCCAAAGGGGAAGTCTCTAGCCCTTGTCGTTCCTGCAGAAACCTAAGCTTCTACTGCCCAGTAGCAGCTTCTTTGCACCCACAGCTGGCATTTCCTGGGCATCTGCCCATCTCCGACTTGCTTGTGACTTTTGGACTTGGTCCCCTTGTTCCACAGGTACCCACGACTGGAAATCCATCGTTGTTGCATTGTTGGTTTGTGTCTTTCCTGCAGAATTCCCCTATCACGACTTCTATGTCCTTTGGGGAACTTTAGTGCACTTTGCACTCACTTTTCAGGGTCTTGGGGTGGGCTATTTTTCTAACCCTTACTATTTTCTAATAGTCCCAGCGACCCTCTACAAGGTCACATAGGTTTGGGGTCCATTAGTGGTTCACATTCCACTTTTGGAGTAAATGGTTTGTGTTGCCCCTATCCCTATGTGTCCCCATTGCATCCTATTGTAACTATACATTGTTTGCACTGTTTTCTAATACTATTACTGCATATTTTGGTATTGTGTACATATATCTTGTGTATATTTGCTATCCTCATACTGAGGGTACACTCTGAGCTACTTTGGCATATTGTCATAAAAATAAAGTACCTGTATTTTTAGTATATCTGTGTATTGTGTTTTCTTATGATATTGTGCATATGACACTAGTGGTACTGTAGGAGCTTCACTCGTCTCCTAGTTCAGCCTAAGCTGCTCTGCTAAGCTACCATTATCTATCAGCCTATGCTACTAGACACCCTATACACTAATAAGGGATAACTGGGCCTGGTGCAAGGTGCAAGTACCTCTTGGTACTCACTACAAGCCAGTCCAGCTTCCTACATTGGTTGTGCAGCGGTGGGATAAGTGCTTTGAGATTACTTACCACTCTTGTCATTGTACTTTTCATAAGAGAAAAATATACAAAACAAGTTCAGTGTATGTACACCTAACCAAAAAGTTTTGCTTTTCTCCTTTCACTTCTTTGCTAAAGAGCTGAAAAGTACCTCTAAACTTTCTAAAAGTTCTTAAAAAGTTTAAAAAGGTTTTTTCCTATCTTTCTAAAAGTTCTGAAAACTTTTTTCTCTTTTTCTATTACTTAAACTCTTTCTAAAAAATGTCTGGCACAGGCCAAAATGTTGATCTGTCCAAACTTGCATATGACCACCTTAGCTGGAAAGGAGCAAGGAGTCTCTGCATAGAGAGAGGTTTGAGTGTAGGGAAGAATCCTTCCTTGGAATTATTGCTTAACATGCTTAGAGAACAAGATAAGGCCAAAAGGGCCCCATCTGTTGAAAAAGTAGCTAATGGTTCCCAATCTGATCCAGGGACACCCCTAGG
The DNA here is from genome assembly GCF_031143425.1 of Pleurodeles waltl. Classification (NCBI taxonomy): domain Eukaryota; kingdom Metazoa; phylum Chordata; class Amphibia; order Caudata; family Salamandridae; genus Pleurodeles; species Pleurodeles waltl. The sequence continues at coordinate 598,969,192 of NC_090440.1, read as the reverse complement.
AAAAGATTCAGGAAATAAACTTCAGAGCCTGCCCATTACTAGACAGTCTAGCATAGTTGGTACTGATGTAGAGTCACACCATACAGATAGTGTTGTCTCACATCATAGCAAGAGCATTCATTCTCACCACAGTAGAAGTGATGTTTCTGTTAACCAAGCTGTTAGGGTGCCTTCTGTAAGGGACAGGTCTCCTTCTGTCCATTCTCACCATACTTCTGTTTCAAGGCATGTCCCTCCCACCCACCCTGATGACAGATTGTTAGAAAGGGAGCTCAATAGATTGAGAGTGGAACAAACCAGACTGAAGCTCAAGAAGCAACAGCTGGATTTGGATAGACAGACTTTAGAAGTAGAGAAGGAGAGACAGAAGTTGGGTTTAGAAACCCATGGTGGCAGCAGCAGTATTCCCCATAGTCATCCTGCAAAAGAGCATGATTCCAGGAATCTGCACAAGATAGTTCCCCCTTATAAGGAGGGGGATGACATTAACAAGTGGTTTGCTGCACTTGAGAGGGCCTGTGCTGTACAGGATGTCGCTCAAAGGCAGTGGGCTGCTATCCTATGGCTATCATTTAGTGGAAAAGGTAGGGATAGGCTCCTTACTGTGAAAGAAAGTGAAGCCAATGATTACAAAGTTCTTAAGAATGCACTCCTGGATGGTTATGGCTTAACCACTGAACAATACAGGATAAAGTTCAGAGAGACCAAAAAGGAGTCTTCACAAGACTGGGTTGATTTCATTGACCATTCAGTGAAGGCCTTGGAGGGGTGGTTACGTGGCAGTAAAGTTACTGATTATGACAGCCTGCATAACTTGATCCTGAGAGAACATATTCTTAATAATTGTGTGTCTGATCTGTTGCACCAGTACTTGGTGGACTCTGATCTGACCTCTCCCCAAGAACTGGGAAAGAAGGCAGACAAATGGGACAAAACAAGGCTGAACAGAAAAGTTCATACAGGGGGTGACAAAGATGGCAACAAGAAGAAGGATGGTAAGTCTTCTGACAAGGGTGGGGACAAATCTAAAAATGAGTCTTCATCAGGCCCACAAAAACACTCTGGTGGGGGTGGTGGGCCCAAATCCTCTTCTAATCAAAACAAGGAAAATAAACCATGGTGCTATTAATGTAAAATAAAAGGCCATTGGACAACAGATCCCAGTTGTCCAAAGAAAAGCACCAAGCCTCCTACCACTACAACCCCTACTGCTACACCTAGTGTCCCTACTAATAGCAGTGGTGGTGGGAGCAAACCTACTAATAGCCAATCCAAGGGAGTAGCTGGGCTCACTTTTGGTAACTTAGTTGGGGTTGGTCTTGTTAGGGAGACCACAGAGGCTGTGTTAGTCTCTGAGGGGGCTATTGATTTAGCCACCTTAGTTGCTTGTCCCCTTAATATGGATAAGTACAAGCAGCTACCCCTAATAAATGGTGTTGAGGTTCAGGCCTACAGGGACATTGGTGCCAGTGTGACTATGGTCATAGAGAAACTGGTACACCCTGAACAACACCTACTTGGTCACCAGTACCAAGTAACCGATGCTCACAACAACACACTTAGCCACCCCATGGCTGTTGTAAATCTCCACTGGGGGGGGGGTTACTGGTCCAAAGAAAGTTGTGGTAGCCACAGATTTACCTGTAGACTGTCTACTAGGAAATGATTTGGAGACATCAGCTTGATCAGATGTGGAGTTGGAGACCCATGCAGCAATGCTGGGCATCCCAGGGCATATTTTTGCTTTAACCAGGGCTCAGGCCAAAAAACAAAAAGGACAGGTAAACTTGGATCCTGGAACAATGGACCAAGTGCTCCATAAAGCTAGGGCTAGTAGAAGTAAAGCACTTCCTACTATCCCTCCCTTTACAGTGGATTCTACTTCTGAGGAAGAAGAATTTCCACCCTGTGCAGAACCTACACCAGAGGAGCTGGAAGCAGACACTGCTGAGCTTTTGGGTGAAGGGGGGCCTGCCAGGGAGGAGCTGAGTGTGGCACAGCAAACCTGTCCCACACTAGAGGGTCTAAGACAGCAAGCTGTCAAACAAGCTAATGGGGATGTCAGTGACTCTCACAGAGTTTACTGGGAGGACAACCTCTTGTACACTGAAGCAAGGGATCCTAAACCTGGAACTGCCAGGAGGTTAGTGATTCCTCAGGAGTACAGAAAGTTCCTCCTAACTCTAGCCCACGACATTCCCCTAGCTGGACATCTGGGACAAATGAAAACTTGGGACAGGCTTGTTCCCTTGTTTCATTGGCCTAGAATGTCTGAGGACACAAAAGAGTTTTGTAAGTCCTGTGAAACCTGTCAAGCCAGTGGCAAGACAGGTGGCACTCCAAAGGCACCCCTTATCCCACTGCCTGTGGTTGGGGTTCCCTTTGAAAGGGTAGGGGTTGACATAGTTGGCCCCCTTGACCCTCCTACTGCTTCAGGCAATAGGTTTATCTTGGTGGTAGTGGACCATGCTACAAGATATCCTGAAGCAATTCCTTTAAGGACCACTACAGCACCTGCAGTGGCAAAGGCCCTCCTGGGAATATTTTCTAGGGTGGGCTTCCCAAAGGAAGTAGTATCTGTGAGAAAGTAGCCTCTTTCTAGCCCTGTTACCCCCACTTTTGGCCTGTTTGTGAGTGTATGTCAGGGTGTTTTCACTGTCTCACTGGGATCCTGCTAGCCAGGGCCCAGTGCTCATAGTGAAAACCCTATGTTTTCAGTATGTTTGTTATGTGTCACTGGGACCCTGCTAGTCAGGACCCCAGTGCTCATAAGTTGGTGGCCTATATGTATGTGTTCCCTGTGTGGTGCCTAACTGTCTCACTGAGGCTCTGCTAACCAGAACCTCAGTGGTTATGCTCTCTCATTTCTTCCAAATTGTCACTAACAGGCTAGTGACCAATTTTACCAATTCACATTGGCTTACTGGAACACCCTTATAATTCCCTAGTACATGGTACTGAGGTACCCAGGGTATTGGGGTTCCAGGTGATCCCTATGGGCTGCAGCATTTCTTTTGCCACCCATAGGGAGCTCTGACAATTCTTACACAGGCCTGCCACTGCAGCCTGAGTGAAATAACGTCCACGTTATTTCACAGGCATTTTACTTTGCACTTAAGTAACTTATAAGTCACCTATATGTCTAACCTTTACCTGGTAAAGGTTAGGTGCAAAGTTACTTAGTGTGAGGGCACCCTGGCACTAGCCAAGGTGCCCCCACATTGTTTAGGGCCAATTCCCCGGACTTTGTGAGTGCGGGGACACCATTACACGCGTGCACTACATATAGGTCACTACCTATATATAGCTTCACAATGGTAACTCCGAATATGGCCATGTAACATGTCTATGATCATGGAATTGCCCCCTCTATGCCATCCTGGCATAGTTGGCACAATCCCATGATCCCAGTGGTCTGTAGCACAGACCCTGGTACTGCCAAACTGCCTTTCCTGGGGTTTCACTGCAGCTGCTGCTGCTGCCAACCCCTCAGACAGGTTTCTGCCCTCCTGGGGTCAAGCCAGGCTTGTCCCAGGATGGCAGAACAAAGGACTTCCTCTGAGAGAGGGTGTTACACCCTCTCCCTTTGGAAAATGGTGTGAAGGCATGGGAGGAGTAGCCTCCCCCAGCCTCTGGAAATGCTTTCATGGGCACTTTTGGTGCCCATTTCTGCATAAGCCAGTCTACACCGGTTCAGGGACCCCTTAGCCCTGCTCTGGCGCAAAACTGGACAAAGGAAAGGGGAGTGACCACTCCCCTGACCTGCACCTCCCCTGGGAGGTGTCCAGAGCTCCTCCAGTGTGCTCCAGACCTCTGCCATCTTGGAAGCAGAGGTGCGGCTGGCACACTGGACTGCTCTGAGTGGCCAGTGCCACCAGGTGACGTCAGAGACTCCTTCTGACCGGCTCCTTCAGGTGTTGCTAGCCTATCCTCTCTCCTAAGTAGCCAAACCCTCTTTTCTGGCTATTTAGGGTCTCTGTCTCTGGGGAAACTTTAGATAACGAATGCAAGAGCTCATCTGAGTTCCTCTGCATCTCTCTCTTCACCTTCTGCCAAGGAATCGACTGCTGACCGCGCTGGAAGCCTGCAAAACTGCAACATAGTAGCAAAGACGACTACTGCAACTCTGTAACGCTGATCCTGCCGCCTTCTCGACTGTTTTCCTGGTGGTGCATGCTGTGGGGGTAGTCTGCCTCCTCTCTGCACTAGAAGCTCCGAAGAAATCTCCCGTGGGTCGACGGAATCGTCCCCCTGCAACCGCAGGCACCAAAGAACTGCATCACCGGTCCCCTGGGTCTCCTCTCAGCACGACGAGCGAGGTCCCTTGAATCCAGCAACTCTGTCCAAGTGACTCCCACAGTCTAGTGACTGTTCAGTCCAAGTTTGGTGGAGGTAAGTCCTTGCCTTCCCACGCCAGACTGCATTGCTGGGAACCGCGACTTTTGCAGCTACTCCGGCCCCTGTGCACTTCCGGCGGAAATCCTTGGTGCACAGCCAAGTCTGGGTCCATGGCACTCTAACCTGCATTGCACGACTTTCTAAGTTGGTCTCCGGCGACGTGGGACTCCTTTGTGCAACTTCGGGAGAGCACCGTTTCACGCATCCTCGTAGTGCCTGTTTCTGGCACTTCTCCGGGTGCTACCTGCTGCTGAGAGGGCTCCTTGTCTTGCTCGACGTCCCCTCTGTCTCCTGGCGCAATTTGCGACATCCTGGTCCCTCCTGGGCCACAGCAGCATCCAAAAACACTAACCGCACGATTTGCAGCTAGCAAGGCTTGTTGGCGGTCTTTCGGCGGGAAAACACTTCTGCACGACTCTCCACGGCGTGAGGGATCCGTCCTCCAAACGGGAAGTGTAGCAAAGTACCATCTTGCCTGGCATGTTACCCCCATTTTTTCACTGTATATATGTTGTTTTAGTTGTATGTGTCACTGGGACCCTGTTCACCAGGGCCCCAGTGCTCATAAGTGTGACTGAATGTGTTACCTGTGTAGTGACTAACTGTCTCACTGAGGCTCTGCTAATCAGAACCTCAGTGGTTATGCTCTCTCATTTCTTTCTAAATTGTCACTAACAGGCTAGTGACCAATTTTACCAATTTACATTGGCTTACTGGAACACCTTTATAATTCCCTAGTATATGGTACTAAGGTACCCAGGGGATTGGGGTTCCAGGAGATCCCTATGGGCTGCAGCATTTCTTTTGCCATCCATAGGGAGCTCTGACAATTCTTACACAGGCCTGCCACTGCAGCCTGAGTGAAATAACGTCCACGTTATTTCAAGCCATTTTTCACTGCACTTAAGTAACTTATAAGTCACCTATATGTCTAACCTTTACCTGGTAAAGGTTAGGTGCAAAGTTACTCAGTGTGAGGGCACCCTGGCACTAGCCAAGGTGCCCCCACATTGTTCAGGGCCAATTCCCCGGACTTTGTGAGTGCGGGGACACCATTACACGTGTGCACTACATATAGGTCACTACCTATATGTAGCTTCACAATGGTAACTCCGAATATGGCCATGTAACATGTCTATGATCATCGAATTGCCCCCTCTATACCATCCTGGCATAGTTGGCACAATCCCATGATCCCAGTGGTCTGTAGCACAGACCCTGGTACTGCCAAACTGCCTTTCCTGGGGTTTCACTGCAGCTGCTGCTGCTGCCAACCCCTCAGACAGGCATCTGCCCTCCTGGGGTCCAGCCAGGCCTGGCCCAGGATGGCAGAACAAAGAACTTCCTCTGAGAGAGGGTGTTACAACCTCTCCCTTTGGAAAATGGTGTGAAGGCAGGGGAGGAGTAGCGTCCCACAGCCTCTGGAAATGCTTTCTTGGGCACAGATGTGCCCAATTCTGCATAAGCCAGTCTACACCGGTTCAGGGGACCCCTTAGCCCTGCTCTGGCGCGAAACTGGACAAAGGAAAGGGGAGTTACCACTCCCCTGACCTGCACCTCCCCTGGGAGGTGTCCAGAGCTCCTCCAGTGTGCTCCAGACCTCTGCCATCTTAGAAACAGAGGTGCTGCTGGCACACTGGACTGCTCTGAGTGGCCACTGCCACCAGGTGACGTCAGAGACTCCTTGTGATAGGCTCCTTCAGGTGTTGCTAGCCTATCCTCTCTCCTAGGTAGCCAAACCCTCTTTTCTGGCTATTTAGGGTCTCTGTCTCTGGGGAAACTTTAGATAACGAATGCAAGAGCTCATCCGAGTTCCTCTGCATCTCTCTCTTCACCTTCTGCCAAGGAATCGACTGCTGACCGCGCTGGAAGCCTGCAAAACTGCAACATAGTAGCTAAGACGACTACTGCAACTCTGTAACGCTGATCCTGCCGCCTTCTCGACTGTTTTCCTGGTGGTGCATGCTGTGGGGTAGTCTGCCTCCTCTCTGCACTAGAAGCTCCGAAGAAATCTCCCGTGGGTCGACGGAATCTTCCCCCTGCAACCGCAGGCACCAAAAAGCTGCATTACCGGTCCCTTGGGTCTCCTCTCAGCACGACGAGCGAGGTCCCTCGAATCCAGCAACTCTGTCCAAGTGACTCCCACAGTACAGTGACTCTTCAGTCCAAGTTTGGTGGAGGTAAGTCCTTGCCTCACCTCGCCGGGCTGCATTGCTGGGAACCGCAACTTTTGCAGCTACTCCGGCCCCTGTGCACTTCCGGCAGAAATCCTTTGTGCACAGCCAAGCCTCGGTCCACGGCACTCTAACCTGCATTGCACGACTTTCTAAGTTGGTCTCCGGCGACGTGGGACTCCTTTGTGTAACTTCGGGTGAGCACCGTTTCACGCATCCTCGTAGTGCCTGTTTCTGGCACTTCTCCGGGTGCTACCTGCTGCTGAGAGGGCTCCTTTTCTTGCTTGACGTCCCCTCTCTCTCCTGGTCCAATTTGCGACCTCCTGGTCCCTCCAGGGCCACAGCAGTGTCCAAAAACGCTAACCGCACGATTTGCAGCTAGCAAGGCTTGTTGGCGTTCTTTCGGCGGCAAAACACTTCTGCACGACTCTCCACGGCGAGAGGGATCCGTCCACCAAAGGGGAAGTCTCTAGCCCTTTTTGTTCCTACAGAAACCTCAGCTTCTTCTGTCCAGTAGAAGCTTCTTTGCACGCACAGCTGGCATTTCCTGGGCATATGCCCATCTCCGACTTGCTTGTGACTTTTGGACTTGGTCCCCTTGTTCCACAGGTACCCTAGATTGGAAATCCACAGTTATTGCATTGTTGGTTTGTGTCTTTCCTGCATTATTCCTCTATCACGACTTCTTTGTCTTTGTGGGAACTTTAGTGCACTTTGCACTCACTTTTCAGGGTCTTGGGGACGGCTAATTTTCTAACTCTCACTATTTTCTAATAGTCCCAGCGACCCTCTACAAGGTCACATAGGTTTGGGGTCCATTCGTGGTTCGCATTCCACTTTTGGAGTATATGGTTTGTGTTGCCCCTATCCCTATGTGTTCCCATTGCATCCTATTGTAACTATACATTGTTTGCACTGTTTTCTAAGACTATACTGCATATTTTTGCTATTGTGTATATATATCTTGTGTATATTTCCTATCCTCTCACTGAGGGTACACTCTAAGATACTTTGGCATATTGTCATACAAATAAAGTACCTTTATTTTTAGTATAACTGTGTATTGTGTTTTCTTATGATATTGTGCAAGTGACACTGATGGTACTGTAGTAGCTTCACCCGTCTCCTAGTTCAGCCTAAGCTGCTCTGCTAAGCTACCATTATCTATCAGCCTAAGCTGCTAGACACCCTATACACTAATAAGGGATAACTGGGCCTGGTGCAAGGTGCAAGTACCCCTTGGTACTCACTACAAGCCAGTCCAGCCTCCTACATTGGTTGTGCGGTGGTGGGATAAGTGCTTTGAGACTACTTACCACTCTTGTCATTGTACTTTTCATAAGAGAAAAATATACAAAACAGGGTCAGTGTATATACACATAGCCAAAAAGTTTTGCATTTCCTCTTTTCACTCTATTCTAAGTGCTGAAAAGTACTTCTAAACTTTCTAAAAAGTTCTAAAAAGTTTAAAAAGTTTTTTTCTCTGTCTTTCTAAAAGCTCTGACAAACTTTTTTTTCATTTTTGCTATCACTTTAACTCTCTCTAAAAATGTCTGGCACAGGCCAAAATGTTGATCTGTCCAAACTTGCATATGATCACCTTAGCTGGAAAGGAGCAAGGAGTCTCTGCATAGAGAGAGGTTTGAGTGTAGGGAAGAATCCTTCCTTGGAATTGTTGCTTAATATGCTTAGAGAACAAGATAAGGCCATAGGGGCCACATCTGTTGAAAAAGTAGCAAATGGTTCCCAATCTGATCCAGGGACTCCCCCAGGAAAAGATTCAGGAAAGAAAGTTCCTAGCCTGCCCATTACTAGACAGTCTAGCATAGTTGGTAATGATGAAGAGCCACACCATACAAATGGTGTTGTCTCACATCATAGCAAAAGCATTTATTCACATCACAGTGGTACTGATGTTTCTGTTAGCCAAGCTGTTAGGGTGCCCTCTGTAAGGGACAGGTCTCCTTCTGTTCATTCCCATCATACCTCTGTATCTAGAAATGTCCCTCCCACCAACCCTGATGACAGATTGTTAGAAAGGGAACTCAATAAGTTGAGGGTGGAACAAACCAGACTGAAGCTTAAAAAGCAACAGCTGGATTTGGATAGACAGTCTTTAGAATAAGAGAAGGAAAGACAGAAGTTGGGTTTAGAAACCCATGGTGGCAACAGCAGTATTCCCCATAGTCATCCTGCAAAAGAGCATGATTCCAGGAATCTGCACAAGATAGTTCCCCCTTATAAGGAGGGGGATGACATTAACACGTGGTTTGCTGCACTTGAGAGGGCCTGTGTTGTACAGGATGTCCCTCAAAGGCAGTGAGCTGCTATCCTATGGCTATCATTTAGTGGAAAAGGTAGGGATAGGCTCCTTACTGTGAAAGAAAGTGATGCCAATAATTTTACAGTTCTTAAGAATGCACTCCTGGATGGTTATGGCTTAACCACTGAACAGTACAGGATAAAGTTCAGAGAGACCAAAAAGGAGTCTTCACAAGACTGGGTTGATTTCATTGACCATTCAGTGAACGCCTTGGAGGGGTGGTTACATGGCAGTAAAGTTACTGATTATGACAGCCTGTATAACTTGATCCTGAGAGAGCATATTCTTAATAATTGTGTGTCTGATTTGTTGCACCAGTACTTGGTGGACTCTGATCTGACCTCTCCCCAAGAATTGGGAAAGAAGGCAGACAAATGGGTCAGAACAAGAGTGAACAGAAAAGTTCATACAGGGGGTGACAAAGATGGCAACAAAAAGAAGGATGGTAAGTCTTCAGACAAGGGTGGGGACAAATCTAAAAATGAGTCTTCATCAGGCCCACAAAAACACTCTGGTGGGGGTGGTGGTTCCAAATCCTCCTTTAATCAAAACAAAGAAAAGAAACCATGGTGCTATTTATGTAAAGTAAAAGGCCATTGGACAACAGATCCCAGTTGTCCAAAGAAAGGCACCAAGCCTCCTACCACTACAACCCCTACTGCTACACCTAGTGTCCCTACTTATAGCAGTGGTGGTGGGAGCAAACCTACTAATAGCCAATCCAAGGGAGTAGCTGGGCTCACTATTGGTAACTTAGTTGGGGTTGGCCTTCTTAGGGAGGCCACAGAGGCTGTGTTAGTCTCTGAGGGGGCTATTGATTTAGCCACCTTAGTTGCTTGTCCCCTTAATATGGATAAGTACAAGCAGCTACCCCTAATAAATGGTGTTGAGGTTCAGGCCTACAGGGACACTGGTGCCAGTGTGACTATGGTCATAGAGAAACTGGTCCACCCTGAACAACACCTACTTGGTCACCAGTACCAAGTAACCGATGCTCACAACAACACACTTAGCCACCCCATGGCTGTTGTTAATCTCAACTGGGGGGGGGGGTTACTGGTCCAAAGAAAGTTGTGGTAGCTTCGGATTTACCTGTAGACTGTCTATTAGGGAATGATTTGGAGACATCAGCTTGGTCAGATGTGGAGTTGGAGGCCCATGCAGCAATGCTGGGCATCCCAGGGCATATTTTTGCTTTGACAAGGGCTCAGGCCAAAAAGCAAAAAGGACAGGGAAGCTTGGATCCTGGAACAATGGACCAAGTGCTCCCTAAAGCTAGGGCTAGTAGAAGCAAACCACTTCCTACTATCCCTCCCTCTACAGTGGATTCAACTTCTGAGGAAGAAGAATTCCCTCCCTGTGCAGAACCTTCACCAGAGGAGCTTCAAGCAGAGACTGCTGAGCTTTTGGGTGAAGGGGGGCCTGCCAGGGAGGAGCTGAGTGTGGCACAGCAAACCTGTCCCACATTAGAGGGTCTAAGACAGCATGCTGTCAAACAGGCTAATGGGGATGTCAGTGACTCTCACAGAGTTTACTGGGAGGACAACCTCTTGTACACTGAGCATAGGGATCCTAAACCTGGAGCTGCCAGGAAATTAGGGATCCCTCAGGAGTACAGAAAGTTCCTCCTAACTCTTGCCCACGACATTCCCCTAGCTGGGCACCTGGGACAAATGAAAACTTGGGACAGACTTGTTCCCTTGTTTCATTGGCCTAGGATGTCTGAGGACACAAAAGATTTTTGTAAGTCCTGTGAAACCTGTCAAGCCAGTGGCAAGACAGGTGGCACCCCAAAGGCACCCCTTATTCCACTGCCTGTGGTTGGGGTTCCCTTTGAAAGGGTAGGGGTTGACATAGTTGGCCCCCTTGACCCTCCTACTGCTTCAGGCAAGAGATTCATCTTGGTGGTAGTGGACCATGCCACAAGATATCCTGAAGCTATTCCTTTAAGGACCACTACAGCTCCTGCAGTGGCAAAGGCCCTCCTGGGAATATTTTCCAGGGTGGGCTTCCCAAAGGAAGTAGTATCAGACAGGGGAAGCAATTTCATGTCTGCATACTTTAAGGCCATGTGGAAGGAGTGTGGTGTAACTTATAAATTCACTACACCCTATCATCCACAAACAAATTGACTGGTGGAGAGATTTAACAAAACTCTCAAAGGCATGATTATGGGTCTCCCTGAAAAACTCCGCAGGAGATGGGATATTCTTCTACCATGCCTCCTTTTTGCCTACAGGGAGGTACCCCAGAAAGGAGTGGGCTTCAGCCCCTTTGAACTTCTTTTTGGACACCCTGTTAGGGGTCCACTCACACTTGTAAAGGAGGGTTGGGAACAACCTTTAAAAGCTCCTAAGCAGTATATTGTGGATTATGTACTTGGCCTCAGATCAAGGATGGCTGAGTACATGAAAAAGGCCAGCAAAAACCTTCAGGCCAGCCAAGAGCTCCAGAAGCAATGGCATGATCAGAAGGCTGTTTTGGTTCAGTACCAACCAGGGCAGAAAGTGTGGGTCTTGGAGCCTGTGGCCCCAAGAGCACTCCAAGATAAATGGAGTGGTCCCCACACAATTGTTGAGAAAAAGGGTGAAGTCACCTATTTAGTTGACTTAGGCACTGCAAGGAGTCCCCTTAGGGTACTCCATGTAAACCGCCTGAAACCCTACTATGACAGGGCTGATCTCACCCTGCTCATGGCAACTGATGAGGGACAGGAAGAAGACAGTGATCCTCTACCTGATCTCTTCTCTTCCACAGAACAAGATGCTCTTGTGGAAGGTGTAGTTTTGGCTGATTGTCTTACTGCTGAGCAGAAAGACCATTGCATAAATCTCCTAGATCAATTCTCTGAACTCTTCTCTACTGTGCCAGGTACCACTTCTTGGTGTGAGCACACTATAGATACTGGAGACAGTTTACCTGTCAAAACTAAGATCTATAGGCAGCCTGACCATGTCAGGGACTGCATAAAGCAAGAGGTGCAGAAAATGTCAGAACTAGGAGTGGTTGAGCACTCTGAAAGTCCATGGGCTTCTCCTGTGGTACTTGTACCAAAACCCCATTCTAAAGAGGGAAAGAAGGAAATGCGGTTTTGTGTAGACTATAGAGGTCTCAACTTGGTAACCAAAACTGATGCTCACCCTATACCCAGGGCAGATGAGCTCATAGATACACTGGCATCTGCCAAGTATCTAAGCACTTTTGATTTGACTGCAGGGTATTGGCAGATCAAATTGTCAGAAGATGCTAAACCTAAGACTGCATTTTCAACCATTGGAGGCCATTACCAGTTTACTGTAATGCCTTTTGGTTTGAAAAATGCACCTGCCACTTTTCAGAGGTTGGTGAATACAGTCCTGCAAGGGCTGGAAGCTTTCAGTGCAGCATATTTGGACGATATAGCTGTATTTAGCTCCAGCAGGGATGATCACCTGGTCCACCTATGGAAAGTTTTGGAGGCCCTGCAAAGGGCAGGCCTCACTATCAAGGCTTCAAAGTGCCAGATAGGGCAGGGTAAAGTGGTTTATCTGGGACACCTTGTTGGTGGGGAACAGATTGCACCACTACAGGGAAAAATCCAAACAATTATTGATTGGGTTCCCCCTACCACTCAGACTCAGGTGAGAGCCTTCCTAGGCCTCACTGGGTATTACAGGAGGTTCATTAAGAACTATGGCTCCATTGCAGCCCCTCTTAATGACCTCACATCCAAGAAAATGCCTAAAAAGGTATTATGGACAGCAAACTGTCAGAAAGCTTTTGAGGAGCTGAAGCAGGCCATGTGCTCTGCACCTGTCCTGAAAAGCCCTTGTTACTCAAAAAAATTCTATGTCCAAACTGATGCATCTGAATTAGGAGTAGGGGCAGTCCTATCACAACTTAATTCTGAGGGCCAGGATCAACCTGTTGCTTTTATTAGTAGGAGGTTGACCCCTAGAGAAAAGCGTTGGTCTGCCATAGAGAGGGAGCCCTTTGCTGTGGTCTGGGCTCTGAAGAAGTTGAGGCCATACTTGTTTGGCACTCACTTCATTGTTCAGACAGACCACAAACCTCTACTTTGGCTAAAACAAATGAAAGGTGAAAATCCTAAATTGTTGAGGTGGTCCATATCCCTACAGGGAATGGACTATACAGTGGAACATAGACCTGGGAGTAGCCACTCCAATGCAGATGGACTCTCCAGATATTTCCACTTAGACAATGAAGACTCATCAGGTCATGGCTAGTCTTATTGTCCTTCGTTTGGGGGGGGGTTGTGTAGGAAAGTACCATCTTGCCTGGCATGTTACCCCCATTTTTTCACTGTTTATATGTTGTTTTAGTTGTATGTGTCACTGGGACCCTGTTCACCAGGGCCCCAGTGCTCATAAGTGTGCCTGAATGTGTTACCTGTGTAATGACTAACTGTCTCACTGAGGCTCTGCTAATCAGAACCTCAGTGGTTATGCTCTCTGATTTCTTTCTAAATTGTCACTAACAGGCTAGTGACCAATTTTAAAAATGTACATTGGCTTACTGGAACACCCTTATAATTCCCTAGTATATGGTACTAAGGTACCCAGGGTATTGGGGTTCCAGGAGATCCTTATGGGCTGCAGCAATTCTTTGCCACCCATAGGGAGCTCTGACAATTCTTACGCAGGCCTGCCACTGCAGTCTGAGTGAAATAACGTCCACGCTATTTCACAGCCATTTTACACTGCACTCAAGTAACTTATAAGTCACCTATATGTCTAACCTTTACCTGGTAAAGGTTAGGTGCAAAGTTACTTAGTGTGAGGGCACCCTGGCACTAGCCAAGGTGCCCCCACATTGTTCAGGGCCAATTTCCCTGACTTTGTGAGTGCGGGGACACCATGACACGCGTGCACTACATATAGGTCACTACCTATATGTAGCTTCACAATGGTAACTCCGAATATGGCCATGTAACATGTCTATGATCATGGAATTGCCCCCTCTATGCCATCCTGGCATAGTTGGCACAATCCCATGATCCCAGTGGTCTGTAGCACAGACCCTGGTACTGCCAAACTGCCCTTCCTGGGGTTTTCACTGCAGCTGCTGCTGCTGCCAACCCCTCAGACAGGCATCTGCCCTCCTGGGGTCCAGCCAGGCCTGGCCCAGGATGGCAGAACAAAGAACTTCCTCTGAGAGAGGGTGTGACACCCTCTCCCTTTTGAAAATGGTGTGAAGGCAGGGGAGGAGTAGCCTCCCCCAGCCTCTGGAAATGCTTTCTTGGGCACAGATGTGCCCAATTCTGCATAAGCCAGTCTACACCGGTTCAGGGGACCCCTTAACCCTGCTCTGGCGCGAAACTGGACCAAGGAAAGGGGAGTGATCACTCCCCTGACCTGCACCTCCCCTGGGAGGTGTCCAGAGCTCCTCCAGTGTGCTCCAGACCTCTGCCATCTTGGAAACAGAGGTGCTGCTGGCACACTGGACTGCTCTGAGTGGCCAGTGCCACCAGGTGACGTAAGAGACTCCTTCTGATAGGCTCCTTCAGGTGTTAGTAGCCTATCCTCTCTCCTAGGTAGCCAAACCCTCTTTTCTGGCTATTTAGGGTCTCTGTCTCTGGGGAAACTTTAGATAACGAATGCAAGAGCTCATCCGAGTTCCTCTGCATCTCTCTCTTCACCTTCTGCCAAGGAATCGACTGCTGACCGCGCTGGAAGCCTGCAACACTGCAACAAAGTAGCAAAGACGACTACTGCAACTCTGTAACGCTGATCCTGCCGCCTTCTCGACTGTTTTCCTGGTGGTGCATGCTGTGGGGGTAGTCTGCCTCCTCTCTGCACTAGAAGCTCCGAAGAAATCTCCCGTGGGTCGACGGAATCTTCCCCCTGCAACGGCAGGCACCAAAAAGCTGCATTACCGGTCCCTTGGGTCTCCTCTCAGCACGACGAGCGAGGTCCCTCGAATCCAGCAACTCTGTCCAAGTGACTCACACAGTCCAGTGACTCTTCAGTCCAAGTTTGGTGGAGGTAAGTCCTTGCCTCACCTCGCTGGGCTGCATTTCTGGGAACCGCGACTTTTGCAGCTACTCCGGCCCCTGTGCACTTCCGGCAGAAATCCTTTGTGCACAGCCAAGCCTGGGTCCACGGCACTCTAACCTGCATTGCACGACTTTCTAAGTTGGTCTCCGGCGATGTGGGACTCCTTTGTGTAACTTTGGGTGAGCACCATTTCACGCATCCTCGTAGTGCCTATTTCTGGCACTTCTCCGGGAGCTACCTGCTGCTGAGAGGGCTTCTTGTCTTGCTTGACGTCCCCTCTCTCTCTTGGTCCAATTTGCGACCTCCTGGTCCCTCCAGGGCCACAGCAGCGTCAAAAAATGCTAACCGCACGATTTGCAGCTAGCAAAGCTTGTTGGCGTTTTTTCGGCGGGAAAGTACTTCTGCACGACTCTCCACAGCGAGTGGGATCTGTCCACCAAAGGGGAAGTCTCTAGCCCTTTTCGTTCCTGCAGAAACCTCAGCTTCTTCTGTCCAGTAGAAGCTTCTTTGCACCCACAGCTGGCATTTCCTGGGCATATGCCCATCTCCGACTTGCTTGTGACTTTTGGACTTGGTCCCCTTATTCCACAGGTACCCTAGATTGGAAATCCACAGTTGTTGCATTGTTGGTTTGTGTCTTTCCTGCATTATTCCTCTATCACGACTTCTTTGTCTTTGGGGGAACTTTAGTGCACTTTGCACTCACTTTTCAGGGTCTTGGGGAGGGCTAATTTTCTAACTCTCACTATTTTCTAATAGTCCCAGCGACCCTCTACAAGGTCACATAGGTTTGGGGTCCATTCGTGGTTCGCATTCCACTTTTGGAGTATATGGTTTGTGTTGCCCCTATCCCTATGTTTCCCCATTGCATCCTATTGTAACTATACATTGTTTGCACTGTTTTCTAAGACTATACTGCATATTTTTGCTATTGTGTATATATATCTTGTGTATATTTCCTGTCCTCTCACTGAGGGTACACTCTAAGATACTTTGGTATATTGTCATAAAAATAAAGTACCTTTATTTTTTAGTATAACTGTGTATTGTGTTTTCTTATGATATTGTGCATATGACACTAAGTGGTACTGTAGTAGCTTCACACGTCTCCTAGTTCAGCCTAAGCTGCTCTGCTAAGCTACCATTATCTATCAGCCTATGCTGCTAGACACCCTACACACTAATAAGGGATAACTGGGCCTGGTGCAAGGTGCAAGTACCCCTTGGTACTCACTACAAGCCAGTCCAGCCTCCTACAAATATGCCAAAAGTATCTCAGTGAGTACCCTAAGTATGAGAATAGCAAATATACACAAGATATATGTACACAATACCAAAATATGCAGTACTAGTATTAGAAAACAGTGCAAACAATGTATAGTTACAATAGGATGCAATGGGGACACATAGCGATAGGGGCAACACAAACCATATACTCCAAAAGTGGAATGCGATCCACGAATGGACCCCAAACCTATGTGACCTTGTAGAGGGTCGCTGGGACTGTAAGGAAACAGTTAGGGTTAGAAAAATAGCCCACCCCAAGACCCTGAAAAGTGAGTGCAAAGTGCACTAAAGTTCCCCAAAGTACATAGAAGTCGTGATAGGGGAATTCCGCAGGAAAGACACAAACCAGCAATGCAACAACAATGGATTTCCAGTCGAGGGTACCTGTGGAACAAGGGGACCAAGTCCAAAAGTCACAAGCAAGTCGGAGATGGGCAGATGCCCAGGAAATGCCAGCTGTGGGTGCAAAGAAGCTGCTACTGGACAGTAGAAGCTGAGGATTCTGCAGGAACAACAAAGACTAGAGACTTCCCCTTTGGAGGATGGATCCCCCACGCCGTGGAGAGTTGTGCAGAAGTCTTTTCCCGCTGAAAGACCGCCAACAAGCCTTGCTAGCTGCAAATCGTGCGGTTAGGGTTTTTGGATGCTGCTGTGGCCCAGGAGGGACCAGGATGTCGCCAATTGTGTCAGGAGACAGAGGGGGCACCCTGCAAGACAAGGAGCCCTCTCAGAAGCAGGCATCGCCCGCAGAAGTGCCGGAACAGGCACTACAAAGAGGAGTGAAACGGTGCTCACCTGAAGTTGCACAAAGGAGTCCTACGTCGCCGGAGGACAACTTAGAAATTTGTGCAATGCAGGTTAGAGTGCCGTGGACCCAGGCTTGCATGTGCACAAAGGATTTCCACCGAAAGTGCACAGAGGCCGGAGTAGCTGCAAAAGTCGCAGTTCCCAGCAATGCAGTCTGGCGTGGGGAGGCAAGGACTTACCTCCACCAAACTTGGACTGAAGAGTCACTGGACTGTGGGAGTCACTTGGACAGAGTTGCTGGATTCAAGGGACCTCGCTCGTTGTGCTGAGAGGAGACCCAGAGTACCGGTGATGCAGTTCTTTGGTGCCTGCGGTAGCAGGGGGAAGATTTCGTCGACCCACGGGAGATTTCTTCGGAGCTTCTAGTGCAGAGAGGAGGCAGACTACCCCCACAGCATGCACCACCAGGAAAACAGTCGAGAAGGCGGCAGGATCAGCGTTACAGAGTTGCAGTAGTTGTCTTCGCTACTTTGTTGCAGTTTTGCAGGCTTCCAGCGCAGTCAGCAGTCGATTCCTTGGCAGAAGGTGAAGAGAGAGATGCAGAGGAACTCTGATGAGCTCTTGCATTCGTTATCTAAGGAAATCCCCAAAGCAGAGACCCTAAATAGCCAGAAAAGAGGGTTTGGCTACTTAGGAGAGAAGATAGGCTAGCAACACCTGAAGGAGCCTATCAGAAGGAGTCTCTGACGTCACCTGCTGGCCCTGGCCACTCAGAGCAGTCCAGTGTGCCAGCAGTACCTCTGTTTCCAAGATGGCAGAGGTCTGGAGCACACTGGAGGAGCTCTGGGCACCTCCCAGGGGAGGTGCAGGTCAGGGGAGTGGTCACTCCCCTTTCCTTTGTCCAGTTTCGCGCCAGAGCAGGGCTGAGAGGTCCCTGAACCGGTGTAGACTGGCTTATGCAGAAATGGGCACCATCTGTGCCCATGAAAGCATTTCCAGAGGCTGGGGGAGGCTACTCCTCCCCTGCCTTCACACCATCTTCCAAAGTGAGAGGGTGTAACACCCTCTCTCTGAGGAAGTCCTTTGTTCTGCCATCCTGGGCCAAGCCTGGCTGGACCCCAGGATGGCAGAAACCTGTCTGAGGGCTTGGCAGCAGCAGCAGCTGCAGTGAAGCCCCGGGAAAGGCAGTTTGGCAGTACCAGGGTCTGAGCTACAGACCCGTGGGATCATGGGATTGTGCCAACTATGCCAGGATGGCATAGAGGGAGCAATTCCATGATCATAGACATGTTACATGGCCATATTCGGAGTTACCATTGTGAAGCTACACATAGGTATTGACCTATGTGTAGTGCACTCGTGTGATGGTGTTCCCGCACTCACAAAGTCCAGGGAATTTGCCCTGAACAATGTGGGGGCACCTTGGCTAGTGCCAGGGTGCCCACACACTAAGTAACTTTGCACCTAACCTTTACCAGGGAAAGGTTAGACATATAGGTGACTTATAAGTTACTTAAGTGGAGTGGTAAATGGCGCTGAAATAACGTGGACGTTATTTCACTCAGGCTGCAGTGGCAGGCCTGTGTAAGAATTGTCAGAGCTCCCTATGGGTGGCAAAAGAAATGCTGCAGCCCATAGGGATCTCCTGGAACCCCAATACTCTGGGTACCTCAGTACCATATACTAGGGAATTATAAGGGTGTTCCAGTATTCCAATGTAAATTGGTGAAATTGGTCACTAGGCTGTTAGTGACAATTTGTACTGATAGAGCATAACCACTGAGGTTCTGGTTAGCAGAGCCTCAGTGAGACAGTTAGGCACCACACAGGGAACACATACATGTAGGTCACAAACTTATGAGCACTGGGATCCTGGCTAGCAGGGTCCCAGTGACACATAACAAACATACTGAAAACATAGGATTTTCACTATGAGCACTGGGCCCTGGCTGGCAGAATCCCAGTGAGACAGTGAAAACAACCTGATATACACTCACAACCAGGCCAAAAGTGGGGGTAACAAGGCTAGAAAGAGGCTACTTTCTCACAATGACTAACTGTCTCTCTGAGGCTCTGCTAACCAGAACCTCAGTGGTTATGCTCTCTCATTTCTTTACAAACTGTCAGTAACAGGCTAGTGACCAATTTCACCAATTTACATTGGCATTCTGGAACACCCTTATAATTCCCTAGTATATGATACTGAGGTACCCAGGGTATTGGGGTTCCAGGAGATCCCTATGGGCTGCAGCATTTCTTTTGCCACCCATAGGGAGCTCTGACAATTCTTACACAGGCCTGCCACTGCAGCCTGAGTGAAATAACATCCAGGTTATTTCACAGCCATTTACCACTGCACTTAAGTAACTTATAAGTCTTCTATATGTCTAACCTTTACCTGGTAAAGGTTGGGTTCTAAGTTACTTAGTGTGTGGACACCCTGGCACTAGCCAAGGTGCCCCCACATTGTTCAGGGCAAATTCCCCGGACTTTGTGAGTGCGGGGACACCATTACACGCGTGCACTATACATATGTCACTACATATGTATAGCGTCACAATGGTAACTCCGAACATGGCCATGTAAGATGTCTAAGATCACGAAATTGTCACCCCAATGCCATTCTGGCATTGGGGAGACAATTCCATGATCCCCGAGTCTCTAGCACAGACCCGGGTACTGACAAACTACCTTTCCCGGGGTTTCACTGCAGCTGCTGCTGCTGCCAACCCCTCAGACAGGTTTCTGCCCTCCTGGGGTCCAGCCAGGCTTGGCCCAGGAAGGCAGAACAAAGGACTTCCTCAGAGAGAGGATGTTACACCCTCTCCCTTTGGAAAAAGGTGTCAGGGCTGGGGAGGAGTAGCCTCCTGCAGCCTCTGGAAATGCTTTGATTGTCACAGATGGTGCCCATCTCTGCATAAGCCAGTCTACCCCGGTTCAGGGATCCCCCAGCCCTGCTCTAGTGAGAAACTAGACAAAGGAAAGGGGTGTGACCACTCCCCTGACCTGCACCTCCCCTGGGAGGTGCCCAGAGCTCCTCCAGTGTGCTCCAGACCACTGCCATCTTGGAAACAGAGGTGCTGCTGACACACTGGACTGCTCTGAGTGGCCAGGGCCAGCAGGTGACATCAGAGACTCCTTCTGATAGGCTCTTACCTGTGTTGCTAGCCTATCCTCCTTCCTAGGTAGCCAAACCTCCTTTTCTGGCTATTTAGGGTCTCTGCTTTGGGGAATTCTTTAGATAACAAATGCAAGCGCTCATCAGAGTTCCTCTGCATCTCTCTCTTCACCTTCTGCCAAGGAATCGACCGCTGACTGCTCTGGACGCCTGCAAAACCGCAACAAAGTAGCAAAGACGACTACTGCAACCTTGTATCGCTGATCCAGCCGCTTTCTCGTCTGCTTTCCTGGTGGTGCATGCTGTGGGGGTAGTCTGCCTTCCCTCTGCACTAGAAGCTCCGAAGAAATCTCCTGTGGGTCAACGGAATCTTCCCCCTGCAACCGCAGGCACCAAAAGACTGCATCACCGGTCCTCTAGGTCCCCTCTCAGCACGACGAGCGTGGTCCCTGGAACTCAGCAACTCTGTCCAAGTGACTCCCACAGTCCAGTGACTCTTCAGTCCAAGTTTGGTGGAGGTAAGTCCTTGCCTCCCCACGCTAGACTGCATTGCTGGGTACCGCGTGATTTGCAACTGCTCCGGGTCCTGTGCACTCTTCCAGGATTTCCTTCGTGCACAGCCAAGCCTGGGTCCGCGACACTCTAACCTGCAGTGCATGACCTCCTGAGTTGTCCTCCGGCGTCGTGGGACCTTCTTTTGTGAGTTCGCTCGAGCTCCGGTTCACTCTTGTTTGTAGTGCCTGTTCCGGCACTTCTGCGGGTGCTGCTTGCTTCTAAGTGGGGTCTTTGTCTTGCTGGACGCCCCCTCTGTCTCCTCACACAATTGGTGACATCCTGGTCCCTCCTGGGCCACAGCAGCATCCAAAAACCCTAACCGTGACCGTTGCAGCTAGCAAGGCTTGTTTGCGGTCTTTCTGCACGGAAACACCTTTGCAAGCTTCTTCACGACGTGGGACATCCATCCTCTAAATGGAAGTTCCTAGTCCTCTTCGTTCTTGCAGAATCCACAGCTTCTACCATCTGGTGGCAGCTTCTTTGCATCCTCAGCTGGCATTTCTTGGGCATCTGCCCACTCATGTCTTGAGTGTGACTCTTGGACTTGGTACCCTTGTTCCACAGGTTCTCTCGTCTGGAAATCCATTGTTGTTGCATTGCTGGTGTTGGTCTTCCTTGCAGAATTCCCCTATCACGACTTCTGTGCTCTCTGGGGAACTTAGGTGCACTTTGCACCCACTTTTCAGGGTCTTGGGGTGGGCTATTTTTCTAACCCTCACTGTTTTCTTACAGTCCCAGCGACCCTCTACAAACTCACATAGGTTTGGGGTCCATTCGTGGTTCGCATTCCACTTCTAGAGTATATGGTTTGTGTTGCCGCTATACCTATGTACTCTCATTGCAATCTATTGTGACTGTACATTGCTTGCATTGCTTTCCATTGCTATTACTGCAGAATTTTGGTATTGTGTACATATATCTTGTGTATATTTGCTATCCTCATACTGAGCGTATACTCTGAGATACTTTGGCATATTGTCATAAAAATAAAGTATCTTTATTTTTAGTATATCTGTGTATTGTGTTTTCTTATGATATTGTGCATATGACACTAGTGGTACTGTAGGAGCTTCACTCGTCTCCTAGTTCAGCCTAAGCTGCTCTGCTAAGCTACCTTTTCTATCATCCAAAGCTGATAGACACCTCTTCTACACTAATAAGGGATACCTGGTCCTGGTGCAGAGTGTAAGTACCCTTTGGTACCCACTAGAAACCAGGCCAGCCTCCTACAAGGATGTGCTGTGGTGTAGCTTTAATTGTGATGTATGTAAGAGATTCTTTGATGCATCACAGGGAATGCTCGCAACCAGGCTACAGGAGGTGTTGGAAGGAGAGCAGAGAAGTGGACTGTACTATTGTGGTGGCTATTGTAAGAAACTTGTACCTTCAATAAATGCCTGGATTTCAACTGCGTGTAGAGTCATCCGAACACTTCGTCTTTCAGTCAGTTTGCATATTGATTTTCACATGATGCCCACCTTTGAACACAACTACGAAATTATCATATATTACTTTCGAGGAAACTAAAACACAATATATATCTGAGATACTGCCCCTCCCCCTTTTTAATTGATAAACATTTGAGCATTCTTTAGAAAACCGTATAATCATATAACCTCTGCCAATCTTCCCAAAAAACAAAGATTGGAGTGGCTGAACATAATCATTTTATAATGAAATTAACACAATGCATTAGTTTGGCCTACTGTGCCCTTTTTACGAGTGGTCCGTGTGAGGTTACTCCCTCACAATTCTTGAGTTTTGTGATAAATACCAAGATCACACCTGCTGATACATATCAGGGGGAAAATGCCCAGTATTTAGCGGAACATGCGGATTTTGGTACAGTAAGCACGAAAATATGCATGTTATTCCCCCAAAGCTCATACAAGGTGGAACTTGGAGGAGTCAAATTTTATCAGGTGCAATGAATACCACCCCAATTACCCCGCCACTCGTAAGATAGTATAGGACTCCTTTGAGGTAACTAACATCTGTATGTCCTTTAAATACAAAGGCTACTTTGGCTGGTATAAATCTGGCTGATCTTCTGTACACTAAAGAATGCACCTAACGATATCCCTCTCCACAAGAATGCACATCAGATCCCATTAATGTTCTTTACAGCATTATAGTATTAGGATTTACACTTACCGATTCAACGGTTCTCAACATTGTCAGGCTCTCGTTTACTGCTATAGCAATACTTGCTTTACCTGTTCTTGCTACAAAATAACAATTGTTAAAATTAACACATTAGAACAGTCAAAATATTTCGGTTACAATGGCTTATCACACGGTACACTGAAAAAACCATAAAACAAAATAATCTAATTATTCGGTTTTATTCACGGGATATATACAAATTATTTGTACACGTTTTACCAGGCTTGAACTTTAACGGTGTGCGGTAATCTTGCAGATGTCTTTTCTTGATCATAACAAACATATCGCATATTGCAAGCTCATCTGTCTTACTTGTCCATCGGAGAAAAAAGCTCTTGACCATAGTCCTAGAAACTGTTAACAGTTATTGTTGCTTTTGCTACACCTTACACTTCCCAGGCATCTATCCTCTTCTCCAGCAAGCACCCTCTATACCTTTCTGTAGGAGGCTCGCCTGGTTTGTAGTGAGTACCAAGGGGTACTTACACTCTGCACCAGGTCCAGGTATCCCTTATTAGTGTAGAAGAGGTGTCTAGCAGCTTTGGCTGATAGAAAATGGTAGCTTAGCAGAGCAGCTTAGGCTGAACTAGGAGACATGAAAAGCTCCCACTATACCACTAGTGTCATATGCACAATAAAAGGTACTTTATTTTTATGACTGTAGGAGGCTGGCCTGGCTTGTAGTGGGTACCAAGGGGTACTTACACCTTGCACCAGTTCCAGGTATCCCTTATTGGTGTAGAGGGGTGTCTAGCAGCTTAGGCTGATAGAAAGGGTAGCTTAGCAGAGCAGCTTAGGCTGAACTAGGAGACGAGTGAAGCTCCTACAGTACCACTAGTGTCATAGGCACAATATCATAAGAAAACACAAAGCACAGATATACTAAAAATAAAGGTACTTTATTTTTATGACAATATGCCAAAAGTATCTCAGTGAGTACCCTCAGTATTAGGATAGCAAATATACACAAGATATATGTACACAATACCAAAATATGCAGTAATAGCAATAGAAAACAGTGCAAACAATGTATAGTCACAATAGAATGCAATGGGGGCACATAGGGAGAGGGGCAACACAAACCATATACTCTAGAAGTGGAATGCGAACCACGAATGGACCCCAAACCTATGTGACCTTGTAGAGGGTCGGTGGGACTGTAAGAAAACAGTGAGGGTTAGAAAAATAGCCCACCCCAACACCCTGAAAAGTGGGTGCAAAGTGCACCTAAGTTCCCCAAAGAGCACAGAAGTCGTGATAGGGGACTTCTGCAAGGAAGACCAACACCAGCAATGCAACAACGATGGATTTCCTGACGAGAGTACCTGTGGAACAAGGGGACCAAGTCCAAGAGTCACGATCAAGTCGGGAGTGGGCAGATGCCCAGGAAATGCCAGCTGTGGGTGCAAAGAAGCTGCCACCGGATGGTAGAAGCTGTGGATTCTGCAAGAAAGACAAGGGCTAGAAACTTCCCCTTTGGAGGATGGATGTGCCATGTCGTGAAGAGTCGTGCAGAGGTGTTTCCGTGCAGAAAGACTACAAACAAGCCTTGCTAGCTGCAAGGGTCGGGCTTAGGGTTTTTGGATGCTGCTATGGCCCAAGAGGGACCAAGATGTCGCCAATTGCGTGAGGGGACAGAGGGGGCGTCCAGCAATCAAAGAGCCCCCTCAGAAGCAAGCAGCATCCGCAGAAGTGCTGGAACAGGCACTACGAAGTGGAGTGAACCGGAGCTCCCCCGAAGTCACAAAAGAGGGTCCCACGACACCGGAGTACAACTCAGGAGGTCGTGCACTGCAGGTTAGAATGCCGGGGACCCAGGCTTGGCTGTGCACAAAGGAAATCCTGGAAGAGTGCACAGGAGCCGGAGTAGCTGCAAAACACGCGGTTCCCAGCAATGCAGTCTAGCGTGGGGAGGCAAGGACTTACCTCCACCAAACTTGGACTGAAGAGTCACTGGACTGTGGAAATCACTTGGACAGAGTTCCTGAGTTCAAGGGACCTCGCTCGTTGTGCTGAGAGGAGACCCAGAGGACCGGTGATGCAGTTCTTTGGTGCCAGCGGTTGCAGGGGGAAGATTCAGTCGACCCACTGGAGATTTCTACGGAGCTTCTAGTGCAGGGAAGAGGCAGACTACCCCCACAGCATGCACCACCAGGAAAACAGTTGAGAAGGCGGCAGAATCAGCGGTACAAGGTCGCAGTAGTCGTCTTTGCTACTTTGTTGCAGTTTTGCAGGCTTCCAGCGCGGTCAGCAGTCGATTCCTTGGCAGAAGGTGAAGAGAGAGATGCAGAGGAACTCTGATGAGCTCTTGCATTCGTTATCTAAAGAATTCCCCAAAGCAGAGATCCTAAATAGCCAGAAAAGGAGGTTTGGCTACTTAGGAGAGAGGATAGGCTAGCAACACCTTAAGGAGCCTATCAGAAGGAGTCTCTGACGTCACCTGCTGGCACTGGTTACTCAGAGCAGTCCAGTGTGCCAGCAGCACCTCTGTTTCCAAGATGGCAGAGGTCTGGAGCACACTGGAGGAGCTCTGGGCACCTCCCAGGAGAGGTGCAGGTCAGGGGAGTGGTCACTCCCCTTTCCTTTGTCCAGTTTCGTGCCAGAGCAGGGCTGGGGGATCCCTGAACCGGTGTAGACTGGCTTATGCAGAAATGGGCACCATCTGTGCCCATGAAAGCATTTCCAGAGGCTGGGGGAGGCTACTCCTCCCCAGCCCTAACACCTTTTTCCAAAGGGAGAGGGTGTAACACCCTCTCTCTGAGGAAGTCCTTTGTTCTGCCTTCCTGGGCCAAGCCTGGCTGGACCCCAGGAGGGCAGAAACCTGTCTGAGGGGTTGGCAGCAGCTGCAGTGAAACCCCGGGAAAGGTAGTTTGGCAGAACCCGGGTCTGGGCTAGAGACTCGGGGGATCATGGAATTGTCTCCCCAATGCCAGAATGGCATTGGGGTGTCAATTCCATGATCTTAGACATGTTACATGGCCATGTTCGGAGTTACCATTGTGACGCTATACATATGTCGTGACATATGTATAGTGCACGCGTGTAATGGTGTCCCCGCACTCACAAAGTCCGGGGAATTTGCCCTGAACAATGTGGGAGCACCTTGGCTAGTGCCAGGGTGCCCACACACTAAGTAACTTAGCACCCAACCTTTACCAGGTAAAGGTTAGACATATAGGTCACTTATAAGTTACTTAAGTGCAGTGGTAAATGGCTGTGAAATAACGTGGACGTTATTTCACTCAGGCTGCAATGGCAGGCCTTTGTAAGAATTGTCAGACCTCCCTATGGGTGGCAAAAGAAATGTGTGGGAGGCTGGACTGGCTTGTAGTGAGTACCAAGGGGTACGTGCACCTTGCACCAGGCCCAGTTATCCCTTATTAGTGTATAGGGTGTCTAGCAGCATAGGCTGATAGATAATGGTAGCTTAGCAGAGCAGCTTAGGCTTAACTAGGAGACGAGTGAAGCTCCTACAGTACCACTTAGTGTCATATGCACAATATCATAAGAAAACACAATACACAGTTATACTAAAAATAAAGGGACTTTATTTTTATGGCAATATGCCAAAGTATCTCAGAGTGTACCCTCAGTGAGAGGATAGGAAATATACACAAGATATATATATACAATACCAGAAATATGCAGTATGGTCTTAGAAAACAGTGCAAACAATGTATAGTTACAATAGGATGCAATGGGGACACATAGGGATATGGGCAACACAAACCATATACTCCAAAAGTGGAATGCGAACCACGAATGGACCCCAAACCTATGTGACCTTGTAGAGGGTCGCCGGGACTATTAGAAAATAGTGAGGGTTAGAAAAATAGCCCACCCCAAGACCCTGAAAAGTGAGTGCACAGTGCACTAAAGTTCCCCAAAGGACAAAGAAGTCGTGATAGGGGAATACTGCAGGAAAGACACAAACCAGCAATGCAACAACGATGGATTTCCGGTCGAGGGTACCTGTGGAACAAGGGGACCAAGTCCAAAAGTCACAAGCAAGTCGGAGATGGGCAGATGCCCAGGAAATGCCAGCTGTGGGTGCAAAGAAGCTTCTACTGGAAAGAAGAAGCTTAGGTTTCTGCAGGAACGACAAGGGCTAGAGACTTCCCCTTTGGAGGACGGATCCCTCACGCCGTGGAGAGTCGTGCAGAAGTGTTTTCCCGCCGAAAGAATGCCAACAAGCCTTGCTAGCTGCAAATCGTGCTGTTAGCGTTTTTGGGTGCTGCTGTGGCCCAGGAAGGACCAGGATGTCGCAAATTGCGCCAAGAGGTAGAGGGACGTAGAGCAAGCTAAGGAGCCCTCTTAGCAGCAGGTAGCACCCAGAGAAGTGCCAGAAACAGGCACTACAAGGATGTGTGAAATGGTGCTCACACGAAGTTACACAAAGGAGTCCCACGTCGCCGGAGACCAACTTAGAAAGTCGTGCAATGCAGGTTAGAGTGCCGTGGACTCAGGCTTGGCTGTGCACAAAGGATTTCCGCCGGAAGTGCACAGAGGCCGGAGTAGCTGCAAAAGTCGCGGTTCCCAGCAATGCAGTCTGGCGTGGGGAGGCAAGGACTTACCTCCACCAAACTTGGACTGAAGAGTCACTGGACTGTGGGAGTCACTTGGACAGAGTTGCTGGATTCGAGGGACCTCACTCGTCGTGCTGAGAGGAGACCCAAGGGACCGGTAATGCAGCTATTTGGTGCCTGCGGTTGCAGGGGGAAGATTCCGTCGACCCACAGGAGATTTCTTCGGAGCTTCTAGTGCAGAGAGGAGGCAGACTACCCCCACAGCATGCACCACCAGGAAAACAGTCGAGAAGGCGGCAGGATCAGCGTTACAGAGTTGCAGTAGTCGTCTTAGCTACTTTGTTGCAGTTTTGCAGGCTTCCAGCACGGTCAGCAGTCGATTCCTTGGCAGAAGGTGAAGAGAGAGATGCAGAGGAACTCGGATGAGCTCTTGCATTCGTTATCTAAAGTTTCCCCAGAGGCAGAGACCCTAAATAGCCAGAAAAGAGGGTTTGGCTACCTAGGAGAGAGGATAGGCTAGCAACACCTGAAGGAGCCTATCAGAAGGAGTCTCTGACGTCACCTGGTGGCACTGGCCACTCAGAGCAGTCCAGTGTGCCAGCAGCACCTCTGTTTCCAAGATGGCAGAGGTCTGGAGCACACTGGAGGAGCTCTGGACACCTCCCAGGGGAGGTGCAGGTCAGGGGAGTGGTCACTCCCCTTTCCTTTGTCCAGTTTCGCGCCAGAGCAGGGCTAAGGGGTCCCCTGAACCGGTGTAGACTGGCTTATGCAGAATTGAGCACATCTGTGCCCAAGAAAGCAGTCCCAGAGGCTGGGGGAGGCTACTCCTCCCCTGCCTTCACACCATTTTCCAAGGGGAGAGGGTGTAACACCCTCTCTCAGAGGAAGTCCTTTGTTCCGCCATCCTGGGCCCGGCCTGGCTGGACCCCAGGAGGGCAGAAGCCTGTCTGAGGGGTTGGCAGCAGCCGCAGTGAAACCCCAGGAAAGGCAGTTTGGCAGTACCAGGGTCGGTGCTACAGACCACTGGGATCATGGGATTGTGCCAACTATGCCAGGATAGCATTGAGGGGGCAATTTCATGATCATAGACATGTTACATGGCCATATTCGGAGTTACCATTGTGAAGCTACATATAGGTAGTGACCTATATGTAGTGCACACGTGTAATGGTGTCCCCTCACTCACAAAGTCCGGGGAATTGGCCCTGAACAATGTGGGGGCACCTTGGCTAGTGCCAGGGTGCCCTCACACTAAGTAACTTTGCACCTAACCTTTACCAGGTAAAGGTTAGACATATAGGTGACTTATAAGTTACTTAAGTGCAGTGTAAAATGGCTGTGAAATAACGTGGACGTTATTTCACTCAGGCTGCAGTGGCAGGCCTGTGTAAGAATTGTCAGAGCTCCCTATGGGTGGCAAAAGAAATGCTGCAGCCCATAGGGATCTCCTGGAACCCCAATACCCTGGGTACCTCAGTACCATATACTAGGGAATTATAAGGGTGTTCCAGTAAGCCAATGTAAATTGGTAAAATTGGTCACTAGCCTGTTAGTGACAATTTGGAAAGAAATGAGAGCGCATAACCACTGAGGTTCTGGTTAGCAGAGCCTCAGTGAGACAGTTAGTCACTACACAGGTAACACATTCAGGCACACTTATGAGCACTGGGGCCCTGGATGCCAGGGTCCCAGTGACACATACAACTAAAACAACATATATACAGTGAAACATGGGGGTAACATGCCAGGCAAGATTGTACTTTCCTACAAAATGCTGCAGCCCATAGGGATCTCCTGGAACCCCAATACCCTGGGTACCTCAGTACCATATACTAGGGAATTATGAGGGTGTTCCAGTATGCCAATGTAAATTGGTGAAATTGGTCATTAGCCTGTTAGTGACAATTTGGAAAGAAATGAGAGAGCATAACCACTGAGGTTCTGGTTAGGAGAGCCTCAGTGAGACAGTCAGTCATAACACAGGTAACACATACAGGGCATTTTTATGAGCACTGGGGCCCTGGCTGGCAGGGTCCCAGTGACACATACAACTAAAACAACATATATACAGTGAAATATGGGGGTACCATGCCAGGCAAGATGGTACTTTCCTACGCCCCCCCCCCCCCCAAACGAAGGGCAATAAGACTAGCCATGACCTGATGAGTCTTCATTGCCTAAGTGCAAATATCTGGAGAGTCCATCTGCATTGGAGTGGGTACTCCCAGATCTATGTTCCACTGTATAGTCCATTCCCTGTAGGGATATGGACCACCTCAACAATTTAGGGTTTTCACCTTTCATTTTTTTAGCCAAAGTAGAGGTTTGTGGTCTGTCTGAACAATGAAGTGAGTGCCAAACAGGTATGGTCTCAACTTCTTCAGTGCCCAGACCACAGCAAAGGCCTCCCTCTCTATGGCAGACCAACGCTTTTCTCTAGGGGTCAACCTCCTGCTGATAAAAGGAACAGGTTGATCCTGGCCCTCAGAATTAAGTTGTGATAAGACTGCCCCTTGGGAGAAGGTAGCCTCTTTCTAGCCTTGTTACCCCCCACTTTTGGCCTGTTTGTGAGTGTATGTCAGGGTGTTTGTCACTGTTTTCACTGTCTCACTGAGATCCTGATGGCCAGGCCCCAGTGCTCATAGTGAAAACACTATGGCCCTCATTCTGACCCTGGCGGTCTTTTCGCAAGACCGCCGAGTTACCGCCGCGGTGAAGACCGCCGACCGCGGCGGTATGCCGTGCGCATTCTGACCGCTGGGAGCGTTCTGCCGGAAAACCGCCAGCAGCCACACTGGCGGTCGGCGGGAAAGTGGAGACTGGTCAACCTCCACCGCCACGCCAGCAGAACACCGCCCACAGAATTACGACCCACATTTCTGTGTGGCGGTCTTCTGTTGGCGGTCTTCTGTTGGCGGTCACCTCCCCATGGCTCCCGTCGCCTCCCGGAGGACCAACGCACAAGGTAAGTTGATCGTCCGTGAGGGGAGGGGGTGGGGGGGTGTTGTGTGATGTGGGCGTGCATGGGGATGTGCGTGTGAGTGTGTAGAGGGGGTGTGTGAGTGCGTGTATGCGGGCGGGGGGTGCTGCTGTGTCTATGGGTAATGTGTGCTGTTCGGCAGGTGCGCATGTCTGCATGTATGTGTGCGGGTATGTGTCCCCGTTGTGTATGTGTGTGTAGGGGGTGTGTATATGTGCATGTTGGGGGTGTGTGCATGTCGGGGTGCATGTATGTGCATGTCGGGCTGGGGGTGGGGAGGGGGTTCGTACCACCTCTGGGGGGTGGCAGGGGGGTGGAGGGTGTGGGGGGAGGACTCGGGTGGGTAGTGGGGGGTGGGGGAGACCCCTATCAGTGCCAGGGAAGGAATTCCCTGGCCCCGATAGTGCTTACCGCCATGGTTCGCACAGTGGTTCCCGCCCGCAAGAAACCGCGGCGGTAGGCAGGGTCATAATACCCTTGGCGGTCTTGGGACGACCGCCGGGCCGGAGTGCGCAAACTCCAGCCCGGCGGTCATGACCGCCGTGGCGGTCGGAGTGGAGAAGTGGCGGTCGGTCGCGGCGGGGGACCGCCGCGGTCAGAATGCCATTTTTAATACCGCCGGTCTGTTCGCGGTCCGACCGCCGTCTCTCCGCCGACCGCCAGGGTCAGAATGAGGGCCTATGTTTTCAGTATGTTTGTTATGTGTCACTGGGACCCTGCTAGTCAGGACCCCAGTGCTCATAAGGTTGTGGCCTATATGTATGTGTCACTGGGACCCTGTCACACAGGGCCCCAGTGCTCATAGGTGTGCATGTATGTGTTCCCTGTGTGGTGCCTAACTGTCTCACTGAGGCTCTGCTAACCAGAACCTCAGTGGTTATGCTCTCTCATTACTTTTAAATTGTCACTAACAGGCTAGTGACCAATTTTACCAATTTACATTGGCTTACTGGAACACCCTTATAATTCCCTAGTATATGGTACTGAGGTACCCAGGGTATTGGGGTTCCAGGAGATCCCTATGGGCTGCAGCATTTCTTTTGCCACCCATAGGGAGCTCTGACAATTTTTACACAGGCCTGCCACTGCAGCCTGAGTGAAATAACGTCCACGTTATTTCACAGCCATTTTACACTGCACTTAAGTAACTTATAAGTCACCTATATGTCTAACCTTTACCTGGTAAAGGTTAGGTGCAAAGTTACTTAGTGTGAGGGCACCCTGGCACTAGCCAAGGTGCCCCCACATTGTTCAGAGCCAATTCCCTGAACTTTGTGAGTGCGGGGACACCATTACACGCGTGCACTACATATAGGTCACTACCTATATGTAGCTTCACAATGGTAACTCCGAATATGGCCATGTAACATGTCTATGATCATGGAATTGCCCCCTCTATGCCATCCTGGCATAGTTGGCACAATCCCATGATCCCAGTGGTCTGTAGCACAGACCCTGGTACTGCCAAACTGCCCTTCCTGGGGTTTCACTGCAGCTGCTGCCAACCCCTCAGACAGGCATCTGCCCTCCTGGGGTCCAGCCAGGCCTGGCCCAGGATGGCAGAACAAAGAACTTCCTCTGAGAGAGGGTGTGACACCCTCTCCCTTTGGAAAATGGTGTGAAGGCAGGGGAGGAGTAGCCTCCCCCAGCCTCTGGAAATGCTTTGTTGGGCACAGATGTGCCCAATTCTGCATAAGCCAGTCTACACCGGTTCAGGGACCCCTTAGCCCCTGCTCTGGCGCGAAACTGGACAAAGGAAAGGGGAGTGACCACTCCCCTGACCTGCACCTCCCCTGGGAGGTGTCCAGAGCTCCTCCAGTGTGCTCCAGACCTCTGCCATCTTGGAAACAGAGGTGCTGCTGGCACACTGGACTGCTCTGAGTGGCCAGTGCCACCAGGTGACGTCAGAGACTCCTGCTGATAGGCTCCTTCAGGTGTTTGTAGCCTATCCTCTCTCCTAGGTAGCCAAACCCTCTTTTCTGGCTATTTAGGGTCTCTGTCTCTGGGGAAACTGCAGATAACGAATGCATGAGCTCAGCCGAGTTCCTCTGCATCTCTCTCTTCACCTTCTGATAAGGAATCGACCGCTGACCGCGCTGGAAGCCTGCAAACCTGCAACATAGTAGCAAAGACGACTACTGCAACTCTGTAACGCTGATCCTGCCGCCTTCTCGACTGTTTTCCTGCTTGTGCATGCTGTGGGGGTAGCCTGCCTCCTCTCTGCACCAGAAGCTCCGAAGAAATCTCCCGTGGGTCGACGGAATCTTCCCCCTGCAACCGCAGGCACCAAAAAGCTGCATTACCAGTCCCTTGGGTCTCCTCTCAGCACGACGAGCGAGGTCCCTCGAATCCAGCGACGCTGTCCAAGTGACCCCCACAGTCCAGTGACTCTCCAGCCCAAGTTTGGTGGAGGTAAGTCCTTGCCTCACCTCGCTGGGCTGCATTGCTGGGAACCGCGATTTGCAGCTACCCCGGCCCCTGTGCACTTCCGGCGGAAATCCTTTGTGCACAGCCAAGCCTGGGTCCACGGCACTCTAACCTGCATTGCACGACTTTCTAAGTTGGTCTCCGGCGACGTGGGACTCCTTTGTGCAACTTCGGTGAGCACTGTTTCACGCATCCTTGTAGTGCCTGTTCCTGGCACTTCTCCGGGTGCTACCTGCTTCAGTGAGGGCTCTTTGTCTTGCTCGACGTCCCCTCTCTCTTCAGGTCCAATTTGCGACCTCCTGGTCCCTCCTGGGCCCCGGCAGCGTCCAAAAACGCCAAACGCACGATTTGCGACTAGCAAGGCTTGTTGGCGTCCTTCCGGCGGGAAAACACTTCTGCACAACTCTCCAAGGCGAGAGGGATCCGTCCACCAAAGGGGAAGTCTCTAGCCCTTTTCGTTCCTGCAGAAACCTCAGCTTCTTCTGTCCAGTAGAAGCTTCTTTGCACCCTCAGCTGGCATTTCCTGGCCATCTGCCCATCTCCGACTTGCTTGTGACTTTTGGACTTGGTCCCCTTGTTCCACAGGTACCCTAGATTGGAAATCCACAGTTGTTGCATTGCTGGTTTGTGTCTTTCCTGCATTATTCCTCTAACACAACGTCTTTGTCCTTAGGGGAACTTTAGTGCACTTTGCACTCACTTTTCAGGGTCTTGGGGAGGGTTATTTTTCTAACTCTCACTATTTTCTAATAGTCCCAGCGACCCTCTACAAGGTCACATAGGTTTGGGGTCCATTCGTGGTTCGCATTCCACTTTTGGAGTATATGGTTTGTGTTGCCCCTATCCCTATGTTTCCCCATTGCATCCTATTGTAACTATACATTGTTTGCACTGTTTTCTAAGACTATACTGCATATTTTTTGCTATTGTGTATATATATCTTGTGTATATTTCCTATCCTCTCACTGAGGGTACACTCTAAGATACTTTGGCATATTGTCATAAAAATAAAGTACCTTTATTTTTAGTATAACTGTGTATTGTGTTTTCTTATGATATTGTGCATATGACACTAAGTGGTACTGTAGTAGCTTCACACGTCTCCTAGTTCAGCCTAAGCTGCTCTGCTAAGCTACCATTATCTATCAGCCTAAGCTGCTAGACACCCTATACACTAATAAGGGATAACTGGGCCTGGTGCAAGGTGCAAGTACCCCTTGGTACTCACTACAAGCCAGTCCAGCCTCCTACATTGGTTGTGCAGTGGTGGGATAAGTGCTTGAGACTACTTACCACTCTTGTCATTGTACTTTTCATAAGAGAAAAATATACAAAACAAGGTCAGTGTATATACACATAGCCAAAAAGTTTTGCATTTCTTCTTTTCACTCTTTTCTAAGTGCTGAAAAGTACTTCTAAAACTTTCAAAAAGTTCTTAAAAGTTTAAAAAGTTTTTTCTGTCTTTCCAAAAAGTTCTGAAAACTGTTTTCTCTTTTTCTATCACTTTAACTCTCTCTAAAAAATGTCTGGCACAGGCCAAACTGTTGATCTGTCCAAACTTGCATATGACAACCTTAGCTGGAAAAGAGCAAGGAGTCTCTGTATAGAGAGAGGTTTGAGTGTAGGGAAGAATCCTTCCTTGGAACTGTTACTTAACATGCTTAGAGAACAGGATAAGGCCATAGGTGCCTCATCTGTTGAAAAAGTACCTAATAGTTCTCAATCTGATTCAGGGACCCCCCCAGGAAAAGATTCAGGAAAGAAACTTCCTAGCCTGCCCATTACTAGACAATCTAGCATAGATGGTAATGATGATGAGCCACACCATATAAATAGTGTTGTCTCACATCATAGCAAAAGCATTTATTCTCACCATACTGGTAGTAATGTTTCTGTTAACCAAGCTGTTAGGGTGGCTTCTGTAAGGGACAGGTCTCCTTCTGTTCATTCCCATCATAGCTCTGTTTCTAGGAATGTCCCTCCCACCAACCCTGATGACAGAATGTTAGAGAGGGAACTCAATAAGTTGAGGGTGGAACAAACCAGACTGAAGCTTAAAAAGCAACAGCTGGATTTGGATAGACAGTCTTTTGAATTAGAGAAGGAAAGACAGAAGTTGGGTTTAGATACCCATGGTGGCAGCAGCAGTATTCCCCATAGTCATCCTGCAAAAGAGCATGATTCCAGGAATCTGCACAAGATAGTTCCCCCTTATAAGGAGGGGGATGACATTAACAAGTGGTTTGCTGCACTTGAGAGGGCCTGTGTTGTACAGGATGTCCCTCAAAGGCAGTGGGCAGCTATCCTATGGCTATCATTTAGTGGAAAAGGTAGGGATAGGCTCCTTACTGTGAAAGAAAATGATGCCAATAATTTTACAGTTCTTAAGAATGCACTCCTGGATGGTTATGGCTTAACCACTGAACAGTACAGGATAAAGTTCAGAGAGACCAAAAAGGAGTCTTCACAAGACTGGGTTGATTTCATTGACCATTCAGTGAAGGCCTTGGAGGGGTGGTTACATGGCAGTAAAGTTACTGATTATGAAAGCCTGTATAACACAATCCTGAGAGAGCATATACTTAATAATTGTGTGTCTGATTTGTTGCACCAGTACCTGGTAGACTCTGATCTGACCTCTCCCCAAGAATTGGGAAAGAAGGCAGACAAATGGGTCAGAACAAGGGTGAACAGAAAGGTTCATACAGGGGGTGACAAAGATGGCAATAAGAAGAAAGATGGTGAAAAATCTCAAGATAAGCATGGGGATAAGGGTAAAACCAAAGATCCCACTTCAAATCTTAAACTCTCTTCAGAGGGTGGGGATAAAACTAATTCTTCCTCTTCTTCTCAACCCACACACATTAAAAAGCCTTGGTGCTTTGTGTGTAAAAATAGAGGCCATAGGCCAGGGGATAAGTCCTGTCCAGGTAAACCCCCTGAGCCTACCACCACTAATACATCAAGCTCTAGTGCCCCTAGCAGTAGTGGTACTAGTGGTGGGACTGCTGGCAACAGTCAAACAAAGGGTGTAGTTGGGTTCACTTATGGGTCCATCATAGAAACTGGGGTAGTCAGTCCCAAGACAGTTTCTGTCACACCTAGTGGCATTGGCCTTGCCACACTGGCTGCTTGTCCCCTTACAATGGATAAGTACAGGCAGACAGTTTCAATAAATGGTGTTGAGGCCTTGGCCTACAGGGACACAGGTGCCAGTTTCACTTTGGTGACTGAAAACCTAGTGCACCCTGATCAACACATCATTGGACAACAGTATAAGATTATTGATGTCCATAACTCCACTAAGTTTCTTCCCTTAGCTATAATTCAGTTTAGTTGGGGTGGAGTTACTGGCCCTAAGCAGGTGGTGGTATCACCTAGCTTACCTGTAGACTGTCTCTTAGGTAATGACCTAGAGGCCTCAGGTTGGGCTGATGTAGAGTTTTATGCCCATGCAGCCATGCTGGGCATCCCTGAGGAATTGTTCCCTCTCATTTCTACTGAAATGAAAAAGCAAAGGAGAGAAGGCCTGAAAACTCAGGAACCCTCTCCATCAACAGGTAAAAAGGGTATCACAGTATCCCCTAACCACCCTACCATTCAGGATACCATTCCTGTGGTGGGAGAAACCTCTCCTGGGGTGGCACCTGTTCCAAGGGAATCATCAGTTGGCAAAACTGTACTCCCTGAGGTGGAAGTACCTCTCTGTGGGATAACTAACATTGGTGAGAAAAAGAGCACCATTTTAGTTAACATGGAGCATCCCTACAACCCTCCCAGAGAAACTTTAGTGCAGAAACCCTGCACTGCCTCACAACACTTAGGACAGCATCCCTGCCCTAGTGTGGAGCTGATAGGACAGCATCCCTGCCCTGCTCCAACCCAAGAGAAACAGCATCCCTGTTCTCTCTTCCAGCCAAATGGACAAAGTTTTTGCCCAGCTATGGCTTTATTGAGACAGCATCCCTGTCTGGCATTTCCATCACTACAAATAGGTTCAGTGGACAATTCCCACTGCTCTAAACTAAAACTTACTGATAGAAACTCTGAAAATACATCTTCACATTGTTGCTTAGCTAAAAAACTTCAAACAGGGTGGTTTAAATCCTCACAGGGAAGTAACCATATAGTGGATGATAAAGGGAGTAACCAGTCTATTGCAGAGCTACTCTCTACTTATCACCACTTAGACAATAAAGTCTCAACTGGCCAAGGTTAGCCTTATTGTCCTTCGTTTGGGGGGGGGGGGTTGTGTGAGAAGGTAGCCTCTTTCTAGCCTTGTTACCCCCACTTTTGGCCTGTTTGTGAGTGTATGTCAGGGTGTTAGTCACTGTTTTCACTGTCTCACTGAGATCCTGATGGCCAGGCCCCAGTGCTCATAGTGAAAACACTATGTTTTCAGTATGTTTGTTATGTGTCACTGGGACCCTGCTAGTCAGGACCCCAGTGCTCATAAGGTTGTGGCCTATATGTATGTGTCACTGGGACCCTGTCACACAGGGCCCCAGTGCTCATAGGTGTGCATGTATGTGTTCCCTGTGTGGTGCCTAACTGTCTCACTGAGGCTCTGCTAACCAGAACCTCAGTGGTTATGCTCTCTCATTACTTTTAAATTGTCACTAACAGGCTAGTGACCAATTTTACCAATTTACATTGGCTTACTGGAACACCCTTATAATTCCCTAGAATATGGTACTGCGGTTCCCAGGGTATTGGGGTTCCAGGAGATCCCTATGGGCTGCAGCATTTCTTTTGCCACCCATAGGGAGCTCTGACAATTTTTACACAGGCCTGCCACTGCAGCCTGAGTGAAATAACGTCCACGTTATTTCACAGCCATTTTACACTGCACTTAAGTAACTTATAAGTCACCTATATGTCTAACCTTTACCTGGTAAAGGTTAGGTGCAAAGTTACTTAGTGTGAGGGCACCCTGGCACTAGCCAAGGTGCCCCCACATTGTTCAGAGCCAATTCCCTGAACTTTGTGAGTGCGGGGACACCATTACACGCGTGCACTACATATAGGTCACTACCTATATGTAGCTTCACAATGGTAACTCCGAATATGGCCATGTAACATGTCTATGATCATGGAATTGCCCCCTCTATGCCATCCTGGCATAGTTGGCACAATCCCATGATCCCAGTGGTCTGTAGCACAGACCCTGGTACTGCCAAACTGCCCTTCCTGGGGTTTCACTGCAGCTGCTGCTGCTGCCAACCCCTCAGACAGGCATCTGCCCTCCTGGGGTCCAGCCAGGCCTGGCCCAGGATGGAAGAACAAAGAACTTCTTCTGAGAGAGGGTGTGACACCCTCTCCCTTTGGAAAATGGTGTGAAGGCAGGGGAGGAGTAGCCTCCCCCAGCCTCTGGAAATGCTTTCTTGGGCACAGATGTGCCCAATTCTGCATAAGCCAGTCTACACCGGTTCAGGGACCCCTTAGCCCCTGCTCTGGCGCGAAACTGGACAAAGGAAAGGGAAGTGACCACTCCCCTGACCTGCACCTCCCCTGGGAGGTGTCCAGAGCTCCTCCAGTGTGCTCCAGACCTCTGCCATCTTGGAAACAGAGGTGCTGCTGGCACACTGGACTGCTCTGAGTGGCCAGTGCCACCAGGTGACGTCAGAGACTCCTGCTGATAGGCTCCTTCAGGTGTTAGTAGCCTATCCTCTCTCCTAGGTAGCCAAACCCTCTTTTCTGGCTATTTAGGGTCTCTGTCTCTGGGGAAACTGCAGATAACGAATGCATGAGCTCAGCCGAGTTCCTCTGCATCTCTCTCTTCACCTTCTGATAAGGAATCGACCGCTGACCGCGCTGGAAGCCTGCAAACCTGCAACATAGTAGCAAAGACGACTACTGCAACTCTGTAACGCTGATCCTGCCGCCTTCTCGACTGTTTTCCTGCTTGTGCATGCTGTGGGGGTAGCCTGCCTCCTCTCTGCACCAGAAGCTCCGAAGAAATCTCCCGTGGGTCGACGGAATCTTCCCCCTGCAACCGCAGCCACCAAAAAGCTGCATTACCGGTCCCTTGGGTCTCCTCTCAGCACGACGAGCGAGGTCCCTCGAATCCAGCGACGCTGTCCAAGTGACCCCCACAGTCCAGTGACTCTCCAGCCCAAGTTTGGTGGAGGTAAGTCCTTGCCTCACCTCGCTGGGCTGCATTGCTGGGAACCGCGATTTGCAGCTACCCCGGCCCCTGTGCACTTCCGGCGGAAATCCTTTGTGCACAGCCAAGCCTGGGTCCACGGCACTCTAACCTGCATTGCACGACTCTCTAAGTTGGTCTCCGGCGACGTGGGACTCCTTTGTGCAACTTCGGCGAGCACTGTTTCACGCATCCTCATAGTGCCTGTTTCTGGCACTTCTCCGGGTGCTACCTGCTTCAGTGAGGGCTCTTTTTCTTGCTCGATGTCCCCTCTCTCTTCAGGTCCAATTTGCGACCTCCTGGTCCCTCCTTGACCCCGGTAGCGTCCAAAAATGCCAAACGCACGATTTGCGACTAGCAAGGCTTGTTGGCGTCCTTCCGGCGGGAAAACACTTCTGCACGACTCTCCAAGGCAAGAGGGATCCGTCCACCAAAGGGGAAGTCTCTAGCCCTTTTCGTTCTTGCAGAAACCTCAGCTTCTTCTGTCCAGTAGAAGCTTCTTTGCACCCGCAGCTGGCATTTCCTGGGCATCTGCCCATCTCCGACTTGCTTGTGACTTTTGGACGTGGTCCCCTTGTTCCACAGGTACCCTAGAATGGAAATCCACAGTTGTTGCATTGCTGGTTTGTGTCTTTCCTGCATTATTCCTCTAACACGACGTCTTTGTCCTTAGGGGAACTTTAGTGCACTTTGCACTCACTTTTCAGGGTCTTGGGGAGGGTTATTTTTCTAACTCTCACTATTTTCTAATAGTCCCAGCGACCCTCTACAAGGTCACATAGGTTTGGGGTCCATTCGTAGTTCGCATTCCACTTTTGGAGTATATGGTTTGTGTTGCCCCTATCCCTATGTTTCCCCATTGCATCCTATTGTAACTATACATTGTTTGCACTGTTTTCTAAGACTATACTGCATATTTTTTGCTATTGTGTATATATATCTTGTGTATATTTCCTATCCTCTCACTGAGGGTACACTCTAAGATACTTTGGCATATTGTCATAAAAATAAAGTACCTTTATTTTTAGTATAACTGTGTATTGTGTTTTCTTATGATATTGTGCATATGACACTAAGTGGTACTGTAGTAGCTTCACACGTCTCCTAGTTCAGCCTAAGCTGCTCTGCTAAGCTACCATTATCTATCAGCCTAAGCTGCTAGACACCCTATACACTAATAAGGGATAACTGGGCCTGGTGCAAGGTGCAAGTACCCCTTGGTACTCACTACAAGCCAGTCCAGCCTCCTACACCCCTACCCCTAATTCAGATGCATCAGTTTGGACAATTAATTTTTTGGAGTAACAGGGGCTTTTCATGACAGGTGCAGAGCACATGGCCTGCTTCAGCTCCTCAAAAGCTTTCTGACAGTTTGCTGTCCATAATACCTTTTCAGGCATTTTCTTAGATGTGAGGTCATTAAGAGGGGCTGCAATGGAGCCATAGTTCTTTATGAACCTCCTGTAGTACCCAGTGAGGCCTAAAAAGGCTCTCACCTGAGTCTGAGTTGTAGGGGAACCCAATCTATAATAGTTTGGATTTTCCCCTGAAGTGGTGCAATCTGTTCTCCACATACCAGGTGTCCCAGATAAACCACTTTCCCCTGCCCTATCTGGCACTTTGGAGCCTTGATAGTGAGGCCTGCCTTTTGCAGGGCCTCCAAAACTTTCCATAGGTGGACCAGGTGATCATCCCAGCTGGAGCTAAAGACAGCTATATCATCTAGATATGCTGCACTAAAAGCTTCCAGCCCTTGCAGGACTGTGTTCACCAACCTTTGAAAAGTGGCAGGTGCATTTTTCAATCCAAATGGCATTACTGTGAATTGGTAGTGCCCTCCAATGGTTGAATATGCAGTTTTTGCTTGAGCATCCTCTGATAACTTGATCTGCCAATACCCTGCAGTCAAATCAAAGGTGCTTAGATACTTGGCAGATGCCAGTGTATCTATTAGCTCATCTGCCCTGGGTATAGGGTGAGCATCAGTTTTAGTTACCTGGTTGAGACCTCTGTAGTCAACAGAAAATCTCATTTCCCTTTTACCATCTTTGGAATGAGGTTTTGGTACAAGTACCACAGGAGAGGCCCATGGACTTTTAGAGTGCTCAACCACTCCCAGTTCAAGCATTTTCTGCACCTCTTGTTTTATGCAGTCTCTGACATGGTCAGGCTGCCTATAGATCTTACTTTTGACAGGCATGCTGTCTCCAGTATCTATAGTTTGCTCACACCAAGAAGTGGTGCCTGGCACAGTAGAAAAGAGTTCAGAAAACTGACTGTAGGAAAGTACCATCTTGCCTGGCATGTTACCCCCATATTTCACTGTATATATGTTGTTTTAGTTGTATGTGTCTCTGGGACCCTGCTAGCCAGGGCCCCAGTGCTCATAAGTGTGCCCTGTATGTCTTACCTGTGTTATGACTAACTGTCTCACTGAGGCTCTGCTATCCAGAACCTCAGTGGTTATGCTCTCTCATTTCTTTCCAAATTGTCACTAACAGGCTAGTGACCAATTTCACCAATTTACATTGGCATACTGGAACACCCTTATAATTCCATAGTGTAGGAGGCTGGACTGGCTTGTAGTGAGTACCAAGGGGTACTTGCACCTTGCACCAGGCCCAGTTATCCCTTATTAGTGTATAGGGTGTCTAGCAGCTTAGGCTGATAGATAATGGTAGCTTAGCAGAGCAGCTTAGGCTGAACTAGGAGACGTGTGAAGCTACTACAGTACCACTTAGTGTCATATGCACAATATCATAAGAAAACACAATACACAGTTATACTAAAAATAAAGGTACTTTATTTTTATGACAATATGCCAAAGTATCTTAGAGTGTACCCTCAGTGAGAGGATAGGAAATATACACAAGATATATATACACAATAGCAAAAATATGCAGTATAGTCTTAGAAAACAGTGCAAACAATGTATAGTTACAATAGGATGCAATGGGGAAACATAGGGATAGGGGCAACACAAACCATACACTCCAAAAGTGGAATGCGAACCACGAATGGATCCCAAACCTATGTGACCTTGTAGAGGGTCGCTGGGACTATTAGAAAATAGTGAGAGTTAGAAAAATAACCCTCCCCAAGACCCTGAAAAGTGAGTGCAAAGTGCACTAAAGTTCCCCTAAGGACAAAGAAGTCGTGTTAGAGGAATAATGCAGGAAAGACACAAACCAGCAATGCAACAACTGTGGATTTCCAATCTAGGGTACCTGTGGAACAAGGGGACCAAGTCCAAAAGTCACAAGCAAGTCGGAGATGGGCAGATGCCCAGGAAATGCCAGCTGCGGGTCCAAAGAAGCTTTGACTGGACAGAAGAAGCTGAGGTTTCTGCAGGAACGAAAAGGCCTAGAGACTTCCCCTTTGGTGGACGGATCCCTCTCGCCTTGGAGAGTCGTGCAGAAGTGTTTTCCCGCCGGAAGGACGCCAACAAGCCTTGCTACACGCAAATCGTGCGTTTGGCGTTTTTGGATGCTGCTGGGGCCCAGGAGGGATCAGGAGGTCGCAAATTGGACCGGAAGAGAGAGGGGACGTCGAGTAAGACAAAGAGCCCTCACTGAAGCAGGTAGCACCCGTAGAAGTGCCAGAAACAGGCACTACGAGGATGCGTGAAACGGTGCTCGCCGAAGTTGCACAAAGGAGTCCCACGTCGCCGGAGACCAACTTAGAAAGTCGTGCAATGCAGGTTAGAGTGCCGTGGACCCAGGCTTGGCTGTGCACAAAGGATTTCCGCCGGAAGTGCACAGGGGCCGGAGTAGCTGCAAAGTCGCGGTTCCCAGCAATGCAGCCCAGCGAGGTGAGGCAAGGACTTACCTCCACCAAACTTGGGCTGAAGAGTCACTGGACTGTGGGGGTCACTTGGACAGAGTCGCTGGATTCGAGGGACCTCGCTCGTCGTGCTGAGAGGAGACCCAAGGGACCGGTAATGCAGCTTTTTGGTGCCTGCGGTTGCAGGGGGAAGATTCCGTCGACCCACGGGAGATTTCTTCAGAGCTTCTGGTGCAGAGAGGAGGCAGGCTACCCCCACAGCATGCACAAGCAGGAAAACAGTCGAGAAGGCGGCAGGATCAGCGATACAGAGTTGCAGTAGTCGTCTTTGCTACTATGTTGCAGGTTTGCAGGCTTCCAGCGCGGTCAGCAGTCGATTCCTTATCAGAAGGTGAAGAGAGAGATGCAGAGGAACTCGGATGAGCTCTTGCAT
The DNA here is from genome assembly GCF_031143425.1 of Pleurodeles waltl. Lineage (NCBI taxonomy): Eukaryota > Metazoa > Chordata > Amphibia > Caudata > Salamandridae > Pleurodeles > Pleurodeles waltl. Next base: position 598,926,134 of record NC_090440.1, on the reverse strand, counting down.
TCGTTATCTAAAGTTTCCCCAGAGACAGAGACCCTAAATAGCCAGAAAAGAGGGTTTGGCTACCTAGGAGAGAGGATAGGCTAGCAACACCTGAAGGAGCCTATCACAAGGAGTCTCTGATGTCACCTGGTGGCACTGGCCACTCAGAGCAGTCCAGTGTGCCAGCAGCACCTCTGTTTCCAAGATGGCAGAGGTCTGGAGCACACTGGAGGAGCTCTGGACACCTCCCAGGGGAGGTGCAGGTCAGGGGAGTGGTCACTCCCCTTTCCTTTGTCCAGTTTCGCGCCAGAGCAGGGCTAAGGGGTCCCCTGAACCGGTGTAGACTGGCTTATGCAGAATTGGGCACATCTGTGCCCAACAAAGCATTTCCAGAGGCTGGGGGAGGCTACTCCTCCCCTGCCTTCACACCATTTTCCAAAGGGAGAGGGTGTCACACCCTCTCTCAGAGGAAGTTCTTTGTTCTGCCATCCTGGGCCAGGCCTGGCTGGACCCCAGGAGGGCAGCTGCCTGTCTGAGGGGTTTGCAGCAGCAGCAACTGCAGTGAAACCCCAGGAAGGGCAGTTTGGCAGTACCAGGGTCTGTGCTACAGACCACTGGGATCATGGGATTGTGCCAACTATGCCAGGATGGCATAGAGGGGGCAATTCCATGAATTCAGGGAATTGGCTCTGAACAATGTGGGGGCACCTTCGCTAGTGCCAGGGGGCCCTCACACTAAGTAACTTTGCACCTAACCTTTACCAGGTAAAGGTTAGACATATAGGTGACTTATAAGTTACTTAAGTGCAGTGTAAAATGGCTGTGAAATAACGTGGACATTATTTCACTCAGGCTGCAGTGGCAGGCCTGTGTAAGAATTGTCAGAGCTCCCTATGGGTGGCAAAAGAAATGCTGCAGCCCATAGGGATCTCCTGGAACCCCAATACCCTGGGTACCTCAGTACCATATACTAGGGAATTATAAGGGTGTTCCAGTAAGCCAATGTAAATTGGTAAAAATGGTCACTAGCCTGTTAGTGACAATTTGGAAAGAAATGAGAGAGCATAACCACTGAGGTTCTGATTAGCAGAGCCTCAGTGAGACAGTTAGTCACTACACAGGTAACACATTCAGGCACACTTATGAGCACTGGGGTCCTGGGTTACCAGGGTCCCAGTGACACATACAACTAAAACAACATATATACAGTGAAAAATGGGGGTAACATGCCAGGCAAGATGGTACTTTCCTACACACCCCCCCCCAAACGAAGGACAATAAGACTAGCCATGACCTGATGAGTCTTCATTGTCTAAGTGGAAATATCTGGAGAGTCCATCTGCATTGGAGTGGCTACTCCCAGGTCTATGTTCCACTGTATAGTCCATTCCCTGTAGGGATATGGACCACCTCAACAATTTAGGATTTTCACCTTTCATTTGTTTTAGCCAAAGTAGAGGTTTGTGGTCTGTCTGAACAATGAAGTGAGTGCCAAACAGGTATGGCCTCAACTTCTTCAGAGCCCAGACCACAGCAAAGGCCTCCCTCTCAATGGCAGACCAACGCTTTTCTCTAGGGGTCAACCTCCTACTAATAAAAGCAACAGGTTGATCCTGGCCCTCAGAATTAAGTTGTGATAGGACTGCCCCTACTCCTAATTCAGATGCATCAGTTTGGACATGGAATTTTTTAGAGTAACAAGGGCTTTTCAGGACAGGTGCAGAGCACATGGCCTGCTTCAGCTCCTCAAAAGCTTTCTGACAGTTTGCTGTCCATAATACCTTTTTAGGCATTTTCTTGGATGTGAGGTCATTAAGAGGGGCTGCAATGGAGCCATAGTTCTTAATGAACCTCCTGTAATACCCAGTGAGGCCTAGGAAGGCTCTCACCTGAGTCTGAGTGGTAGGGGGAACCCAATCAATAATAGTTTGGATTTTCCCCTGAAGTGGTGCAATCTGTTCCCCACCAACAAGGTGTCCCAGATAAACCACCTTACCCTGCCCTATCTGGCACTTTGAAGCCTTGATAGTGAGGCCTGCCTTTTGCAGGGCCTCCAAAACTTTCCATAGGTGGACCAGGTGATCGTCCCAGCTGGAGCTAAAGACAGCTATATCGTCCAAATATGCTGCACTGAAAGCTTCCAGCCCTTGCAGGACTGTGTTCACCAACCTCTGAAAAGTGGCAGGTGCATTTTTCAAACCAAAAGGCATTACAGTAAACTGGTAATGTCCTCCAATGGTAGAAAATGCAGTCTTAGATTTAGCATCTTCTGATAATTTGATCTGCCAATACCCTGCAGTCAAATCAAAAGTGCTTAGATACTTGGCAGATGCCAGTGTATCTATAAGCTCATCTGCCCTGGGTATAGGGTGAGCATCAGTTTTGGTTACTAAGTTGAGACCTCTATAGTCTACACAAAACCGCATTTCCTTCTTTCCATCTTTAGAATTGGGTTTTGGTACCAGTACCACAGGAGAAGCCCATGGACTGTCAGAGTGCTCAACCACTCCTAGTTCCAACATTTTCTGAACTTCATGCTTTATGCAGTCCCTGACATGGTCAGGCTGCCTATAGATCTTACTTTTGACAGGTAAACTGTCTCCAGTATCTATAGTGTGCTCACACCAAGAAGTGGTGCCTGGCACAGTAGAGAAGAGTTCTGAAAATTGTCCTAGGAGATTTATGCAATGGTCTTTCTGCTCAGCAGTAAGACAATCTGCCAAAACTACACCTTCCACAAGAGCATCTTGTTCTGTGGAAGAGAAGAGATCAGGTAGAGGATCACTGTCTTCTTCCTGTCCCTATCAGTTGCCATGAGCAGGGTGAGATCAGCCCTGTCATAGTAGGGTTTCAGGCGGTTGACATGGAGCACCCTAAGGGGACTCCTGGCAGTGCCTAAGTCAACCAAGTAGGTGACTTCACCCTTCTTTTCAACAATTGTGTGGGGACCACTCCATTTATTTTGGAGTGCTCTTGGGGCCACAGGCTCCAAGACCCACACTTTCTGCCCTGGTTGGTACTGAACCAAAACAGCCTTCTGATCATGCCATTGCTTCTGGAGCTCTTGGCTGGCCTGAAGGTTTTTACTGGCCTTTTTCATGTACTCAGCCATCCTTGATCTGAGGCCAAGTACATAGTCCACAATATCCTGCTTAGGAGCTTTTAAAGGTTGTTCCCAACCCTCCTTTACAAGTGTGAGTGGACCCCTAACAGGGTGTCCAAAAAGAAGTTCAAAGGGGCTGAAGCCCACTCCTTTCTGGGGTACCTCCCTGTAGGCAAAAAGGAGGCATGGTAGAAGGATATCCCATCTCCTGCGGAGTTTTTCAGGGAGACCCATAATCATGCCTTTGAGAGTTTTATTAAATCTCTCCACCAGTCCATTTGTTTGTGGATGATAGGGTGTTGTGAACTTGTACGTTACACCACACTCCTTCCACATGGCCTTTAAGTATGCAGACATGAAATTGCTTCCTCTGTCTGATACTACTTCCTTTGGGAAGCCCACCCTGGAAAATATTCCCAGGAGGGCCTTTGCCACTGCAGGAGCTGTAGTGGTCCTTAAAGGAATTGCTTCAGGATATCTTGTGGCATGGTCCACTACCACCAAGATAAACCTATTGCCTGAAGCAGTAGGAGGGTCAAGGGGGCCAACTATGTCAACCCCTACCCTTTCAAAGGGAACCCCAACCACAGGCAGTGGGATAAGGGGTGCCTTTGGGGTGCCACCTGTCTTGCCACTGGCTTGACAGGTTTCACAGGACTTACAAAATTCCTTTGTGTCCTCAGACATCCTAGGCCAATGAAACAATGGAACCAATCTGTCCCAAGTTTTCATTTGACCCAGGTGCCCAGCTAGGGGAATGTCATGTGCCAGTGTTAGGAGGAACTTTCTGTACTCCTGAGGAATCACTAATCTCCTGGCAGCTCCAGGTTTAGGATCCCTATGCTCAGTGTACAAGAGGTTGTCCTCCCAGTAAACTCTGTGAGAGTCACTGACATCCCCATTAGCCTGTTTGACAGCTTGCTGTCTGAGACCCTCTAATGTGGGACAGGTTTGCTGTGCCACACTCAGCTCCTCTCTGGCAGGCCCCCCTTCACCCAAAAGCTCAGCAGTGTCTGCTTCCAGCTCCTCTGGTGTAGGTTCTGCACAGGGAGGGAATTCTTCTTCCTCAGAAGTAGAATCCACTGTAGAGGGAGGGATAGTAGGAAGTGGTTTGCTTCTACTAGCCCTAGCTTTAGGGAGCACTTGGTCCATTGTTCCAGGATCCAAGCTTCCCTGTCCTTTTTGCTTTTTGGCCTGAGCCCTTGTCAAAGCAAAAATATGTCCTGGGATGCCCAGCATTGCTGCATGGGCCTCCAACTCCACATCTGACCAAGCTGATGTCTCCAAATCATTCCCAAATAGACAGTCTACAGGTAAATCTGAAGCTACCACAACTTTCTTTGGACCAGTTACCCCCCCCCAGTTGAGATTTACAACAGCCATGGGGTGGCTTTGTGTTATGTTGTGAGCATCGGTTACTTGGTACTGGTGTCCAAGTATGTGTTGTTCAGGGTGCACCAGTTTCTCAATCACCATTGTGACACTGGCACCTGTGTCCCTGTAGGCCTGGACCTCAACACCATTTATTAGGGTTAGTTGCTTGTACTTCTCCAAGTTATGGGGGCAAGCAACCAAAGTGGCTAAATCAATAGCCCCTTCAGAGACTAAAGTAGCCTCTGTGGTCTCCCTAATAAGACCAACCCCAACTAAGTTACCAATAGTGAGCCCAGCTACTCCCTTGGATTGGCTATTAGTAGGTTTGCTCCCACCACCACTGCTATTAGTAGGGACACTAGGTGTTGCAGTAGGGGTTGTAGTGGTAGGAGCTGTGGTGCCTTTCTTTGGACAACTGGGATCTGTTGTCCAATGGCCTTTTATTTTACATAAATAGCACCATGGTTTCTTTTCCTTGTTCTGATTAAAGGAGGATTTGGACCCACCACCCCCACCAGAGTGTTTTTGTGGGCCTGATGAAGACTCATTTTTAGATTTGTCCCCACCCTTGTCAGAAGACTTACCATCCTTCTTTTTGTTGCCATCTTTGTCACCCCCTGTATGAACTTTTCTGTTCACTCTTGTTCTGACCCATTTGTCTGCCTTCTTTCCCAATTCTTGGGGAGAGGTCAGATCAGAGTCCACCAAGTACTGGTGCAACAAATCAGACACACAATTATTAAGAATATGCTCTCTCAGGATTAAGTTATACAGGCTGTCATAATCAGTAACTTTACTGCCATGTAACCACCCCTCCAAGGCCTTCACTGAATGGTCAATGAAATCAACCCAGTCTTGTGAAGACTCCTTTTTGGTCTCTCTGAACTTTATCCTGTACTGTTCAGTGGTTAAGCCATAACCATCCAGGAGTGCATTCTTAAGAACTTGGAAATTATTAGCATCATTTTCTTTCACAGTAAGGAGCCTATCCCTACCTTTTCCACTAAATGATAGCCATAGGATAGCAGCCCACTGCCTTTGAGGGACATCCTGTACAACACAGGCCCTCTCAAGTGCAGCAAACCACTTGTTAATGTCATCCCCCTCCTTATAAGGGGGAACTATCTTGTGCAGATTCCTGGAATCATGCTCTTTTGCAGGATGACTATGGGGAATACTGCTGCTGCCACCATGGGTATCTAAACCCAACTTCTGTCTTTCCTTCTCTAATTCAAAAGACTGTCTATCCAAATCCAGCTGTTGCTTTTTAAGCTTCAGTCTGGTTTGTTCCACCCTCAACTTATTGAGTTCCCTCTCTAACATTCTGTCATCAGGGTTGGTGGGAGGGACATTTCTAGAAACAGAGCTATGATGGGAATGAACAGAAGGAGACCTGTCCCTTACAGAAGCCACCCTAACAGCTTGGTTTACAGAAACATTACTACCAGTATGGTGAGAATAAATGCTTTTGCTATGATGTGAGACAACACTATTTATATGGTGTGGCTCATCATCATTACCATCTATGCTAGATTATCTAGTAATGGGCAGGCTAGGAAGTTTCTTTCCTGAATCTTTTCCTGGGGGAGTCCCTGAATCAGATTGAGAACTATTAGGTACTTTTTCAACAGATGGGGCACCTATGGCCTTATCCTGTTCTCTGAGCATGTTAAGTAACAGTTCCAAGGAAGGATTCTTCCCTACACTCAAACCTCTCTCTATACAGAGACTCCTTGCTCTTTTCCAGCTAAGGTTGTCATATGCAAGTTTGGACAGATCAACACTTTGGCCTGTGCCAGACATTTTTAGAGAGAGTTAAAGTGATAGAAAAAGAGAAAAAAGTTTTCAGAACTTTTTGGAAAGACAGAAAAAAACTTTTTAAACTTTTTAGAAAGTTAGAAGTACTTTTCAGCACTTAGAAAAGAGTGAAAAGAGGAAATGCAAAACTTTTTGGCTATGTGTATATACACTGACCTTGTTTTGTATATTTTTCTCTTATGAAAAGTACAATGACAAGAGTGGTAAGTAGTCTCAAGCACTTATCCCACCACTGCACAACCAATGTAGGAGGCTGGACTGGCTTGTAGTGAGTACCAAGGGGTACTTGCACCTTGCACCAGGCCCAGTTATCCCTTATTAGTGTATAGGGTGTCTAGCAGCTTAGGCTGATAGATAATGGTAGCTTAGCAGAGCAGCTTAGGCTGAACTAGGAGACGTGTGAAGCTACTACAGTACCACTTAGTGTCATATGCACAATATCATAAGAAAACACAATACACAGTTATACTAAAAATAAAGGTACTTTATTTTTATGACAATATGCCAAAGTATCTTAGAGTGTACCCTCAGTGAGAGGATAGGAAATATACACAAGATATATATACACAATAGCAAAAATATGCAGTATAGTCTTAGAAAACAGTGCAAACAGTGTATAGTTACAATAGGATGCAATGGGGAAACATAGGGATAGGGGCAACACAAACCATATACTCCAAAAGTGGAATGCGAACCACGAATGGACCCCAAACCTATGTGACCTTGTAGAGGGTCGCTGGGACTATTAGAAAATAGTGAGAGTTAGAAAAATAACCCTCCCCAAGACCCTGAAAAGTGAGTGCAAAGTGCACTAAAGTTCCCCTAAGGACAAAGAAGTCGTGTTAGAGGAATAATGCAGGAAAGACACAAACCAGCAATGCAACAACTGTGGATTTCCAATCTAGGGTACATGTGGAACAAGGGGACCAAGTCCAAAAGTCACAAGCAAGTCGGAGATGGGCAGATGCCCAGGAAATGCCAGCTGCGGGTGCAAAGAAGCTTCGACTGGACAGAAGAAGCTGAGGTTTCTGTAGGAACGAAAAGGGCTAGAGACTTCCCCTTTGGTGGACGGATCCCTCTCGCCTTGGAGAGTCGTGCAGAAGTGTTTTCCCGCCGAAAGGACGCCAACAAGCCTTGCTAGTCGCAAATCGTGCGTTTGGCGTTTTTGGACGTTGCTGGGGCCCAGGAGGGACCAGGAGGTCGCAAATTGGACCTGAAGAGAGACGGGACGTCGAGCAAGACAAAGAGCCCTCACTAAAGCAGGTAGCACCCGCAGAAGTGCCAGAAACAGGCACTACGAGGATGCGTGAAACGGTGCTCGCCGAAGTTGCACAAAGGAGTCCCACGTCGCCGGAGACCAACTTAGAAAGTCGTGCAATGCAGGTTAGAGTGCCGTGGACCCAGGCTTGGCTGTGCACAAAGGATTTCCGCCGGAAGTGCACAGGGGCCGGAGTAGCTGCAAAGTCGCGGTTCCCAGCAATGCAGCCCAGCGAGGTGAGGCAAGGACTTACCTCCACCAAACTTGGGCTGAAGAGTCACTGGACTTTGGGGGTCACTTGGACAGAGTCGCTGGATTCGAGGGACCTCGCTCGTCATGCTGAGAGGAGACCCAAGGGACCGGTAATGCAGCTTTTTGGTGCCTGCGGTTGCAGGGGGAAGATTCCGTCGACCCACGGGAGATTTCTTCAGAGCTTCTGGTGCAGAGAGGAGGCAGGCTACCCCCACAGCATGCACAAGCAGGAAAACAGTCGAGAAGGCGGCAGGATCAGCGTTACAGAGTTGCAGTAGTCGTCTTTGCTACTATGTTGCAGGTTTGCAGGCTTCCAGCGCGGTCAGCGGTCGATTCCTTATCAGAAGGTGAAGAGGGAGATGCAGAGGAACTCGGCTGAGCTCATGCATTCGTTATCTAAAGTTTCCCCAGAGACAGAGACCCTAAATAGCCAGAAAAGAGGGTTTGGCTACCTAGGAGAGAGGAAAGGCTACTAACACCTGAAGGAGCCTATCAGCAGGAGTCTCTGACGTCACCTGGTGGCACTGGCCACTCAGAGCAGTCCAGTGTGCCAGCAGCACCTCTGTTTCCAAGATGGCAGAGGTCTGGAGCACACTGGAGGAGCTCTGGACACCTACCAGGGGAGGTGCAGGTCAGGGGAGTGGTCACTCCCCTTTCCTTTGTCCAGTTTCGCGCCAGAGCAGGGGCTAAGGGGTCCCTGAACCGGTGTAGACTGGCTTATGCAGAATTGGGCACATCTGTGCCCATCAAAGCATTTCCAGAGGCTGGGGGAGGCTACTCCTCCCCTGCCTTCACACCATTTTCCAAAGGGAGAGGGTGTCACACCCTCTCTCAGAGGAAGTTCTTTGTTCTGCCATCCTGGGCCAGGCCTGGCTGGACCCCAGGAGGGCAGCTGCCTGTCTGAGGGGTTGGCAGCAGCAGCAGCTGCAGTGAATCCCCAGGAAGGGCAGTCTGGCAGTACCAGGGTCTGTGCTACAGACCACTGGGATCATGGAATTGTACCAACAATGCCAGGATGGCATAGAGGGGGCAATTCCATGATCATAGACATGTTACATGGCCATATTCGGAGTTACCATGGTGAAGCTACATATAGGTAGTGACCTATATGTAGTGCACGCGTGTAATGGTGTCCCCGCACTCACAAAGTTCAGTGAATTGGCTCTGAACAATGTGGGGGCACCTTGGCTAGTGCCAGGGTGCCCTCACACTAAGTAACTTTGCACCTAACCGTTACCAGGTAAAGGTTAGACATATAGGTGACTTATAAGTTACTTAAGTGCAGTGTAAAAATGGCTGTGAAATAACGTGGACGTTATTTCACTCAGGCTGCAGTGGCAGGCCTGTGTAAGAATTGTCAGAGCTCCCTATGGGTGGCAAAAGAAATGCTGCAGCCCATAGGGATCTCCTGGAACCCCAATACCCTGGGTACCTCAGTACCATATACTAGGGAATTATAAGGGTGTTCCAGTAAGCCAATGTAAATTGGTAAAAATGGTCACTAGCCTGTCAGTGACAATTTGAAAGTAATGAGAGAGCATAACCACTGAGGTTCTGGTTAGCAGAGCCTCAGTGAGACAGTTAGGCACCACACAGGGAACATATACATGCACACCTATGAGCACTGGGGCCCAGTGTGACAGGGTCCCAGTGACACATACATATAGGCCACAAACCTATGAGCACTGGGGTCCTGACCAGCAGGATCCCAGTGACACATAACAACCATACTGAAAACATGGTGTTTTCACTATGAGCACTGAGGCCTGGCTATCAGGATCCCAGTGAGACAGTGAAAACAGTGACAAACACCCTGACATACACTCACAAACAGGCCAAAAGTGGGGGTAACAAGGCTAGAAAGAGGCTACCTTCTCACAGGACAAATCTAAAAATGAGTCTTCATCAGGCCCACAAAAACACTCTGGTGGGGGTGGTGGGCCCAAATCCTCTTCAAATCAAAACAAAGAAAAGAAACCATGGTGCTATTTATGTAAAATAAAAGGCCATTGGACAACAGATCCCAGTTGTCCAAAGAAAAGCACCAAGCCTCCTACCACTACAACCCCTACTGCTACACCTAGTGTCCCTAATAATAGCAGTGGTGGTGGGAGCAAACCTACTAATAGCCAATCCAAGGGAGTAGCTGGGCTCACTATTGGTAACTTAGTTGGGGTTGGTCTGATTAGGGAGGCCACAGAGGCTGTGTTAGTCTCTGAGGGGGCTATTGATTTAGCCACCTTGGTTGCTTGTCCCCTTAACATGGATAAGTACAACCAACTACCCCTAATAAATGGTGTTGAGGTTCAGGCCTATAGGGACACAGGTGCCAGTGTTACAATGGTAATAGAGAAATTGGTCCACCATGAACAACACCTACTTGGTCACCAGTACCAAGTAACCGATGCTCATAACAACACCCTTAGCCACCCCATGGCTGTTGTGAATCTCAACTGGGGGGGGGGTTACTGGCCCAAAGAAAGTTGTGGTTGCCTCAGATTTACCTGTAGACTGTCTATTAGGGAATGATTTAGAGACATCAGCTTGGGCAGAAGTCGAGTTGGAGGCTCATACGGCAATGCTGGGCATTCCAGGGCATATTTTTGCTTTGACCAGGGCTCAGGCCAAAAAGCAAAAAGGGCAGAGTGACTTAAATCCTGGAAGAATGGACCAAGTGCTCCCTAAAGCTAGGGTTAGTAAGAGTAAAGCACTACCTACTATCCCTCCCTCTGCAGTGGATTCTAATTCTGAGGAAGAAGAATTTCCACCCTGTGCAGAACCTACACCAGAGGAGCTGGAAGCAGACACTGCTGAGCTTTTGGGTGAAGGGGGGCCTGCCAGGGAGGAGCTGAGTGTGGCACAGCATAAGTGTCCCACACTAGAGGGTCTAAGGCAGCAAGCTGTCAAACAAGCAAATGGGGATCTCAGTGACTCTCACAGAGTTTACTGGGAGGACAACCTCCTGTACACTGAAGCAAGGGATCCAAAACCTGGAGCTGCCAAGAGATTGGTGATTCCCCAGGAGTACAGAAAGTTCCTCCTAACTCTAGCCCACGACATTCCCTTAGCTGGACATTTGGGGCAAATGAAAACTTGGGACAGGCTTTTTCCCTTGTTTCATTGGCCTAGAATGTCAGAGGACACAAAGGAATTTTATAAGTCCTGTGAAACCTGTCAAGCCAGTGGCAAGACAGGTGGCACTCCAAAGGCATCCCTTATTCCACTGCCTGTGGTTGGGGTTCCCTTTGAAAGGGTAGGGGTTGACATAGTTGGCCCCCTTGACCCTCCTACTGCTTCAGGCAATAGGTTTATCTTGGTAGTAGTGGACCATGCCACCAGATATCCTGAAGCAATTCCTCTAAGAACCACTACAGCTCCTGCAGTGGCAAAGGCCCTCCTGGGAATCTTTTCCAGGGTGGCCTTCACAAAAGAGGTGGTATCAGACAGGGGAAGCAATTTCATGTCTGCTTACTTAAAGGCCATGTGGAAGGAGTGTGGTGTGACATACAAGTTCACCACACCCTATCATCCACAAACAAATGGACTGGTGGAGAGATTTAACAAAACTCTCAAAGGCATGATTATGGGACTCCCTGAAAAACTCCGCAGGAGATGGGATATCCTTTTACCATGCCTCCTTTTTGCTTACAGGGAGGTACCCCAGAAAGGAGTGGGCTTCAGCCCCTTTGAACTCCTATTTGGTCACCCTGTGAGAGGTCCTCTAACACTTGTTAAGGAGGGTTGGGAACAACCTTTAAAAGCTCCAAAGCAAGACATAGTGGACTATGTACTTGGCCTCAGATCAAGGATGGCTGAGTACATGAAAAAGGCCAGTAAAAACCTTCAGGCCAGCCAAGAGCTCCAGAAGCAATGGCATGACCAGAAGGCTGTTTTGGTTCAGTACCAACCAGTGTAGGAAAGTACCATCTTGCCTGGCATGTTACCCCCATTTTTCACTGTATATATGTTGTTTTAGTTGTATGTGTCACTGGGACCCTGTTCACCAGGGCCCCAGTGCTCAGAAGTGTGCCTGAATGTGTTACCTGTGTAGTGACTAACTGTCTCACTGAGGCTCTGCTAATCAGAACCTCAGTGGTTATGCTCTCTCATTTCTTTCAAATTGTCACTAACAGGCTAGTGACCAATTTTACCAATTTACATTGGCTTACTGGAACACCCTTATAATTCCCTAGTATATGGTACTGAGGTACCAGGGTATTGGGGTTCCAGGAGATCCCTATGGGCTGCAGCATTTCTTTTGCCACCCATAGGCAGCTCTGACAATTCTTACACAGGCCTGCCACTGCAGCCTGAGTGAAATAACGTCCACGTTATTTCACAGCCATTTTACACTGCACTTAAGTAACTTATAAGTCACCTATATGTCTAACCTTTACCTGGTAAAGGTTGGGTGCTAAGTTACTTAGTGTGAGGGCACCCTGGCACTAGCCAAGGTACCCCCACATTGTTCAGGGCCAATTCCCCGGACTTTGTTAGTGCGGGGACACCATTACACGCGTGCACTACATATAGGTCACTACCTATATGTAGCTTCACAATGGTAACTCCGAATATGGCCATGTAATATGTCTATGATCATGGAATTGCCCCCTCTATACCATCCTGGCATAGTTGGCACAATCCCATGATCCCAGTGGTCTGTAGCACAGACCCTGGTACTGCCAAACTGCCTTTCCCGGGGTTTCACTGCAGCTGCTGCTGCTGCCAACCCCTCAGACAGGCATCTGCCCTCCTGGGGTCCAGCCAGGCCTGACCCAGGATGGCAGAACAAAGAACTTCCTCTGAGAGAGGGTGTTACACCCTCTCCCTTTGGAAAATGGTGTGAAGGCAGGGGAGGAGTAGCCTCCCCCAGCCTCTGGAAATGCTTTCTTGGGCACAGATGTGCCCAATTCTGCATAAGCCAGTCTACACCGTTTCAGGGGACCCCTTAGCCCTGCTCTGGCGCGAAACTGGACAAAGGAAAGGGGAGTGACCACTCCCCTGACCTGTACCTCCCCTGGGAGGTGCCCAGAGCTCCTCCAGTGTGCTCCAGACCTCTGCCATCTTGGAAACAGAGGTGCTGCTGGCACACTGAACTGCTCTGAGTGGCCAGTGCCACCAGGTGACGTCAGAGACTCCTTGTGATAGGCTCCTTCAGGTGTTGCTAGCCTATCCTCTCTCCTAGGTAGCCAAACCCTCTTTTCTGGCTATTTAGGGTCTCTGTCTCTTGGGATTCCTTAGATAACGAATGCAAGAGCTCATCCGAGTTCCTCTGCATCTCTCTCTTCACCTTCTGCCAAGGAATCGACTGCTGACCGCGCTGGAAGCCTGCAAACCTGCAACATAGTAGCAAAGGCGACTACTGCAACTCTGTAACGCTGATCCTGCCGCCTTCTCGACTGTTTTCCTGGTGGTGCATGCTGTGGGGGTAGTCTGCCTCCTCTCTGCACTAGAAGCTCCGAAGAAATCTCCAGTGGGTCGACGGAATCTTCCCCCTGCAACCGCAGGCACCAAAAAGCTGCATTACCGGTCCCTTGGGTCTCCTCTCAGCATGACGAGCGAGGTCCCTCGAATCCAGCAACTTTGTCCAAGTGACTCCCACAGTCCAGTGACTCTTCAGTCCAAGTTTGGTGGAGGTAAGTCCTTGCCTCACCTCGCTAGACTGCATTGCTGGGAACCGTGACTTTTGCAGCTACTCTGGCCCCTGTGCACTTCCGGTGGAAATCCTTTGTGCACAGCCAAGCGTGGGTCCACAGCACTCTAACCTGCATTGCACGACTTTCTAAGTTGGTCTCCGGCGACGTGGGACTCCTTTGTGTAACATCGGGTGAGCACCGTTTCATGCATCCTTGTAGTGCCTGTTTCTGGCACTTCTCTGGGTGCTACCTGCTGCTAAAAGGGCTCCTTGTCTTGCTCGACGTACCCTCTACCTCCTGGTCCAACTTGCGACCTCCTGGTCCTTCCTGGGCTACAGCAGTGTCCAAAAACGCTAACCGCACGATTTGCAGCTAGCAAGGCTTTTTGGCGTTCTTTCGGCGAGAAAATACTTCTGCACGACTCTACAAGGCGAGTGGGATCGGTCCTCCAAAGGGGACGTCTCTAGCCCTTTGCGTTCCTGCAGAAACCGCAGCTTCTTCTGTCCAGTAGAAGCTTCTTTGCACCTGCAGCTGGCATTTCCTGGGCATCTGCTCATCTCCGACTTGCTTGTGACTTTTGGACTTGGTCCCCTTGTTCCACAGGTACCCCAGGTTGGAAATCCAGCGTTGTTGCATTGTTGGTTTGTGTCTTTCCCGCCTTATTCCCCTATCACGACTTCTTTGTCCTTTGGGGAACTTTAGTGCACTTTGCACTCACTTTTCAGGGTCTTGGGGTGGTCTATTTTTCTAACCCTCACTATTTTCTAATAGTCCCAGCGACCCTCTACAAGGTCACATAGGTTTGGGGTCCATTTGTGGTTCACATTCCACTTTTGGAGTATATGGTTTGTGTTGCCCCTATACTTATGTGTCCCCATTGCATCCTATTGTAACTATACATTGTTTGCACTGTTTTCTAAGACTATACTGCATATTTCTGGTATTGTGTATATATATCTTGTGTATATTTCCTATCCTCTCACTGAGGGTACACTCTGAGATACTTTGGCATATTGGGGGTCATTCTGACCCTGGCGGCCGGTGACCGCCAGGGTCACCGACCACGGGAGCACCGCCAACAGGCTGGCGGTGCTCCCAAGGGCATTCTGAACAGCCGCGGCCAGAAAGGGTAAACCGGCGGTCTCCCGCTGGTTTACCACTGCCCTACAGAATCCTCCATGGCGGCGGAGCGCGCTCCGCCGCCATGGGGATTCTGACACCCCCTACCACCATCCTGTTCCTGGCGGGTCTCCCGCCAGGAACAGGATGGCGGTAGGGGGTGCCGTGGGGCCCCTGGGGGCCCCTGCAGTGCCCATTCCAATGGCATGGGCACTGCAGGGGCCCCCGTAAGAGGGCCCCACAAAGTATTTCAGTGTCTGCAAAGCAGACACTGAAATACGCGACGGGTGCAACTGCACCCGTCGCACCTTCCCACTACTCCGGCTCCATTCGGAGCCGGCGTCCTCGTGGGAAGGTAGATTTGCCCTGGGCTGGCGGGCGGCCTTTTGGCGGCCGCCCGCCAGCCCAGGGCAAATCTCAAAATACCCTCAGCGGTCTTGTGACCGCGGAGCGGTATTTTGACGGGGGAACATTGGCGGGCGGCCTCTGCCGCCCGCCAATGTTAGAATCACCCCCATTGTCATAAAAATAAAGTACCTTTATTTTTAGTATAACTGTGTATTGTGTTTTCTTATGATATTGTGCATATGACACTAGGTGGTACTGTAGTAGCTTCACACGTCTCCTAGTTCAGCCTAAACTGCTCTGCTAAGCTACCATTATCTATCAGCCTAAGATGCTAGACACCCTATACACTAATAAGGGATAACTGGGACTGGTGCAAGGTGCAAGTACCCCTTGGTACTCACTACAAGCCAGTCCAGCCGCCTACAACCAGGGCAGAAAGTGGGGGTCTTGGAGCCTGTGGCCCCAAGAGCACTCCAAGATAAATGGAGTGGACCCCACATAATTGTTGAAAAGAAGGGTGAAGTCACCTACTTAGTTGACTTAGGCACTGCCAGGAGTCCCCTTAGGGTGATCCATGTCAATCGCCTGAAACCCTACTATGACAGGGCTGATCTCACCCTGCTCATGGCAACTGATGAGGGACAGGAATAAGAGAGTGACCCTCTCCCTGATCTCTTCTCTTCCACAGAACAAGATGCCCTAGTGGAAGGTGTTGTATTGGCAGATTGTCTTACTGCTGAGCCGAAAGACCACAGCATAAATCTCCTGGGTCAGTTTTCTGAACTCTTCTCTACTGTGCCAGGTACCACTTCTTGGTGTGAGCACACTATAGATACTGGAGACAGCTTACCTGTCAAAAGTAAGATCTATAGGCAGCCTGACCATGTCAGAGACTGCATAAAGCAAGAGGTGCAGAAAATGCTTGAACTAGGAGAGGTTGAGCACTCTGAAAGTCCATGGGCTTCTCCTGTGGTACTTGTACCAAAACCTCATTCCAAGGATGGAAAGAATGAAATGCGGTTTTGTGTTGACTACAGAGGTCTCAACCAGGTAACCAAAACTGATGCTCACACTATACCCAGGGCAGATGAGCTAATAGATACACTGGCATCTGCCAAGTATCTAAGCACTTTTGATTTGACTGTAGGGTATTGGCAGATCAAATTATCAGAAGATGCAAAAGCAAAAACTGCATTTTCAACCATTGGAGGCCATTAACAATTCACAGTAATGCCTTTTGGATTGAAAAATGCACCTGCCACTTTTCAGAGGTTGGAGAACACAGTCCTGCAAGGGCTGGAAGCTTTTAGTGCAGCTTATCTAGATGATATAGCTGTCTTTAGCTCCAGCTGGGACGATCACCTGGTCCACCTATGTAAAGTTTTGGAGGCCCTGCAAAAGGCAGGCCTCACTATCAAGGCTTCAAAGTGCCAGATAGGGCAGGGGAAGGTGGTTTATCTGGGACACCTGGTTGGTGGGGAACAGATTGCACCACTTCAGGGGAAAATCCAAACTATTATAGATTGGGTTCCCCCTACTACTCAGACTCAGGTCAGAGCCTTCCTAGGCCTCACTGGGTACTATAGGAGGTTCATAAAGAAATATGGCTCCATTGCAGCCCCTCTTAATGACCTCACATCAAAGAAAATGCCTAAGAATGTATTATGGACAGCAAACTGTCAGAAAGCTTTTGAGGAGCTGAAGCAGGTCATGTGCTCTGCACCTGTCCTGAAAAGCCCATGTTACTCCAAGAAATTCATTGTCCAAACTGATGCATCTGAATTAGGGGTAGGGGCATGTAGGAGGCTGGACTGGCTTGTAGTGAGTACCAAGGGGTACTTGCACCTTGCACCAGGCCCAGTTATCCCTTATTAGTGTATAGGGTGTCTAGCAGCTTAGGCTGATAGATAATGGTAGCTTAGCAGAGCAGCTTAGGCTGAACTAGGAGACGTGTGAAGCTACCACAGTACCACTTAGTGTCATATGCACAATATCATAAGAAAACACAATACACAGTTATACTAAAAATAAAGGTACTTTATTTTTATGCCAAAGTATCTTAGAGTGTACCCTCAGTGAGAGGATAGCAAATATACACAAGATATATATACACAATAGCAAAAATATGCAGTATAGTCTTAGAAAACAGTGCAAACAATGTATAGTTACAATAGGATGCAATGGGGAAACATAGGGATAGGGGCAACACAAACCATATACTCCAAAAGTGGAATGCGAACCACGAATGGACCCCAAACCTATGTGACCTTGTAGAGGGTTGCTGGGACTATTAGAAAATAGTGAGAGTTAGAAAAATAACCCTCCCCAAGACCCTGAAAAGTGAGTGCAAAGTGCACTAAAGTTCCCCTTAGGACAAAGAAGTCGTGTTAGAGGAATAATGCAGGAAAGACACAAACCAACAATGCAACAACTGTGGATTTCCAATCTAGGGTACCTGTGGAACAAGGGGACCAAGTCCAAAAGTCACAAGCAAGTCGGAGATGGGCAGATGCCCAGGAAATGCCAGCTGTGGGTGCAAAGAAGCTTCTACTGGACAGAAGAAGCTGAGGTTTCTGCAGGAACGAAAAGGGCTAGAGACTTCCCCTTTGGTGGACGGATCCTTCTCGCCGTGGAGAGTCGTGCAGAAGTGTTTTCCCGCCGAAAGAACGCCAACAAGCCTTGCTAGCTGCAAATCGTGCGGTTAGTGTTTTTGGACGCTGCTGTGGCCCTGGAGGGACCAGGAGGTCGCAAGTTGGACCAGGAGAGAGAGGGGATGTCGAGCAAGACAAGGAGCCCTCTCAGCAGCAGGTAGCTCCCGGAGAAGTGCCAGAAACAGGCACTAAGAGGATGCATGAAACAGTGCTCACCCGAAGTCGCACAAAGGAGTCGCCGGAGACCAACTTAGAAAGTCGTGCAATGCAGGTTAGAGTGCCGTGGACCCAGGCTTGGCTGTGCACAAAGGATTTCCGCCGGAAGTGCACAGGGGCCGGAGTAGCTGCAAAAGTCGCGGTTCCCAGCAATGCAGCCCAGCGAGGTGAGGCAAGGACTTACCTCCACCAAACTTGGACTGAAGAGTCACTGGACTGTGGGGGTCACTTGGACAGAGTTGCTGGATTCGAGGGACCTCGCTCGTCGTGCTGAGAGGAGACCCAAGGGACCGGTGATGCAGCTTTTTGGAACATGCGGTTGCAGGGGGAAGATTCCGTCGACCCACGGGAGATTTCTTCGGAGCTTCTGGTGCAGAGAGGAGGCAGACTACCCCCACAGCATGCACAAGCAGGAAAACAGTCGAGAAGGCGGCAGGATCAGCGTTACAGAGTTGCAGTAGTCGTCTTGGCTACTTTGTTGCAGGTTTGCAGGCTTCCAGCGCGGTCAGCAGTCGATTCCTTGGCAGAAGGTGAAGAGAGAGATGCAGAGGAACTTGGATGAGCTCTTGCATTCGTTATCTAAAGTTTCCCCAGAGACAGAGACCCTAAATAGCCAGAAAAGAGGGTTTGGCTACCTAGGAGAGAGGATAGGCTACTAACACCTGAAGGAGCCTATCAGAAGGAGTCTCTGACGTCACCTGGTGGCACTGGCCACTCAGAGCAGTCCAGTGTGCCAGCAGCACCTCTGTTTCCAAGATGGCAGAGGTCTGGAGCACACTGGAGGAGCTCTGGACACCTCCCAGGGGAGGTGCAGGTCAGGGGAGTGGTCACTCCCCTTTCCTTTGTCCAGTTTCGCGCCAGAGCAGGGCTAAGGGGTCCCCCGAACCGGTGTAGACTGGCTTATGCAGAATTGGGCACCTCTGTGCCCAACAAAGCATTTCCAGAGGCTGGGGGAGGCTACTCCTCCCCTGCCTTCACACCATTTTCCAAAGGGAGAGGGTGTAACACCCTCTCTCAGAGGAAGTCCTTTGTTCTGCCATCCTGGGCCAGGCCTGGCTGGACCCCAGGAGGGCAGATGCCTGTCTGAGGGGTTGGCAGCAGCAGCAGCTGCAGTGAAACCCCAGGAAGGGCAGTTTGGCAGTACCAGGGTCTGTTCTACAGACCACTGGGATCATGGGATTGTGCCAACTATGCCAGGATGGCATAGAGGGGGCAATTCCATGATCATAGACATGTTACATGGCCATATTCGGAGTTACCATTGTGAAGCTACATATAGGTAGTGACCTATATGTAGTGTACGCGTGTAATGGTGTCCCCGCACTCACAAAGTTCAGGGAATTGGCTCTGAACAATGTGGGGGCACCTTGGCTAGTGCCAGGGTGCCCTCACACTAAGTAACTTTGCACCTAACCTTTACCAGGTAAAGGTTAGACATATAGGTGACTTATAAGTTACTTAAGTGCAGTGTAAAATGGCTGTGAAATAATATGGACGTTATTTCACTCAGGCTGCAGTGGCAGGCCTGTGTAAGAATTGTCAGAGCTCCCTATGGGTGGCAAAAGAAATGCTGCAGCCCATAGGGATCTCCTGGAACCCCAATACCCTGGGTACCTCAGTACCATATACTAGGGAATTATAAGGGTGTTCCAGTAAGCCAATGTAAATTGGTAAAAATGGTCACTAGCCTGTTAGTGACAATTTGGAAAGAAATGAGAGAGCATAACCACTGAGGTTCTGATTAGCAGAGCCTCAGTGAGACAGTTAGTCACTACACAGGTAACACATTCAGGCACACTTATGAGCACTGGGGCCCTGGGTTACCAGGGTCCCAGTGACACATACAACTAAAACAACATATATACAGTGAAAAATGGGGGTAACATGCCAGGCAAGATGGTACTTTCCTACACAACCCCCCCCCAAACGAAGGACAATAAGACTAGCCATGACCTGATGAGTCTTCATTGTCTAAGTGGAAATATCTGGAGTGTCCATCTGCATTGGAGTGGCTACTCCCAGGTCTATGTTCCACTGTATAGTCCATTCCCTGTAGGGATATGGACCACCTCAACAATTTAGGATTTTC
Organism: Pleurodeles waltl; assembly: GCF_031143425.1. Classification (NCBI taxonomy): domain Eukaryota; kingdom Metazoa; phylum Chordata; class Amphibia; order Caudata; family Salamandridae; genus Pleurodeles; species Pleurodeles waltl. The sequence goes on along the minus strand of NC_090440.1, from coordinate 598,906,291 downwards.
ACCTTTCATTTGTTTTAGCCAAAGTAGAGGTTTGTGGTCTGTCTGAACAATGAAGTGAGTGCCAAACAGGTATGGCCTCAACTTCTTCAGAGCCCAGACCACAGCAAAGGCCTCCCTCTCAATGGCAGACCAACGCTTTTCTCTAGGGGTCAACCTCCTACTAATAAAAGCAACAGGTTGATCCTGGCCCTCAGAATTAAGTTGTGATAGGACTGCCCCTACTCCTAATTCAGATGCATCAGTTTGGACATAGAATTTTTTAGAGTAACAAGGGCTTTTCAGGACAGGTGCAGAGCACATGGCCTGCTTCAACTCCTCAAAAGCTTTCTGACAGTTTGCTGTCCATAATACCTTTTTAGGCATTTTCTTGGATGTGAGGTCATTAAGAGGGGCTGCAATGGAACCATAGTTCTTAATGAACCTCCTGTAATACCCAGTGAGGCCTAGGAAGGCTCTCACCTGAGTCTGAGTGGTAGGGGGAATCCAATCAATAATTGTTTGGATTTTCCCCTGAAGTGGTGCAATCTGTTACCCACCAACAAGGTGTCCCAGATAAACCACCTTACCCTGCCCTATCTGGCACTTTGAAGCCTTGATAGTGAGGCCTGCCTTTTGCAGGGCCTCCAAAACTTTCCATAGGTGGACCAGGTGATCATCCCAGCTGGAGCTAAAGACAGCTATATCGTCCAAATATGCTGCACTGAAAGCTTCCAGCCCTTGCAGGACTGTGTTCACCAACCTCTGAAAAGTGGCAGGTGCATTTTTCAAACCAAAAGGCATTACAGTAAACTGGTAATGTCCTCCAATGGTAGAAAATGCAGTCTTAGGTTTAGCATCTTCTGACAATTTGATCTGCCAATACCCTGCAGTCAAATCAAAAGTGCTTAGATACTTGGCAGATGCCAGTGTATCTATGAGCTCATCTGCCCTGGGTATAGGGTGAGCATCAGTTTTGGTTACCAAGTTGAGACCTCTATAGTCTACACAAAACCGCATTTCCTTCTTTCCATCTTTGGAATGGGGTTTTGGTACCAGTACCACAGGAGAAGCCCATGGACTGTCAGAGTGCTCAACCACTCCTAGTTCTAACATTTTCTGGACCTCTTGCTTTATGCAGTCCCTGACATGGTCAGGCTGCCTATAGATCTTACTTTTGACAGGCAAGCTGTCTCCAGTATCTATAGTGTGCTCACACCAAGAAGTGGTACCTGGCACAGTAGAGAAGAGTTCAGAGAATTGATCTAGGAGATTTATGCAATTGTCTTTCTGCTCAGCAGTAAGACAGTCAGCCAAAACTACACCTTCCACAAGAGCATCTTGTTCTGTGGAAGAGAAGAGATCAGGTAGAGGATCACTGTCTTCTTCCTGTCCCTCATCAGTTGCCATGAGCAGGGTGAGATCAGCCCTGTCATAGTAGGGTTTCAGGCGGTTGACATGGAGCACCCTAAGGGGACTCCTGGCAGTGCCTAAGTCAACTAAATAGGTGACTTCTCCCTTCTTTTCAACAATTGTGTGGGGTCCACTCCATTTATCTTGGAGTGCTCTTGGGGCCACAGGCTCCAAGACCCACACTTTCTGCCCTGGTTGGTACTGAACCAAAACAGCCTTCTGATCATGCCATTGCTTCTGGAGCTCTTGGCTGGCCTGAAGGTTTTTACTGGCCTTTTTCATGTACTCAGCCATCCTTGATCTGAGGCCAAGTACATAATCCACAATATCCTGCTTAGGAGCTTTTAAAGGTTGTTCCCAACCCTCCTTTACAAGTGTGAGTGGACCCCTAACAGGGTGTCCAAAAAGAAGTTCAAAGGGGCTGAAGCCCACTCCTTTCTGGGGTACCTCCCTGTAGGCAAAAAGGAGGCATGGTAGAAGGATATCCCATCTCCTGCGGAGTTTTTCAGGGAGACCCATAATCATGCCTTTGAGAGTTTTATTAAATCTCTCCACCAGTCCATTTGTTTGTGGATGATAGGGTGTTGTGAACTTGTACGTTACACCACACTCCTTCCACATGGCCTTTAAGTATGCAGACATGAAATTGCTTCCCCTGTCTGATACTACTTCCTTTGGGAAGCCCACCCTGGAAAATATTCCCAGGAGGGCCTTTGCCACTGCAGGTGCTGTAGTGGTCCTTAAAGGAATAGCTTCAGGATATCTTGTGGCATGGTCCACTACCACCAAGATAAATCTATTGCCTGAAGCAGTAGGAGGGTCAAGGGGGCCAACTATGTCAACCCCTACCCTTTCAAAGGGAACCCCAACCAGAGGCAGTGGAATAAGGGGTGCCTTTGGGGTGCCACCTGTCTTGCCACTGGCTTGACAGGTTTCACAGGACTTTCAAAATTCCTTTGTGTCCTCAGACATCCTAGGCCAATGAAACAATGGAACCAGTCTGTCCCAAGTTTTCATTTGACCCAGGTGTCCAGCTAGGGGAATGTCATGTGCCAGGGTTAGGAGGAACTTTCTGTACTCCTGAGGAATCACTAATCTCCTGGCAGCTCCAGGTTTAGGATCCCTATGCTCAGTGTACAAGAGGTTGTCCTCCCAGTAAACTCTGTGAGAGTCACTGACATCCCCATTAGCCTGTTTGACAGCTTGCTGTCTGAGACCCTCTAATGTGGGACAGGTTTGCTGTGCCACACTCAGCTCCTCTCTGGCAGGCCCCCCTTCACCCAAAAGCTCAGCAGTGTCTGCTTCCAGCTCCTCTGGTGTAGGTTCTGCACAGGGAGGGAATTATTCTTCCTCAGAAGTAGAATCCACTGTAGAGGGAGGGATAGTAGGAAGTGGTTTGCTTCTACTAGCCCTAGCTTTAGGGAGCACTTGGTCCATTGTTCCAGGATCCAAGCTTCCCTGTCCTTTTTGCTTTTTGGCCTGAGCCCTTGTCAAAGCAAAAATATGCCCTGGGATGCCCAGCATTGCTGCATGGGCCTCCAACTCCACATCTGACCAAGCTGATGTCTCCAAATCATTCCCTAATAGACAGTCTACAGGTAAATCTGAAGCTACCACAACTTTCTTTGGACCAGTAACCCCCCCCCCCCAGTTGAGATTAACAACAGCCATGGGGTGGCTAAGTGTGTTGTTGTGAGCATCGGTTACTTGGTACTGGTGACCAAGTAGGTGTTGTTCAGGGTGGACCAGTTTCTCTATGACCATAGTCACACTGGCTCCAGTGTCCCTGTAGGCCTGAACCTCAACACCATTTATTAGGGGTAGCTGCTTGTACTTATCCATATTAAGGGGACAAGCAACTAAGGTGGCTAAATCAATAGCCCCCTCAGAGACTAACACAGCCTCTGTGGCCTCCCTAACAAGGCGAACCCCAACTAAGTTACCAATAGTGAGCCCAGCTACTCCCTTGGATTGGCTATTAGTAGGTTTGCTCCCACCACCACTGCTATTAGTAGGGACACTAGGTGTAGCAGTAGGGGTTGTAGTGGTAGCAGGCTTGGTGCCTTTCTTTGGACAACTGGGATCTGTTGTCCAATGGCCTTTTATTTTACATAAATAGCACCATGTTTTCTTTTCCTTGTTCTGATTAAAAGAGGATTTGGGCCCACCACCCCCACCAGAGTGTTTTTGTGGGCCTGATGAAGACTCATTTTTAGATTTGTCCCCACCCTTGTCAGAAGACTTACCATCCTTCTTTTTGTTGCCATCTTTGTCACCCCCTGTATGAACTTTTCTGTTCACCCTTGTTCTGACCCATTTGTCTGCCTTCTTTCCCAATTCTTGGGGAGAGGTCAGATCAGAGTCCACCAAGCACTGGTGCAACAAATCAGACACACAATTATTAAGAATATGCTCTCTCAGGATCAAGTTATACAGGCTGTCATAATCAGTAACTTTACTGCCATGTAACCACCCCTCCAAGGCCTTCACTGAATGGTCAATGAAATCAACCCAGTCTTGTGAAGACTCCTTTTTGGTCTCTCTGAACTTTATCCTGTATTGTTCAGTGGTTAAGCCATAACCATCCAGGAGTGCATTCTTAAGAACTTGGAAATTATTAGCATCATTTTCTTTCACAGTAAGGAGCCTATCCCTACCTTTTCCACTAAATGATAGCCATAGGATAGCAGCCCACTGCCTTTGAGGGACATCCTGTACAACACAGGCCCTCTCAAGTGCAGCAAACCACTTGTTAATGTCATCCCCCTCCTTATAAGGGGGAACTATTTTGTGCAGATTCCTGGAATCATGCTCTTTTGCAGGATGACTATGGGGAATACTGCTGCTGCCACCATGGGTTTCTAAACCCAGTTTCTGTCTCTCCTTCTCTACTTCTAAAGTCGGTCTATCCAAATCCAGCTGTTGCTTCTTGAGCTTCAGTCTGGTTTGTTCCACTCTCAATCTATTGAGCTCCCTTTCTAACAATCTGTCATCAGGGTGGGTGGGAGGGACATGCCTTGAAACAGAAGTATGGTGAGAATGGACAGAAGGAGACCTGTCCCTTACAGAAGCCACCCTAACAGCTTGGCTAACAGACACATCACTACCAGTATGGTGAGAATAAATGCTTTTGCTATGATGTGAGACAACACTATTTATATGGTGTGGCTCATCATCATTACCAACTATGCTAGACTGTCTAGTAATGGGCAGGCTAGGAAGTTTCTTTCCTGAATCTTTTCCTGGGGGAGTCCCTGGATCAGATTGAGAACCATTAGCTACTTTTTCAACAGATGGGGCACTTCTAGCCTTATCCTGTTCTCTAAGCATGTTAAGTAACAGTTCCAAGGAAGGATTCTTCCCTACACTCAAACCTCTCTCTACACAGAGACTCCTTGCTCCTTTCCAGCTAAGGTGGTCATATGCAAGTTTGGACAGATCAACATTTTGGCCTGTGCCAGACATTTTTAGAGAGAGTTAAAGTGATAGTAAAAGATAAAAAAATTGTCAGAGCTTTTAGAAAGACAGAGAAAAAAAACTTTAAAAACTTTTTAGAACTTTTTAGAAAGTTAGGAGTACTTTTCAGCACTTAGAAAAGAGTGAAAAGAGGAAATGCAAAACTTTTTGGCTATGTGTATATACACTTTTGTATATTTTTCTCTTATGAAAAGTACAATGACAAGAGTGGTAAGTAGTCTCAAAGCACTTATCCCACCGCTGCACAACCAATGTAGGAGGCGGGACTGGCTTGTAGTGAGTACCAAGGGGTACTTGCACCTTGCACCAGGCCCAGTTATCCCTTATTAGTGTATAGGGTGTCTAGCAGCTTAGGCTGATAGATAATGGTAGCTTAGCAGAGCAGCTTAGGCTGAACTAGGAGACGTGTGAAGCTACTACAGTACCACTTAGTGTCATATGCACAATATCATAAGAAAACACAATACACAGTTATACTAAAAATAAAGGTACTTTATTTTTATGACAATATGCCAAAGTATCTTAGAGTGTACCCTCAGTGAGAGGATAGGAAATATACACAAGATATATATACACAATAGCAAAAATATGCAGTATAGTCTTAGAAAACAGTGCAAACAATGTATAGTTACAATAGGATGCAATGGGGAAACATAGGGATAGGGGCAACACAAACCATATACTCCAAAAGTGGAATGCGAACCACGAATGGACCCCAAACCTATGTGACCTTGTAGAGGGTCGCTGGGACAATTAGAAAATAGTGAGAGTTAGAAAAATAACCCTCCCCAAGACCCTGAAAAGTGAGTGCAAAGTGCACTAAAGTTCCCCTAAGGAAAAAGAAGTCGTGTTAGAGGAATAATGCAGGAAAGACACAAACCAACAATGCAACAACTGTGGATTTCCAATCTAGGGTACCAGTGGAACAAGGGGACCAAGTCCAAAAGTCACAAGCAAGTCGGAGATGGGCAAATGCCCAGGAAATGCCAGCTGCGGGTGCAAAGAAGCTTCTACTGGACAGAAGAAGCTGAGGTTTCTGCAGGAACGAAAAGGGCTAGAGACTTCCCCTTTGGTGGACGGATTCCTCTCGCCTTGGAGAGTCGTGCAGAAGTGTTTTCCCGCCGAAAGAACGCCAACAAGCCTTGCTAGCTGCAAATCATGCAGTTAGCGTTTTTGGATGCTGCTGTGGCCCTGGAGGGACCAGGAGGTCGCAAAGTGGACCAGGAGAGAGAGGGGACGTCGAGCAAGACAAAGAGCCCTCTGAGCAGCAGGTAGCACCCGGAGAAGTGCCAGAAACAGGCACTACGAGGATGCGTGAAACAGTGCTCACCCGAAGTCGCACAAAGGAGTCCCACGTCGCCGGAGACCAACTTAGAAAGTCGTGCAATGCAGGTTAGAGTGCCGTGGACCCAGGCTTGGCTGTGCACGAAGGATTTCTGCCGGAAGTGCACAGGGGCCGGAGTAGCTGCAAAAGTCGCGGTTCCCAGCAATGCAGCCCAGCGAGGTGAGGCAAGGACTTACCTCCACCAAACTTGGACTGAAGAGTCACTGGACTGTGTGGGTCACTTGGACAAAGTCGCTGGATTCGAGGGACCTCGCTCGTCGTGCTGAGAGGAGACCCAAGGGACCGGTAATGCAGCTTTTTGGTGCCTGCGTTGCAGGGGGAAGATTCCGTCGACCCACGGGAGATTTCTTCGGAGCTTCTAGTGCAGAGAGGAGGCAGACTACCCCCACAGCATGCACCACCAGGAAAACAGTCGAGAAGGCGGCAGGATCAGCGTTACAGAGTTGCAGTAGTCGTCTTTGCTACTATGTTGCAGGTTTGCAGGCTTCCAGCGCGGTCAGCAGTCGATTCCTTGGCAGAAGGTGAAGAGAGAGATGCAGAGGAACTCGGATGAGCTCTTGCATTCGTTATCTAAAGTTTCCCCAGAGACAGAGACCCTAAATAGCCAGAAAAGAGGGTTTGGCTACTTAGGAGAGAGGATAGGCTACTAACACCTGAAGGAGCCTATCAGCAGGAGTCTCTGACGTCACCTGGTGGCACTGGCCACTCAGAGCAGTCCAGTGTGCCAGCAGCACCTCTGTTTCCAAGATGACAGAGGTCTGGAGCACACTGGAGGAGCTCTGGACACCTCCCAGGGGAGGTGCAGGTCAGGGGAGTGGTCACTCCCCTTTCCTTTGTCCAGTTTCGCGCCAGAGCAGGGCTAAGGGGTCCCCTGAACCGGTGTAGACTGGCTTATGCAGAATTGGGCACATCTGTGCCCAAGAAAGCATTTCCAGAGGCTGGGGGAGGCTACTCCTCCCCTGCCTTCACACCATTTTCCAAAGGGAGAGGGTGTCACACCCTCTCTCAGAGGAAGTTCTTTGTTCTGCCATCCTGGGCCAGGCCTGGCTGGACCCCAGGAGGGCAGATGCCTGTCTGAGGGGTTGGCAGCAGCAGCAGCTGCAGTGAAACCCCAGGAAGGGCAGTTTGGCAGTACCAGGGTCTGTGCTACAGACCACTGGGGTCATGGGATTGTGCCAACTATGCCAGGATGGCATAGAGGGGGCAATTCTATGATCATAGACATGTTACATGGCCATATTCGGAGTTACCATTGTGAAGCTACATATAGGTAGTGACCTATATGTAGTGCACGCGTGTAATGGTGTCCCCGCACTCACAAAGTTCAGGGAATTGGCTCTGAACAATGTGGGGGCACCTTGGCTAGTGCCAGGGTGCCCTCACACTAAGTAACTTTGCACCTAACCTTTACCAGGTAAAGGTTAGACATATAGGTGACTTATAAGTTACTTAAGTGCAGTGTAAAATGGCTGTGAAATAACGTGGACGTTATTTCACTCAGGCTTCAGTGGCAGGCCTGTGTACGAATTGTCAGAGCTCCCTATGGGTGGCAAAAGAAATGCTGCAGCCCATAGGGATCTCCTGGAACCCCAATACCCTGGGTACCTCAGTACCATATACTAGGGAATTATAAGGGTGTTCCAGTAAGCCAATGTAAATTGGTAAAAATGGTCACTAGCCTGTTAGTGACAATTTGGAAAGAAATGAGAGAGCATAACCACTGAGGTTCTGATTAGCAGAGCCTCAGTGAGACAGTTAGTCACTACACAGGTAACACATTCAGGCACACTTATGAGCACTGGGGCCCTGGGTTACCAGGGTCCCAGTGACACATACAACTAAAACAACATATATACAGTGAAAAGTGGGGGTAACATGCCAGGCAAGATGGTACTTTCCTACAGGTGCTCCATATCAATCGCCTTAAACCCTACTACGACAGGGCTGATCTCACCCTGCTCATGGCAACAGATGAAAGACAGGAAGAGGAGAGTGACCCTCTCCCTGATCTCTTCTCTTCCACAGAACAGGATGCTCTAGTGGAAGGTGTAGTTTTGGCAGACTGTCTTAGTGCTGAGCAAAAAGACAACTGCATAAATCTCCTGGGTCAGTTTTCTGAACTCTTTTCTACTGTGCCAGCCACCACTTCTTGGTGTGAGCACACTATAGATACTGGAGGCAGCATGCCTGTCAAAAGTAAGATCTATAGGCAGCCTGACCATGTCAGGGACTGCATAAAACAAGAAGTTCAGAAAATGCTTGAACTGGGAGTGGTTGAACATTCTGAAAGCCCATGGGCCTCTCCTGTGGTGCTTGTACCAAAGCCTCACTCCAAAGATGGAAAAAGGGAAATGTGGTTTTGTATAGATTACTGAGGTCTCAACCAGGTAATAAAAACTGATGCTCACTGTAAAGAAATGGCTCCCTGTTGCAGTTACCCCCCACTTTTTGCCTGATACTGATGCTGACTTGACTGAGAAGTGTGCTGGGACTCTGCTAACCAGGCCCCAGCACCAGTGTTCTTTCACCTAAAATGTACCATTGTTTCCACAATTGGCACAACCCTGGCACCTAGGTAAGTCCCTTGTAACTGGTACCCCTGGTACCAAGGGCCCTGATGCCAGGGAAGGTCTCTAAGGGCTGGAGCATGTCTTATGCCACCCTAGGGACCCCTCACTCAGCACAGACACACTGCTTGCCAGCTTGTGTGTGCTGGTGGGGAGAAAATGACTAAGTTGACATGGCACTCCCCTCAGGGTGCCATGCCAACCTCACACTGCCTGTGGCATAGGTAAGTCACCCCTCTAGCAGGCCTTACAGCCCTAAGGCAGGGTGCACTATACCACAGGTGAGGGCATAGGTGTATGAGCACTATGCCCCTACACTGTCTAAGCAAAACCTTAGACATTGTAAGTGCAGGGTAGCCATAAGAGTATATGGGCTGGGAGTCTGTCAAAAACGAACTCCACAGCTCCATAATGGCTACACTGAATACTGGGAAGTTTGGTACCAAATTTCTCAGAATAATAAACCCACACTGATGTCAGTGTTGGATTTATTAAAAAATGCACACAGAGGGCACCTTAGAGATGCCCCCTGTATTTTACCCAATTGTTCAGTGCAGGACTGACTGGTCTGTGCCATCCTGCTGCTGAGAGACGAGTTTCTGACCCCATACGGTGAGAGCCTTTGTGCTCCCTGAGGACAGAAACAAAGCCTGCTCTGGGTGGAAGTGCTTCACACCTCCCCCCTGCAGGAACTGTAACACCTAGCAGTGAGCTTCAAAGGCTCAAGTTTTGTGTTACAATGCCCCAGGGCACTCCAGCTAGTGGAGATGCCCGCCCCCTGGACACAGCTCCCACTTTTAGCGGCAAGTCCAGGAGAGATAATGAGAAAAACAAGGAGGAGTCACTGGCCAGTCAGGACAGCCCCTAAGGTGTCCTGAGCTGAGGTGACTCTGACTTTTAGAAATCCTCCATCTTGTAGAAGGAGGATTCCCCCAATAGGAATAGGGATGTGCCCCCCTCCCCTCAGGGAGGAGGCACAAAGAGGGTGTACCCACCCTCAGGGCTAGTAGCCATTGGCTACTAACCCCCCAGACCTAAACACGCCCTTAAATTTAGTATTTAAGGGCTCCCCTGAACCTAAGAATTTAGATTCCTGAAACTGTCAAAGCCCAGCTCACCTGAGTTCTTGTTCAGTTCTGATGGAGGTTGAAGACAATCCGACCCCACCCTGAAACTGCTTGTTCCAGCACACTAGTTTTTAAAACAGTGCACTAAGAACAGAAGCTCAAGGGAAGGGGGGAAGTGGATAAAATAAAAAAGAGAGACAACACCGTTCTTGCGTTTCCACTGTTGAAGTGCTGCACAAATCTGCGGCCCTTTCTGACTTCTGTAGAAACTGGTGCCTAATGAAACATAAACAAAGAACAGATAAGTGCAACCTATTCCTAAATGGGTTCCTGACTATCCCTTTATTTATTAGAAATTCTCTTCTAAAAGTACCTCTTGGATCCTGGTCTCTAGTTTCCAGGTTTGGAATGTGTTACTGCTCTGGGATGTGTTTTCTATTACTGTAAAGCTTCTAAAACATTAAACAAATACCGTTATCAGAATTACCAATATCAAACATTCATCATAATATAACTAAAGCCTAAATTCCCAATAGCAGACTCCCTTTTCCCATATTTCCAGAATCTTTTATAAAACAAATACTGTACTTTTACATCAAAATACAGCATGTAATTTGTGCAAGTCCTTGATTTACTGTTTGCCTTGCTGTTAATGGTTTCCACTGTTCGATTCTTAAAAGTTCCATGAGAAAAAACAATGTTTGCTTCACAAAGTTCTGCAAAATATTCTTGTAACAAAGAGTTTGAATCACAATGTTTGTGGAGGGTATTTCGTTTCAAATTGTCTATACACGAATCCAGAAATTGTTGTCAAAGTTCTTTCAGGTAATAAAAGGTTTTGCACTTACTTGTTGCTGGCAAGAGATACTGATCAGTCTAACCTTGTCTTCTTTCTCTTTTGCAGGTTACTCATAGGAGAGAGGCTGAAGCAAGGAGGAACCGGAAACCGGAAGAAGGAAGAGCCAGAAGCTGCGCCCATTGAAGTCAATGAAAGTCTGTAAAGAGCAGGAGTGCCAGCGCCGAGGGATCTGTTCTCAGGTAAGCGGGAGGTAGACGAGCACAAGCACTGGGTGAGGCTCGGGGGATGCCTTTTATAGACAGGGCTGGGTGTGGTTTGAAGGGCTGGGTGTGGTCCTCACATGCTGCACATGTTCTTGGAAGGTCTGCAGAGCTGGGTGTGGTTTGAAGAGCTGGGTGTGGTCCTCACATGCTGCACATGTTCTTGAAAGGTGTGCAGAGTTTAAGTTATTATACAAATGAGTTGGATTAACACATGGCCTAGGGAGGAGTATTTTAAAGAAGCCTTGGTAAAAGCAAGGCCCAATGTGTAAACAAAACAGCACATTAAACAACATACACAGAAGCCTGGGGGGGGGAAGGTGAGATAACAAGAAAGGCTTTCAATAGTACGTTTAAAAGGGAGCTATTACAGAACCCACTAGTGCAGTGAGAGGGGACATGCTCTTTGCTGTGTACAAACTCTAACAGTTGCCCCCCTCAAAGGCCCTCCTACAGGACGGGGTTTTCCTGGATTTTTTAAATAAAACCGTCTAATCAGCTGTGGGGCATGTACATATGATGCTGGTTCCCATGAATTCTCAGATTCATCATATCCTTTCCATTCTACTAAATAAAACAGACGTCCACTAATTCTTTTTGAGTCTTTTATGCTTTTCACTTCATATTCCAGATTTCCCTTAATTGGTATGGGTGGAGGTGGTGGTTCAGGTCGGGTTTTTGAGTTGTACGGCTTAAGCAAGGACACATGGAATGTAGTATGTACTGGATATTCTTTTGGTAAATCTAATTTTACTGTTACCGGGTTTACTATGGCAGTTATACTAAAGGGTCCAATGAAACGTGGTTGCAGCTTTCGGGATCCTTCTATGTTTAGGTTCTTTGTGGAGAGCCATACCTTGTCACCAATTTTATACATTGGGGCCTCAGACCTGTGTTTGTCTGCTTGTCTTTTCATGCTTTCCTTGTACTTTAATAAATGTTTCCTGGCTTTGTCTTGTATGTCACCTAACCTCGTTAGTCTATCCGTTACTGTAGGCAACAGGGAATCTTCTAACAAAATGGGTATAGCTCTTGGATGATACCCCTGCAAGAAATAGAATGGTGAGCAAAGTAGAGCTGAATGCTCAGTATTATTATAAACAAACTCTGCTACAGGGAGAGCTTCCAACCATTCACTAGAATAATCAGCCAATAAACAACGTAGCGTTTGAAGTAAGGTTTGGTTCAGTCGTTCAGTCTGTCCATCTGTCTCTGGGTGGAAAGCAGTGGATAAGGCCACATCTATTTTCAGTTTTTCACATAATTTTTTCCAAAATCTGGAGTTGAACTGGCTCCCTCGGTCTGACACCACTTTGCTTGGCAAACCATGTAAACGCACAATTTCCCTTATAAAAATATCGGCAAATTCTGCCGCCGTGGGTAATTTCCGTAATGGTACAAAATGTGCCATTTTAGATAAAAAATCCACTATAACCAACACTGTTGTGAAGGATTTTACAGGTGGTAAACCTACAATAAAGTCTACGCTCACAGTGTGCCAAGGTTGCTTGGGTGTTGGCATTGGTATTAACAAGCCGTCAGGAGCCTTATGAGAAGATTTATGTCTTGCACAAATTGGACAGGTAGTGACAAATTGCTTAATGTCCTTTCTTATAGTGTCCCACCAAAAGTGTTTTTGCACATTTTCCAGGGTTTTTACCCAACCAGGATGACCCGCCAACGGTGAGGCGTGATGCCAAATTATCACCTGTGTTTGTAATTCAGAGGTGGGCACTAACAGCATGTTGTCGTGATACAATAAACCTCGTTGTATTGTGTTATGGGAATCCTTTAACCAATCCTGAGGTGCTATTTGCATGTGTGCATTATATAGATCTGTGATGAAATCCTTCTGTTGTACTGGTGCCAACAACTTTTGGGGAGGAATAATGGGTTCTCCTATTTTATCTTGTTTCATGTCTGAGGTATGTCCGTATCTAGATAACACATCAGATTGAATTTGTTGTGCACCTGGTCTATAGGTTATAACAAAGTCAAATGTGCTAAAAAAATTTAACCAGCGCATCTGACGTGGTGTTAGTGCTTTAAGTGATCCAAAAAACTGTAGGTTCTTATGGTCAGAAAAGATTGTAACTGGGTACTTGGCTCCCATTAAATGGTGCCTCCATTCTGAAAAGGCTTCTTTGAGAGCTAGTAGTTCCCTTTCAGCCACAGTGTAATTTTGTTCAGCTGGCAATAACTTTTTAGAATAGAAGGCTATAGGATGTAACTGCCCATCTACTGCATCTCGTTGAGAGAGAACTCCTCCTAAAGCTACTTGTGAAGCATCCGCTTCAACAAAAAAGGGCAAGTCAGGATCAGGATGTTTCAGAATTGGGGCTGAAGTGAACTTTTGTTTTAGGAGTTGAAAGGCGTGTGCCGCCTCATCAGTCCAAAGAAATTGTTGCCCTTTCCGCAACAAGGTAGTTATTGGGGCCACAATGTCTGCAAAATGTGCAATAAACCTCCTATAAAAATTGGCGAAACCCAGAAATTTCTGAATATCTTTTACAGAGGATGGTTCTGGCCAATCAGCAATAGCACTGATTTTCTTTACATCCATAGTTATTCCTTGAGGTGGCAGGCAGTATCCTAAAAAGTCCACCTTGTTGACATTAACAGTACACTTTTCTAACTTAGCAAAAAAATGATTTTCTTTTAACTTTGATAATACTGCACGAACATGTTGGGTATGTTCTTCTGAGTTCTTAGAGTAAATGAGGATGTCGTCTATGTATACTATGACACAAACGTCCAGGAATTCGTGTAGGACCTCATTTATAAAGAACTGAAAGGCCGCAGGGGCATTACATAACCCAAAGGGCATTACTGTGTACTCAAATAAACCAAACTTTGTCTTGAAAGCTGTCTTCCACTCATCCCCCTCTTTTACTCGGACCAGGTGGTAAGCTCCCCGCAGATCTAGTTTAGTGTATACAGTAGAATGTCTTAATTGATCCAACAACACAGGTATTAGAGGAAGAGGATATTTATTCTTTATTGTAGCCTCATTTAGTCCTCTATAATCGATACACGCGCGCTGGGATTTATCCGGCTTCGGGATAAAAAAGAGTGGAGATGACACCAGAGATGTGGAATGACGGATGAACCCAGACTGTAGTAGGTCATCTAGGTAGGTTCTTACGTATTTGGTTTCTTCGTCAGTCAAAGCATATACTCTGTTATTAGGTAAAGGGGCCCCTGGGATAAGATCTATACGGCAGTCATAAGACCGATGTGGGGGCAGCACACTAGCCTTTACTGGATCAAAGACGTCTTTAAAGTCAGAATATTCAGGAGGGAGACTTGGTTCATCTTGTGTAACACTAGCACAGTGTAATACTGTGCTCTGTTCTGTACCTGCTTCTTGATAGCAATTGGTTCTACAGAAAGAGGAATCCAAAGTAACAGTTCTATTCACCCAATCAATTTTTGGGTTATGAGTTGTTAACCAAGGTACCCCGAGAATCAAACCAAAATTAGGAGTATCTATCAGATCAAAGCTAATCACCTCTGTGTGCCCGTTCTGACAGACCATAACAAGTGGACTTGTTTGTTTGTGATTAATCCAGAGGTCAATTCTGACCCATCCACTGCACATACTGCTTCTGGACAAGGCTTTAGGCACATAGGAAGTCCTAAGATTTCAGCTAACTTATTATCCACAAAATTTCCTGTCGCGCCTGAGTCCAGTAGGACAGGGAGAGAATGCCTCACTTGGGTAGTAACAATTAAATTGACCTGAATTATGAAATGTCTAGGTATGTGCGGTACCCTGAAGGCTGCAGCATTAGAGGTTTGATTAAGATGTTTTCTCGAACAAGTAACCTCTCCCCTTGTCGAGCTTAATCGTTTCCCGATTCAGTTGAGGAGGTGGAGGAAACAGCACCCTTTCGTGGAGTTTTAGGCTTTACTGGACATTCTCTGGCAAAGTGACCTGCCCTGCCACAATATAAACATAATTGAAATGTTCTCCTTCTTTCTTTTTCCTCTGATGTGAGTGAACCTCTGAGTGTCCCTCTTTGCATAGGCTCTGGTTCAGGGAGTTTATTATCTGTGTCTTTCTTCTCGTGTCTAATAAAAGTTAACCGTGATTCCAGATTGTATTTATCTCCCTTTCTTTCTCCTAGTCTATGTTCTAATTTCACAACTAAATCTACAAAGTCCGAATAGTCTTTTGGCAAATCAACGATATGAGCCAGCGCATCTTTTAACTCGTCTCTCAAACCTTTATAAAAAAGGGAGACACGCTTTTCTTCTGGCCACTGTGTCTCGGTGAGTAAACGATTAAAACTAGTGAGATAGGTCAATAAATCCTTGTTGCCTTGTTTAAGATTTAAAAGCTCATTATCACTTGCCTGCATGAAAGTGTGTTTTGCAAAAAGGCTGGTCATGGTACGTTTAAATTGATTCCAATTATGGAGGATGGGATCATCTCTATCCACGAAAGGAATTGACCAATTGGCTGCTGTGCCACCCAAATAAGACAAGACGAATGCCACTTTCGTATCATCAGTAGGGAACTGTTGTGGCTTACAAATGAAGTGTAATTGACATTGATTGATAAAAACATGGAATTTGTTACTATCTCCATGAAAACGTTCAGGTGCTGCTAAGGGCACAACATTAGGAACATTAACAGTAACCTCGACTGGGGAAGGCAAAGTTGTATGTTTTGATGGCGCCCCTGTCTCTGAGGAGGTTTTAAACAAAGGCGTAGAAGCTGTGTTCCACTGAGATCCCCTAAATTTATACCTGCTTAAATCCTGTTTTAAAGAGGTATTCTCCATCTTTAATCTCTCTATTTCCTCTTGCATATGTTGCAAGATGCCAGACACTGATTCATTATGAGCCAAGTCCTCATTTAGGGCCTGCGCCATATCCGTGACGTCAATGCCCTCTATTTCTTCCCCGGTATTCATCGTCCACCAGAACTGAAATTTTTGATGGCTTGTGCTTCTGTCAAAGCCCAGCTCACCTGAGTTCTTGTTCAGTTCTGATGGAGGTTGAAGACAATCCGACCCCACCCTGAAACTGCTTGTTCCAGCACACTAGTTTTTAAAACAGTGCACTAAGAACAGAAGCTCAAGGGAAGGGGGGAAGTGGATAAAATAAAAAAGAGAGACAACACCGTTCTTGCGTTTCCACTGTTGAAGTGCTGCACAAATCTGCGGCCCTTTCTGACTTCTGTAGAAACTGGTGCCTAATGAAACATAAACAAAGAACAGATAAGTGCAACCTATTCCTAAATGGGTTCCTGACTATCCCTTTATTTATTAGAAATTCTCTTCTAAAAGTACCACTTGGATCCTGGTCTCTAGTTTCCAGGTTTGGAATGTGTTACTGCTCTGGGATGTGTTTTCTATTACTGTAAAGCTTCTAAAACATTAAACAAATACCGTTATCAGAATTACCAATATCAAACATTCATCATAATATAACTAAAGCCTAAATTCCCAATAGCAGACTCACTTTTCCCATATTTCCAGAATCTTTTATAAAACAAATACTGTACTTTTACATCAAAATACAGCATTTAATTTGTGCAAGTCCTTGATTTACTGTTTGCCTTGCTGTTAATGGTTTCCACTGTTCGATTCTTAAAAGTTCCATGAGAAAAAACAATGTTTGCTTCACAAAGTTCTGCAAAATATTCTTGTAACAAAGAGTTTGAATCACAATGTTCGTGGAGGGTATTTCGTTTCAAATTGTCTATACACGAATCCAGAAATTGTTGTCAAAGTTCTTTCAGGTAATAAAAGGTTTTGCACTTACTTGTTGCTGGCAAGAGATACTGATCAGTCTAACCTTGTCTTCTTTCTCTTTTGCAGGTTACTCATAGGAGAGAGGCTGAAGCAAGGAGGAACCGGAAACCGGAAGAAGGAAGAGCCAGAAGCTGCGCCCATTGAAGTCAATGAAAGTCTGTAAAGAGCAGGAGTGCCAGCGCCGAGGGATCTGTTCTCAGGTAAGCGGGAGGTAGACGAGCACAAGCACTGGGTGAGGCTCGGGGGATGCCTTTTATAGACAGGGCTGGGTGTGGTTTGAAGGGCTGGGTGTGGTCCTCACATGCTGCACATGTTCTTGGAAGGTGTGCAGAGCTGGGTGTGGTTTGAAGAGCTGGGTGTGGTGCTCACATGCTGCACATGTTCTTGAAAGGTGTGCAGAGTTTCAGTTATTATACAAATGAGTTGGATTAACACATGGCCTAGGGAGGAGTATTTTAAAGAAGCCTTGGTAAAAGCAAGGCCCAATGTGTAAACAAAACAGCACATTAAACAACATACACAGAAGCCTAGGGGGGGGGGAAGGTGAGATAACAAGAAAGGCTTTCAATAGTACGTTTAAAAGGGAGCTATTACAGAACCCACTAGTGCAGTGAGAGGGGACATGCTCTTTGCTGTGTACAAACTCTAACAGAAACTACAAGAAGAAGAGGACTGCTGAGCTGAAAGACCCCTGCAGAAGAAGAAAAGAAGACACCAACTGCTTTGGCCCCAGACCTACCGGCCTGTCTCCTGCCTTCTAAAGAAACCTGCTCCAGCGACGCTTTCCCCAGGACCAGCGACCTCTGAATCCTCAGAGGACTGCCCAGCTTCAAGAAAGACAAGAAACTCCTGAGGACAGCGGCCCTGCTCCAAAAAGACTGCAACTTTGTTACAGAGGAGCAGATTTAAAGACCCCTGCAAATCCCCGCAAGAAGCGTGAGACTTGCAACACTGCACCCGGCGACCCCGACTCGACTGGTGGAGAAACAACGCTTCAGGGAGGACCCTCCGGCGACTCCAAGACTGTGAGTAACCAAAGTTGTCCCCCCTGAGCCCCCACAGCGACGCCTGCAGAGGGAATCCCGAGGCTCCCCCTGACCGCGACTGCCTGACTCTAAAATCCCGACGGCTGGAAAAGACCCTGCACCCGCAGCCCCCAGTGTAGGAAAGTACCATCTTGCCTGGCATGTTACCCCCATTTTTCACTGTATATATGTTGTTTTAGTTGTATGTGTCACTGGGACCCTGGTAACCCAGGGCCCCAGTGCTCATAAGTGTGCCTGAATGTGTTACCTGTGTAGTGACTAACTGTCTCACTGAGGCTCTGCTAATCAGAACCTCAGTGGTTATGCTCTCTCATTTCTTTTCAAATTGTCACTAACAGGCTAGTGACCATTTTTACCAATTTACATTGGCTTACTGGAACACCCTTATAATTCCCTAGTATATGGTACTGAGGTACCCAGGGTATTGGGGTTCCAGGAGATCCCTATGGGCTGCAGCATTTCTTTTGCCACCCATAGGGAGCTCTGACAATTCTTACACAGGCCTGCCACTGCAGCCTGAGTGAAATAACGTCCACGTTATTTCACAGCCATTTTACACTGCACTTAAGTAACTTATAAGTCACCTATATGTCTAACCTTTACCTGGTAAAGGTTAGGTGCAAAGTTACTTAGTGTGAGGGCACCCTGGCACTAGCCAAGGTGCCCCCACATTGTTCAGAGCCAATTCCCTGAACTTTGTGAGTGCGGGGACACCATTACACGCGTGCACTACATATAGGTCACTACCTATATGTAGCTTCACAATGGTAACTCCGAATATGGCCATGTAACATGTCTATGATCATGGAATTGCCCCCTCTATGCCATCCTGGCATAGTTGGCACAATCCCATGATCCCAGTGGTCTGTAGCACAGACCCTGGTACTGCCAAACTGCCCTTCCTGGGGTTTCACTGCAGCTGCTGCTGCTGCCAACCCCTCAGACAGGCATCTGCCCTCCTGGGGTCCAGCCAGGCCTGGCCCAGGATGGCAGAACAAAGAACTTCCTCTGAGAGAGGGTGTTACACCCTCTCCCTTTGGAAAATGGTGTGAAGGCAGGGGAGGAGTAGCCTCCCCCAGCCTCTGGAAATGCTTTGTTGGGCACAGATGTGCCCAATTCTGCATAAGCCAGTCTACACCGGTTCAGGGGACCCCTTAGCCCTGCTCTGGCGCGAAACTGGACAAAGGAAAGGGGAGTGACCACTCCCCTGACCTGCACCTCCCCTGGGAGGTGTCCAGAGCTCCTCCAGTGTGCTCCAGACCTCTGCCATCTTGGAAACAGAGGTGCTGCTGGCACACTGGACTGCTCTGAGTGGCCAGTGCCACCAGGTGACGTCAGAGACTCCTTGTGATAGGCTCCTTCAGGTGTTGCTAGCCTATCCTCTCTCCTAGGTAGCCAAACCCTCTTTTCTGGCTATTTAGGGTCTCTGTCTCTGGGGAAACTGCAGATAACGAATGCAAGAGCTCATCCGAGTTCCTCTGCATCTCTCTCTTCACCTTCTGATAAGGAATCGACTGCTGACCGCCCTGGAAGCCTGCAAAACTGTAACAAAGTAGCAAAGACGACTACTGCAACCTTGTATCGCTGATCCGTCCACCTTCTCGACTGTTTTCCTGGTGGTGCATGCTGTGGGGGTAGCCTGCCTCCTCTCTGCACTAGAAGCTCCGAAGAAATCTCCTGTGGGTCAACGGAATCTTCCCCCTGCAACCGCAGGCACCAAAAGACTGCATCACCGGTCCTCTGGGTCTCCTCTCAGCACGACGAGCGAGGTCCCTGGAACTCTGCAACTCTGTTCAAGTGACTCCCACAGTCCAGTGACTCTTCAGTCCAAGTTTGGTGGAGGTAAGTCCTTGCCTCCCCACGCTAGACTGCATTGCTAGGTTCCCCATGATTTGCAGCTGCTCCGGCTAATGTGCACTCTTCCAGGATTTCCTTTGTGCACAGCCAAGCCTGGGTCCCCGACACTCTAACCTGCAGTGCATGACCTCCTGAGTTGTCCTCCGGCGTCGTGGGACCTTCTTTTGGGACTTCGTGTGAGCTCCGGTTCACTCTTCTTTGTAGTGCCTGTCCCGGCACTTCTGCAGTCGCTGCTTGCTTCTGAGTGGGCTCTTTGTCTTGCTGGACACCACCTCTGTCTCCTCACGCAATTGGCGACATCCTGGTCCCTCCTGGGCCACAGCAGCGTCCAAAAACCCTAACCGTTACCCTTGCAGCTAGCAAGGCTTGTGTGCGGTCTTTCTGCCCGGAAACACCTCTGCAAGCTTCTTCACGATGTGAGACAACCATCCTCCAAAGGGGAAGTTCCTAGTCCTCTTTGTTCTTGCAGAATCCACAGCTTCTACCATCCGGTGGCAGCTTCTTTGCATCCACAGCTGTCATTTCCTGGGCATCTGCCCACTCCCGACTTGATCGGGACTCTTGGACTTGGTCCCCTTGTTCCACAGGTACTCTCGTCCGGAAATCCATTGTTGTTGCATTGCTGGTTTGTGTCTTTCCTGCAGAATTCCCCTATCACGACTTCTGTGTCCTTTGGGGAACTTTCGTGCACTTTGCACTCACTTTTCAGGGTCTTGGGGTGGGCTATTTTTCTAACCCTCACTGTTTTCTTACAGTCCCAGCGACCCTCTACAAGGTCACATAGGTTTGGGGCCCACTCATGGTTCGCATTCCACTTTTGGAGTATATGGTTTGTGTTGCCCCTATCTCTACGTGTCCCCATTGCATTCTATTGTAACTATACATTGTTTGCACTGTTTTCTAAGACTATACTGCATATTTTTGGTACTGTGTACATATATGTTGTGTATATTTGCTATCCTCATACTGAGGGTACTCACTGAGATACTTTGGCATATTGTCATAAAAATAATGGGGCATATTTATACTCCGTTTGCGCCGAATTTGCGTCGTTTTTTTCGACGCAAATTCGACGCAAAACTAACTCCATATTTATACTTTGGCGTTAGACGCGTCTAGCGCCAAAGTTCATGGAGTTAGCGTCATTTTTTTGCGTGAACACCTTCCTTGCGTTAATGATATGGAAGGTAGGCGTTCCCGTCTTAAAAAATGACTGCGATGCATATGCGTCGGATTTATACTCCCGGGCAAAAATGACGCCCGGGAGTGGGCGGGACTAAAAACCCTGCATTTGCGCCTCTTTTTAACGCCTGGGTCAGGGCAGGCGTTAAGGGACCTGTGGGCTCAGAATGAGCCCAGAGGTGCCCTCCCCTGCCCCCAGGGACACCCCCTGCCACCCTTGCCCACCCCAGGAGGACACCCAAGGAAGGAGGGACCCATCCCAGGGAAGAAAAGGTAAGTTGTGGTAAGTATTTTTTTTATTTTTTTTTGTGGCATAGGGGGGCCTGATTTGTGCCCCCCTACATGCCACTATGCCCAATGACCATGCCCAGGGGACATAAGTCACCTGGGCATGGCCATTGGGCAAGGGGGCATGACTCCTGTCTTTGCTAAGACAGGAGTCATGTTAATGGCGTCTGGGCGCCCAAAAAAAATGGCGCAAATCGGGTTAAGACGATTTTTTTGCCTCAGCCTGACTTGCCCCATTTTGGGACGCCCAAACGCCATTTTTCCCCTACGCCGGCGCTGCCTGGTGTACGTCGTTTTTTTTCACGCACACCTGGCAGCGCCGGTCGGCTAACGCCGGCTAACGCCATTCAATAAATACGGCGCCCGCATGGCGCTTCAGAATGGCGTTAGCCGGCGCTAATTTTTTGGCGCAAAACTGCGTTAGCGCAGTTTTGCGTCAAAAAGTATAAATATGGCCCAAAGTACCTTTATTTTTAGTATATCTGTGTATTGTGTTTTCTTATGATATTGTGCATATGACACTTGTGGTACTGTAGGAGCTTCACTCGTCTCCTAGTTCAGCCTAAGCTGCTCTGCTAAGCTACCATTATCTATCAGCCTAAGCTGCTTGGCCCCCAATACACTAATAAGGGATACCTGAGCCTGGTGCAAGGTGTAAGTACCCCTTGGTACTCACTACAAGCCAGTCCAGCCTCCTACAATAGGGATCTCCTGGAACCCCAATACCCTGGGTAGCTCAGTACCATATACTAGGGAATTATAAGGGTGTTCCAGTATGCCAATGTAAATTGGTCAAATTGGTCACTAGCCTGTTAGTGACAATTTGGAAAGAGAATGAGAGAGAATACCACTGAGGTTCTGGATAGCAGAGCCTCAGTGAGACAGTTAGTCATAACACAGGTAACACATACAGGACACACTTATGAGCACTGGGGCCCTGGTTGGCAGGGTCCCAGTGACACATACACTAAAACAACATATATACAGTGAAATATAGGGGTAACATGCCAGGCAAGATGGTTCTTTCCTACAGCAGATACCCAGGAAATGCCAGCTGTGGGTGCAAAGAAGCTGCCACCGGATGGTAGAAGCTGAGGATTCTGCAAGAACAAAGAGACTAGGAACTTCCCCTTTGGAGGATGGATGTCCCACGTCGTGAAGAAGCTTGCAGAGGTGTTCCCGTGCAGAAAGACCGCAAACAAGCCTTGCTAGCTGCAAGGGTCGCGGTAAGGATTTTTGGATGCTGCTGTGGGTCAGGAGCGACCAGGATGTCGCCAATTGCGTGAGGAGACAGAGGGGGCGTCCAGCAAGACAAAGAGCCCACTCAGAAGCAAGCAGCACCTGCAGAAGTGCCAGAACAGGCACTACAAAGAAGAGTTGTAGGAAAGTACCATCTTGCCTGGCATGTTACCCCCATATTTCACTGTATATATGTTGTTTTAGTTGTATGTGTCACTGGGACCCTGCCAGCCAGGGCCCCAGTGCTCATAAGTGTGTCCTGTATGTGTTACCTTTGTTATGACTAACTGTCTCACTGAGGCTCCGCTATCCAGAACCTCAGTGGTTATGCTCCCTCATTTCTTTCCAAATTGTCACTAACAGGCTAGTGACCAATTTCACCAAATTACATTGGCATACTGGAACACCCTTATAATTCCCTAGTATATGGTACTGAGGTACCCAGGGTATTGGGGTTCCAGGAGATCCCTATGGGCTGCAGCATTTCTTGTGCCACCCATAGGGAGATCTGACAATTCTTACACAGGCCTGCCAGTGCAGCCTGAGTGAAATAACGTCCACGTTATTTCACAGCCATTTACCACTGCACTTAAGTATCTTATAAGTCACCTATATGTCTAACCTTTACCTGGTAAAGGTTGGGTGCTAAGTTACTTAGTGTGGGCACCCTGGCACTAGCCAAGGTAGTCCCACATTGTTCAGGGCAAATTCCCCGGACTTTGTGAGTGCGGGGACACCATTACATGCGTGCACTATACATATGTCACGACATATGTACAGCGTCACAATGGTAACTCCGAACATGGCCATGTATCCTGCCTAAGATCATGGAATTGTCACCCCAATGCCATTCTGGCACTGGGTAGACAATTCCATGATCCCCTGAGTCTCTAGCACAGACCCGGGTACTGCCAAACTGCCTTTCCCGGGGTTTCACTGCAGCTGCTGCCAACCCCTCAGACAGGTTTCTGCCCTCCTGGGGTCCAGCCAGGCTTGGCCCAGGAAGGCAGAACAAAGGACTTCCTCAGAGAGAGGGTGTTACACCCTCTCCCTTTGGAAAAAGGTGTTAGGGCTGGGGAGGAGTATCCTCCACCAGCCTCTGGAAATGCTTTCATGGGCACAGATGGTGCCCATTTCTGCATAAGCCAGTATACACCGGTTCAGGGATCCCCCAGCCGTGCTCTGGCGTGAAACTGGACAAAGGAAAGGGGAGTGACCACTCCCCTGACCTGCACCTCCCCTGGGAGGTGCCCAGAGCTCCTCCAGTGTGCTCCAGACCTCTGCCATCTTGGAAACAGAGGTGCTGCTGGCACACTGGACTGCTCTGAGTGGCCAGTGCCAGCAGGTGACGTCATAGACTCCTTCTGATAGGCTCCTCCAGGTGTTGCCAGCCTATCCTCTCTCCTAAGTAGCCAAACCTCCTTTTCTGGCTATTTAGGGTCTCTGCTTTGGGGAATTCTTTAGATAACAAATGCAAGAGCTTATCAGAGTTCCTCTGCATCTCTCTCTTCACCTTCTGCCAAGGAATCGACCGCTGACTGCACTGGAAGCCTGCAAAACTGCAACAAAGTAGCAAAGACGACTACTGCGACCTTGTAACGCTGATCCGGCCACCTTCTCGACTCTTTTCCTGGTGGTGCATGCTGTGGGGGTAGTCTGCCTCATCTCTGCACTAGAAGCTCTGAAGTAATCTCCTGTGGGTCGACGGAATCTTCCCCCTGCAACCGCAGGCCCCAAAAGACTGCATCACCGGTCCTCTGGTTCTCCTCTCAGCACAACGAGCGAGGTCCCTTGAACTCAGCAACTCTGTCCAAGTGACTCCCACAGTCCAGTGACTCTTCAGTACAAGTTTGGGGGAGGTAAGTCCTTGCCTCCCCACGCTAGACTGCATTGCTGGGTACCGTGTGATTTGCAGCTGCTCCGGCTCCTGTGAACTCTTCCAGGATTCCTTTGTGCACAGCCAAGCCTGGGTCCCTGACACTCTGACCTGCAGTGCACGACCTCCTGAGTTGTCCTCCGGCGTCGTGGGACCTTCCTTTGTGACTTCGGGTGAGCTCCGGTTCACTCCTCTTCGTAGTGCCTGTTCTGGCACTTCTGCGGGTGCTACTTGCTTCTGAGTGGGCTCTTTGTCTTGCTGGACGCCCCCTCTGTCTCCTCACGCAATTGGCGACATCCTGGTCCCTCCTGGCCCACAGCAGCATCCAAAAACCTGAACCGTGACCCTTGCAGCTAGCAAGGTTTGTTTGCGGTCTTTCTGCACGGAAACACATCTGCAAGTCTCTTCACAACGTGGGACATCCATCCTCCAAAGGGGAAGTTTCTAGCCCTTGTCGTTCTTGCAGAAACCACAGCTTCTACCATTCAGTGGCAGCTTCTTTGCACCCACAGCTGGCATTTCCGGGGCATCTGCCCACTCCCGACTTGATCGTGACTCTTGGACTTGGTCCCCTTGTTCCACAGGTACTCTCGTCAGGAAATCCATCGTTGTTGCATTGCTGGTGTTGGTCTTCCTTGCAGAATTCCCCTATCATGACTTCTGTGCTCTTTGGGGAACTTAGGTGCACGTTGCACCCACTTTTCAGAGTCTTGGGGTGGGCTATTTTTCTAACCCTCACTGTTTCCTTACAGTCCCAGCGACCCTCTACAAGGTCACATAGGTTTGGGGTCCATTCGTGGTTCGCATTCCACTTCTAGAGTATATGGTTTGTGTTGCCCCTGAATCTATGTGCTCCCATTGCATTCTATTGTGACTATACATTGTTTGCACTGTTTTCTATTGCTATTACTGCATATTTTGGTATTGTGTACATATATCTTGTGTATATTTGCTATCCTCATACTGAGGGTACTCACTGAGATACTTTGGGATATTGTCATAAAAATAAAGCACCTTTATTTTTAGTATATCTGTGTATTGTGCATATGACACTAGTGGTACTGTAGGAGCTTTACACGCCTCCTAGTTCAGCCTAATGTGCTCTGCTAAGCTACCTTCTCTATCAGCCTAAGCTGCTAGACACCCCTCTATACTAATAAGGGATACCTGGACCTGGTGCAAGGTGTAAGTACCCCTTGGTACCCACTACAAGCCAGGCCAGCCTCCTACAAGAGTGAACCGGAGCTCACACGAAGTCACAAAAGAAGGTGCCACGACGCCGGAGGACAACTCAGGAGGTCGTGCACTGCAGGTTAGAGTGTCGGGGACCCAGGCTTGGCTGTGCACAAAGGAAATCCTGGAAGAGTGCACAGGAGCCGGAGCCGCTGCAAATCACGCGGTACCCAGCAATGCAGTCTAGCGTGGGGAGGCAAGGACTTACGTCCACCAAACATGGACTGAAGAGTCACTGGACTGTGGGAGTCATGTGGAGAGAGTTGCTGAGTTCCACGGACCACGCTCGTCGTGCTGAGAGGGGACCCAGAGGACCGGTGATGCAGTCTTTTGGTGCCTGCGGTTGCAGGGGGAAGATTCCGTCAACGCACGGGAGATTTCTTCGGAGCTTCTAGTGCAGAGAGGAGGCAGACTACCCCCACAGCATGCACCACCAGGAAAACAGTCGAGAAGGCGGCCGGATCAGCGATACAAGGTTGCAGTAGTCGTCTTTGCTACTTTGTTGAAGTTTTGCAGGCGTCTAGAGCAGTCAGCGGTCGATTCCTTGGCAAAAGGTGAAGAGAGAGATGCAGAGGAACTCTGATGAGCTCTTGCATTCGTTATCTAAAGAATTCCCCAAAGCAGAGACCCTAAATAGCCAGAAAAGGAGGTTTGGCTACTTAGGAAGGACGATAGACTAGCAACACAGGTAAGAGCCTATCAGAAGGAGTCTCTGACGTCACCTGCTGGCACTGGCCACTCAGAGCAGTCCAGTGTGCCAGCAGCACCTCTGTTTCCAAGATGGCAGAGGTCTGGAGCACACTGGAGGAGCTCTGGGCACCTCCCAGGGGAGGTGCAGGTCAGGGGAGCGGTCACTCCCCTTTCCTTTGTCCAGTTTTGTGCCAGAGCAGGGCTGGGGGATCCCTGAACCGGTGTAGACTGGCTTATGCAGAGATGGGCACCATCTGTGCCCATGAAAGCATTTCCAGAGGCTGGGGGAGGCTACTCCTCCCCAGCCCTGACACCTTTTTCCAAAGGGAGAGGGTGTAACACCCTCTCTCTGAGGAAGTCCTTTCTTCTACCTTCCTGGGCCAAGCCTGGCTGGACCCCAGGAGGTCAGAAACCTGTCTGAGGGCTTGGCAGCAGCAGCAACAGCTGCAGTGAAACCCCAGGAAAGGTAGTTTGG
This sequence comes from Pleurodeles waltl, assembly GCF_031143425.1. NCBI lineage: Eukaryota > Metazoa > Chordata > Amphibia > Caudata > Salamandridae > Pleurodeles > Pleurodeles waltl. The sequence goes on along the minus strand of NC_090440.1, from coordinate 598,879,736 downwards.
CAGTACCCGGGTCTGTGCTAGAGACTCGGGGGATCATGGAATTGTCTCCCCAATGCCAGGATGGCATTGGGGTGGCAATTCCATGATCTTAGGCATGTTACATGGCCATGTTCGGAGTTACCATTGTGAAGCTATGTATAGTGCACACGTGTAATGGTGTCCCCGCACTCACAAAGTCCGGGGAATTTGACCTGAACAATGTGGGGGCACCTTGGCTAGTGCCAGGGTGCCCACACACTAAGTAACTTAGCACCCAACCTTTACCAGGTAAAGGTTAGACATATAGGTGACTTATAAGTTACTTAAGTGCAGTGGTAAATGGCTGTAAAATAACGTGGACGTTATTTCACTCAGGCTGCAATGATAGGCCCGTGTAAGAATTGTCAGAGCTCCCTATGGGTGTCAAAAGAAATGCTGCAGCCCATAGGGATCTCCTGGAACCCCAATACCCTGGGTACCTCAGTACCATATACTAGGGAATTATAAGGGTGTTCCAGTATGCCAATATGAATTGGTGAAATTGGTCACTAGCCTGTGTAGGAAAGTACCATCTTGCCTGGCATGTTACCCCCATTTTTCACTGTATATATGTTGTTTTAGTTGTATGTGTCACTGGGACCCTGGTAACCCAGGGCCCCAGTGCTCATAAGTGTGCCTGAATGTGTTACCTGTGTAGTGACTAACTGTCTCACTGAGGCTCTGCTAATCAGAACCTCAGTGGTTATGCTCTCTCATTTCTTTCCAAATTGTCACTGACAGGCTAGTGACCATTTTTACCAATTTACATTGGCTTACTGGAACACCCTTATAATTCCCTAGTATATGGTACTGAGGTACCCAGGGTATTGGGGTTCCAGGAGATCCCTATGGGCTGCAGCATTTCTTTTGCCACCCATAGGGAGCTCTGACAATTCTTACACAGGCCTGCCACTGCAGCCTGAGTGAAATAACGTCCACGTTATTTCACAGCCATTTTACACTGCACTTAAGTAACTTATAAGTCACCTATATGTCTAACCTTTACCTGGTAAAGGTTAGGTGCAAAGTTACTTAGTGTGAGGGCACCCTGGCACTAGCCAAGGTGCCCCCACATTGTTCAGAGCCAATTCACTGAACTTTGTGAGTGCGGGGACACCATTACACGCGTGCACTACATATAGGTCACTACCTATATGTAGCTTCACCATGGTAACTCCGAATATGGCCATGTAACATGTCTATGATCATGGAATTGCCCCCTCTATGCCATCCTGGCATTGTTGGTACAATTCCATGATCCCAGTGGTCTGTAGCACAGACCCTGGTACTGCCAGACTGCCCTTCCTGGGGTTTCACTGCAGCTGCTGCTGCTGCCAACCCCTCAGACAGGCAGCTGCCCTCCTGGGGTCCAGCCAGGCCTGGCCCAGGATGGCAGAACAAAGAACTTCCTCTGAGAGAGGGTGTGACACCCTCTCCCTTTGGAAAATGGTGTGAAGGCAGGGAAGGAGTAGCCTCCCCCAGCCTCTGGAAATGCTTTGTTGGGCACAGATGTGCCCAATTCTGCATAAGCCAGTCTACACCGGTTCAGGGACCCCTTAGCCCCTGCTCTGGCGTGAAACTGGACAAAGGAAAGGGGAGTGACCACTCCCCTGACCTGCACCTCCCCTGGGAGGTGTCCAGAGCTCCTCCAGTGTGCTCCAGACCTCTGCCATCTTGGAAACAGAGGTGCTGCTGGCACACTGGACTGCTCTGAGTGGCCAGTGCCACCAGGTGACGTCAGAGACTCCTGCTGATAGGCTCCTTCAGGTGTTAGTAGCCTTTCCTCTCTCCTAGGTAGCCAAACCCTCTTTTCTGGCTATTTAGGGTCTCTGCCTCTGGGGAAACTTTAGATAACGAATGCATGAGCTCAGCCGAGTTCCTCTGCATCTCTCTCTTCACCTTCTGATAAGGAAACGACCGCTGACCGCGCTGGAAGCCTGCAAACCTGCAACATAGTAGCAAAGACGACTACTGCAACTCTGTAACGCTGATCCTGCCGCCTTCTCGACTGTTTTCCTGCTTGTGCATGCTGTGGGGGTAGCCTGCCTCCTCTCTGCACCAGAAGCTCCGAAGAAATCTCCCGTGGGTCGACGGAATCTTCCCCCTGCAACCGCAGGCACCAAAAAGCTGCATTACCGGTCCCTTGGGTCTCCTCTCAGCACGACGAGCGAGGTCCCTCGAATCCAGCGACGCTGTCCAAGTGACCCCCACAGTCCAGTGACTCTTCAGCCCAAGTTTGGTGGAGGTAAGTCCTTGCCTCACCTCGCTGGGCTGCATTGCTGGGAACCGCGACTTTGCAGCTGCTCCGGCCCCTGTGCACTTCCGGCGGAAATCCTTCGTGCACAGCCAAGCCTGGGTCCACGGCACTCTAACCTGCATTGCACGACTTTCTAAGTTGGTCTCCGGCGACGTGGGACTCCTTTGTGCAACTTCGGCGAGCACCGTTTCACGCATCCTCGTAGTGCCTGTTTCTGGCACTTCTCCGGGTGCTACCTGCTTCAGTGAGGGCTCTTTGTCTTGCTCGACGTCCCTCTCTCTGCAGGTCCAATTTGCGACCTCCTGGGCCCCAGCAGCGTCCAAAAATGCCAAACGCACGATTTGCGTGTAGCAACGCTTGTTGGCGTCCTTCCGGCGGGAAAACACTTCTGCACGACTCTCCAAGGCGAGAGGGATCCGTCCACCAAAGGGGAAGTCTCTAGCCCTTTTCGTTCCTGCAGAAACCTCAGCTTCTTCTGTCCAGTCGAAGCTTCTTTGCACCCGCAGCTGGCATTTCCTGGGCATCTGCCCATCTCCGACTTGCTTGTGACTTTTGGACTTGGTCCCCTTGTTCCACAGGTACCCTAGATTGGAAATCCACAGTTGTTGCATTGCTGGGTTGTGTCTTTTCTGCATTATTCCTCTAACACAACTCTTTTGTCCTTAGGGGAACTTTAGTGCACTTTGCACTCACTTTTCAGGGTCTTGGGGAGGGTTATTTTGCTAACTCTCACTATTTTCTAATAGTCCCAGCGACCCTCTACAAGGTCACATAGGGTTGGGGTCCATTCGTGGTTCGCATTCCACTTCTGGAGTATATGGTTTGTGTTGCCCCTATCCCTATGTTTCCCCATTGCATCCTATTGTAACTATACATTGTTTGCACTGTTTTCTAAGACTATACTGCATATTTTTGCTATTGTGTATATATATCTTGTGTATATTTCCTATCCTCTCACTGAGGGTACACTCTAAGATACTTTGGCATATTGTCATAAAAATAAAGTACCTTTATTTTTAGTATAACTGTGTATTGTGTTTTCTTATGATATTGTGCATATGACACTAAGTGGTACTGTAGTAGCTTCACACGTCTCCTAGTTCAGCCTAAGCTGCTCTGCTAAGCTACCATTATCTATCAGCCTAAGCTGCTAGATACCCTATACACTAATAAGGGATAACTGGGCCTGGTGCAAGGTGCAAGTACCCCTTGGTACTCACTACAAGCCAGTCCAGCCTCCTACATTGGTTGTGCAGTGGTGGGATAAGTGCTTGAGACTACTTACCACTCTTGTCATTGTACTTTTCATAAGAGAAAAATATACAAAACAAGGTCAGTGTATATACACATAGCCAAAAAGTTTAGCATTTCCTCTTTTCACTCTTTTCTAAGTGCTGAAAAGTACTCCTAAACTTTCAAAAAGTTCTTAAAAGTTTAAAAAGTTTTTTCTGTCTTTCCAAAAAGTTCTGAAAACTTTTTTCTCTTTTTCTATCACTTTAACTCTCTCTAAAAAATGTCTGGTACAGGAAAAAATTTTGAACTGTCCAAACTTGCATATGATCACCTTAGCTGGAAAGGAGCAAGGAGTCTCTGCATAGAGAGAGGTTTGAGTGTAGGGAAGAATCCTTCCTTAGAACTGTTAATTAATATGCTTAGAGTACAGGATAAGGCCATAAGTGCCCAATCTGTAGAAAAAGTAGCTAATGGTTCTCAATCTGATCCAGGGACTCCCCCAGGAAAAGGTTCAGGAAAGAAACTTCTCAGCCTGCCCATTACTAGACAGTCTAGCATAGTTGGTACAGAGGTTGAATCACACCATACTGATGGTGTGCTCTCACATTATGCTGGTAGCCAAGCTGTTAGGGTGCCCTCTGTAAGGGACAGGTCTCCTTCTGTTCATTCCCATCATACCTCTGTATCTAAAAATGTCCCTCCCACCCACCCTGATGACAGATTGTTAGAAAGGGAGCTCAATAGATTGAGATTGGAACAAACCAGACTGAAGCTCAAGAAGCAACAGCTGGATTTGGATAGACAATCTTTAGAAATAGAGAGGGAAAGACAGAAGTTGGGTTTAGATACCCATGGTGGCAGCAGCAGTATTCCCCATAGTCATCCTGCAAAAGAGCATGATTCCAGGAATCTGCACAAGATAGTTCCCCCTTATAAGGAGGGGGATGACATTAACAAGTGGTTTGCTGCACTTGAGAGGGCCTGTGCTGTACAGGATGTCCCTCAAAAGCAGTGGGCTGCTATCCTATGGCTATCATTTAGTGGAAAAGGTAGGGATAGGCTCCTTACAGTGAAAGAAAATGATGCCAATAATTTCCAAGTTCTTAAGAATGCACTCCTGGATGGTTATGGCTTAACCACTGAACAGTACAGGATAAAGTTCAGAGAGACCAAAAAGGAGTCTTCACAAGACAGGGTTGATTTCATTGACCAGGCAGTGAAGGCCTTGGAGGGGTGGTTACATGGCAGTAAAGTTACTGATTATGACAGCCTGTATAACTTGATCCTGAGAGAGCATATTCTTAATAATTGTGTGTCTGATTTGTTGCACCAGTACTTGGTGGACTCTGATCTGACCTCTCCCCAAGAATTGGGAAAGAAGGCAGACAAATGGGTCAGAACAAGAGTGAACAGAAAAGTTCATACAGGGGGTGACAAAGATGGCAACAAAAAGAAGGATGGTAAGTCTTCTGACAAGGGTGGGGACAAATCTAAAAATGAGTCTTCATCAGGCCCACAAAAACACTCTGGTGGGGGTGGTGGGCCCAAATCCTCCTTTAATCAGAACAAGGAAAAGAAACCATGGTGCTATTTATATAAAATTAAAGGCCATTGGACAACAGATCCCAGTTGTCCAAAGAAAGGCACCACAGCTCCTACCACTACAACCCCTACTGCTACACCTAGTGTCCCTACTAATAGCAGTGGTGGTGGGAGCAAACCTACTAATAGCCAATCCAAGGGAGTAGCTGGGCTCACTTTTGGTAATTTAGTTGGGGTTGGTCTAATTAGGGAGACCACAGAGGCTACTTTAGTCTCTGAAGGGGCTATTGATTTAGCCACTTTGGTTGCTTGCCCCCATAACTTGGAGAAGTACAAGCAACTAACCCTAATAAATGGTGTTGAGGTCCAGGCCTACAGGGACACAGGTGCCAGTGTCACAATGGTGATTGAGAAACTGGTGCACCCTGAACAACACATACTTGGACACCAGTACCAAGTAACCGATGCTCACAACATAACACAAAGCCACCCCATGGCTGTTGTAAATCTCAACTGGGGGGGGGTAACTGGTCCAAAGAAAGTTGTGGTAGCTTCAGATTTACCTGTAGACTGTCTATTAGGGAATGATTTGGAGACATCAGCTTGGTCAGATGTGGAGTTGGAGGCCCATGCAGCAATGCTGGGCATTCCAGGGCATATTTTTGCTTTGACAAGGGCTCAGGCCAAAAAGCAAAAAGGACAGGGAAGCTTGGATCCTGGAACAATGGACCAAGTGCTCCCTAAAGCTAGGGCTAGTAGAAGCAAACCACTTCCTACTATCCCTCCCTCTACAGTGGATTCAACTTCTGAGGAAGAAGAATTCCCTCCCTGTGCAGAACCTACACCAGAGGAGCTGGAAGCAGACACTGCTGAGCTTTTGGGTGAAGGGGGGCCTGCCAGGGAGGAGCTGAGTGTGGCACAGCAAACCTGTCCCACATTAGAGGGTATCAGACAGCAAGCTGTCAAACAGGCTAATGGGGATGTCAGTGACTCTCACAGAGTTTACTGGGAGGACAACCTCTTGTACACTGAGCATAGGGATCCTAAACCTGGAGCTGCCAGGAGATTAGTGATTCCTCAGGAGTACAGAAAGTTCCTCCTAACACTGGCACATGACATTCCCTTAGCTGGGCACCTGGGTCAAATGAAAACTTGGGACAGATTGGTACCATTGTTTCATTGGCCTAGGATGTCTGAGGACACAAAGGAATTTTGTAAGTCCTGTGAAACCTGTCAAGCCAGTGGCAAGACAGGTGGCACTCCAAAGGCACCCCTTATCCCACTGCCTGTGGTTGGGGTTCCCTTTGAAAGGGTAGGGGTTGACATAGTTGGCCCCCTTGACCCTCCTACTGCTTCAGGCAATAGGTTTATCTTAGTGGTAGTGGACCATGCCACAAGATATCCTGAAGCTATTCCTTTAAGGACCACTACAGCTCCTGCAGTGGCAAAGGCCCTCCTGGGAATATTTTCCAGGGTGGGCTTCCCAAAGGAAGTAGTATCAGACAGAGGAAGCAATTTCATGTCTGCATACTTAAAGGCCATGTGGAAGGAGTGTGGTGTAACTTACAAGTTCACAACACCCTATCATCCACAAACAAATGGACTGGTGGAGAGATTTAATAAAACTCTCAAAGGCATGATTATGGGACTCCCTGAAAAACTCCGCAGGAGATGGGATATCCTTCTACCATGCCTCCTTTTTGCCTACAGGGAGGTACCCCAGAAAGGAGTGGGCTTCAGCCCCTTTGAACTTCTTTTTGGACACCCTGTTAGGGGTCCACTCACACTTGTAAAGGAGGGTTGGGAACAACCTTTAAAAGCTCCTAAGCAGGATATTGTGGATTATGTACTTGGCCTCAGATCAAGGATGGCTGAGTACATGAAAAAGGCCAGTAAAAACCTTCAGGCCAGCCAAGAGCTCCAGAAGCAATGGCATGATCAGAAGGCTGTTTTGGTTCAGTACCAACCAGGGCAGAAAGTGTGGGTCTTGGAGCCTGTGGCCCCAAGAGCACTCCAAGATAAATGGAGTGGACCCCACACAATTGTTGAAAAGAAGGGTGAAGTCACCTACTTGGTTGACTTAGGCACTGCCAGGAGTCCCCTTAGGGTGCTCCATGTCAACCGCCTGAAACCCTACTATGACAGGGCTGATCTCACCCTGCTCATGGCAACAGATGAGGGACAGGAAGAAGACAGTGATCCTCTACCTGATCTCTTCTCTTCCACAGAGCAAGATGCTCTTGTGGAAGGTGTAGTTTTGGCTGATTGTCTTACTGCTGAGCAGAAAGATAATTGCATAAATCTCCTAGGACAATTTTCAGAACTCTTCTCTACTGTGCCAGGCACCACTTCTTGGTGTGAGCACACTATAGATACTGGAGACAGTTTACCTGTCAAAAGTAAGATCTATAGGCAGCCTGACCATGTCAGGGACTGCATTAAGCAAGAAGTTCAGAAAATGTTGGAACTAGGAGTGGTTGAGCACTCTGACAGTCCATGGGCTTCTCCTGTGGTACTGGTACCAAAACCCAATTCTAAAGATGGAAAGAAGGAAATGAGGTTTTGTGTAGACTATAGAGGTCTCAACTTGGTAACCAAAACTGATGCTCACCCTATACCCAGGGCAGATGAGCTTATAGATACACTGGCATCTGCCAAGTATCTAAGCACTTTTGATTTGACTGCAGGGTATTGGCAGATCAAATTGTCAGAAGATGCTAAACCTAAGACTGCATTTTCTACCATTGGAGGACATTACCAGTTTGCTGTAATGCCTTTTGGTTTGAAAAATGCACCTGCCACTTTTCAGAGGTTGGTGAACACAGTCCTGCAAGGGCTGGAAGCTTTCAGTGCAGCATATTTGGACGATATAGCTGTCTTTAGCTCCAGCTGGGATGATCACCTGGTCCACCTATGGAAAGTTTTGGAGGCTCTGCAAAAGGCAGGCCTCACTATCAAGGCTTCAAAGTGCCAGATAGGGCAGGGTAAGGTGGTTTATCTGGGACACCTTGTTGGTGGGGAACAGATTGCACCACTTCAGGGGAAAATCCAAACTATTATTGATTGGGTTCCCCCTACCACTCAGACTCAGGTGAGAGCCTTCCTAGGCCTCACTGGGTATTACAGGAGGTTCATTAAGAACTATGGCTCCATTGCAGCCCCTCTTAATGACCTCACATCCAAGAAAATGCCTAAAAAGGTATTATGGACAGCAAGCTGTCAGAAAGCTTTTGAGGAGCTGAAGCAGGCCATGTGCTCTGCACCTGTCCTGAAAAGCCCTTGTTACTCTAAAAAATTCTATGTCCAAACTGATGCATCTGAATTAGGAGTAGGGGCAGTCCTATCACAACTTAATTCTGAGGGCCAGGATCAACCTGTTGCTTTTATTAGTAGGAGGTTGACCCCTAGAGAAAAGCATTGGTCTGCCATTGAGAGGGAGGCCTTTGCTGTGGTCTGGGCTCTGAAGAAGTTGAGGCCATACCTGTTTGGCACTCACTTCATTGTTCAGACAGACCACAAACCTCTACTTTGGCTAAAACAAATGAAAGGTGAAAATCCTAAATTGTTGAGGTGGTCCATATCCCTACAGGGAATGGACTATACAGTGGAACATAGACCTGGGAGTAGCCACTCCAATGCAGATGGACTCTCCAGATATTTCCACTTAGACAATGAAGACTCATCAGGTCATGGCTAGTCTTATTGTCCTTCATTTGGGGGGGGGGGGTTGTGTAGGAAAGTACCATCTTGCCTGGCATGTTACCCCCATTTTTCACTGTATATATGTTGTTTTAGTTGTATGTGTCACTGGGACCCTGGTAACCCAGGGCCCCAGTGCTCATAAGTGTGCCTGAATGTGTTACCTGTGTAGTGACTAACTGTCTCACTGAGGCTCTGCTAATCAGAACCTCAGTGGTTATGCTCTCTCATTTCTTTCCAAATTGTCACTGACAGGCTAGTGACCATTTTTACCAATTTACATTGGCTTACTGGAACACCCTTATAATTCCCTAGTATATGGTACTGAGGTACCCAGGGTATTGGGGTTCCAGGAGATCCCTATGGGCTGCAGCATTTCTTTTGCCACCCATAGGGAGCTCTGACAATTCTTACACAGGCCTGCCACTGCAGCCTGAGTGAAATAACGTCCACGTTATTTCACAGCCATTTTACACTGCACTTAAGTAACTTATAAGTCACCTATATGTCTAACCTTTACCTGGTAAAGGTTAGGTGCAAAGTTACTTAGTGTGAGGGCACCCTGGCACTAGCCAAGGTGCCCCCACATTGTTCAGAGCCAATTCACTGAACTTTGTGAGTGCGGGGACACCATTACACGCGTGCACTACATATAGGTCACTACCTATATGTAGCTTCACCATGGTAACTCCGAATATGGCCATGTAACATGTCTATGATCATGGAATTGCCCCCTCTATGCCATCCTGGCATTGTTGGTACAATTCCATGATCCCAGTGGTCTGTAGCACAGACCCTGGTACTGCCAGACTGCCCTTCCTGGGGTTTCACTGCAGCTGCTGCTGCTGCCAACCCCTCAGACAGGCAGCTGCCCTCCTGGGGTCCAGCCAGGCCTGGCCCAGGATGGCAGAACAAAGAACTTCCTCTGAGAGAGGGTGTGACACCCTCTCCCTTTGGAAAATGGTGTGAAGGCAGGGGAGGAGTAGCCTCCCCCAGCCTCTGGAAATGCTTTGTTGGGCACAGATGTGCCCAATTCTGCATAAGCCAGTCTACACCGGTTCAGGGACCCCTTAGCCCCTGCTCTGGCGCGAAACTGGACAAAGGAAAGGGGAGTGACCACTCCCCTGACCTGCACCTCCCCTGGGAGGTGTCCAGAGCTCCTCCAGTGTGCTCCAGACCTCTGCCATCTTGGAAACAGAGGTGCTGCTGGCACACTGGACTGCTCTAGGTGGCCAGTGCCACCAGGTGACGTCAGAGACTCCTGCTGATAGGCTCCTTCAGGTGTTAGTAGCCTTTCCTCTCTCCTAGGTAGCCAAACCCTCTTTTCTGGCTATTTAGGGTCTCTGCCTCTGGGGAAACTTTAGATAACGAATGCATGAGCTCAGCCGAGTTCCTCTGCATCTCTCTCTTCACCTTCTGATAAGGAAACGACCGCTGACCGCGCTGGAAGCCTGCAAACCTGCAACATAGTAGCAAAGACGACTACTGCAACTCTGTAGCGCTGATCCTGCCGCCTTCTCGACTGTTTTCCTGCTTGTGCATGCTGTGGGGGTAGCCTGCCTCCTCTCTGCACCAGAAGCTCCGAAGAAATCTCCCGTGGGTCGACGGAATCTTCCCCCTGCAACCGCAGGCACCAAAAAGCTGCATTACCGGTCCCTTGGGTCTCCTCTCAGCACGACGAGCGAGGTCCCTCGAATCCAGCGATGCTGTCCAAGTGACCCCCACAGTCCAGTGACTCTTCAGCCCAAGTTTGGTGGAGGTAAGTCCTTGCCTCACCTCGCTGGGCTGCATTGCTGGGAACCGCGACTTTGCAGCTGCTCCGGCCCCTGTGCACTTCCGGCGGAAATCCTTTGTGCACAGCCAAGCCTGGGTCCACGGCACTCTAACCTGCATTGCACGACTTTCTAAGTTGGTCTCCGGCGACGTGGGACTCCTTTGTGCAACTTTGGCGAGCACCGTTTCACGCATCCTCGTAGTGCCTGTTTCTGGCACTTCTCCGGGTGCTACCTGCTTCAGTGAGGGCTCTTTGTCTTGCTCTACGTCCCTCTCTCTGCAGGTCCAATTTGCGACCTCCTGGTCCCTCCTGGGCCCCAGCAGCGTCCAAAAATGCCAATCGCACGATTTGCGTGTAGCAAGGCTTGTTGGCGTCCTTCCGGCGGGAGAACACTTCTGCACGACTCTCCAAGGCGAGAGGGATCCGTCCACCAAAGGGGAAGTCTCTAGCCCTTTTCGTTCCTGCAGAAACCTCAGCTTCTTCTGTCCAGTCGAAGCTTCTTTGCACCCGCAGCTGGCATTTCCTGGGCATCTGCCCATCTCCGACTTGCTTGTGACTTTTGGACTTGGTCCCCTTGTTCCACAGGTACCCTAGATTGGAAATCCACAGTTGTTGCATTGCTGGGTTGTGTCTTTCCTGCATTATTCCTCTAACACGACTCTTTTGTCCTTAGGGGAACTTTAGTGCACTTTGCACTCACTTTTCAGGGTCTTGGGGAGGGTTATTTTGCTAACTCTCACTATTTTCTAATAGTCCCAGCGACCCTCTACAAGGTCACATAGGGTTGGGGTCCATTCGTGGTTCGCATTCCACTTCTGGAGTATATGGTTTGTGTTGCCCCTATCCCTATGTTTCCCCATTGCATCCTATTGTAACTATACATTGTTTGCACTGTTTTCTAAGACTATACTGCATATTTTTGCTATTGTGTATATATATCTTGTGTATATTTCCTATCCTCTCACTGAGGGTACACTCTAAGATACTTTGGCATATTGTCATAAAAATAAAGTACCTTTATTTTTAGTATAACTGTGTATTGTGTTTTCTTATGATATTGTGCATATGACACTAAGTGGTACTGTAGTAGCTTCACACGTCTCCTAGTTCAGCCTAAGCTGCTCTGCTAAGCTACCATTATCTATCAGCCTAAGCTGCTAGACACCCTATACACTAATAAGGGATAACTGGGCCTGGTGCAAGGTGCAAGTACCCCTTGGTACTCACTACAAGCCAGTCCAGCCTCCTAGTGACAATTTGTAGAGAGAGAGCATAACCACTGAGGTTCTGGTTAGCAGAGTCTCAGTAAGACAGTTAGGCATCACACAGGGAACACATACATATAGGTCACAAACTTATGAGCACTGGGGTCCTGACTAGCAGTGTCCCATTGACACATAACAAACATACTGAAAACATAGGGTTTTCACTATGAGCACTGGGCCCTGGCTAGCAGGATGCCAGTGAGACAGTGAAAACACCCTGACATACACTCACAAACAGGCCAAAAGTGGGGGTAACAAGGCTAGAAAGAGGCTACTTTCTCACACAACCCCCCCCCAAACGAAGGACAATAAGGGTAACCTTGGCCGGTTGAGACTTTATTGTCTAAGTGGTGATAAGTAGAGAGTGGCTCTGCAATAGACTGGTTACTCCCTTTATCATCCACTCTATGGTTACTTCCCTGTGGGGATGTAAACCACCCTGTTTGAAGTTTTTTAGCTAAGCAACAATGTGAAGATATATTTTCTGAGTTTCTATCAGTAAGTTTTAGTTTAGAGCAGTGGGAATTATCCACTGAACCTATTTGTAGTGATGAAAATGCCAGACTGGGATGCTGCCTCAGTAAAGCCATAGCTGGGCAAAAACTTTGTCCGTATGGCTGGAAGAGAGAACAGGGATGCTGTTTCTCTTGCGTTTGGAGCAGGGCAGGGATGCTGTCCTATGAGCTCCACACTAGGGCAGGGATGCTGTCCTAAGTGTTGTGAGGCAGTGCAGGGTTTCTGCACTAAAGTTTCTCTAGGAGGGTGTAGGAAAGTACCATCTTGCCTGGCATGTTACCCCCATTTTTCACTGTATATATGTTGTTTTAGTTGTATGTGTCACTGGGACCCTGCCAGCCAGGGCCCCAGTGCTCATAAGTGTGCCCTGTATGTGTTACCTGTGTTATGACAAACTGTCTCACTGAGGCTCTGCTATCCAGAACCTCAGTGGTTATGCTCTCTCATTTCTTTCCAAATTGTCACTAACAGGCTAGTGACCAATTTCACCAATTTACATTGGCATACTGGAACACCCTTATAATTCCCTAGTATATGGTACTGAGGTACCCAGGGTATTGGGGTTCCAGGAGATCCCTATGGGCTGCAGCATTTCTTTTGCCACCCATAGGGAGCTCTGACAATTCTTACACAGGCCTGCCACTGCAGCCTGAGTGAAATAACGTCCACGTTATTTCACAGCCATTTACCACTGCACTTAAGTAACTCATAAGTCACCTATATGTCTAACCTTTACCTGGTAAAGGTTGGGTGCTAAGTTACTTAGTGTGTGGGCACCCTGGCACTAGCCAAGGTGCCCCCACATTGTTCAGGGCAAATTCCCCGGACTTTGTGAGTGCGGGGACACCATTACACGCGTGCACTATACATAGGTCACTACCTATGTATAGCTTCACAATGGTAACTCCGAATATGGCCATGTAACATGTCTATGATCATGGAATTGCCCCCTCTATGCCATCCTGGCATTGTTGGCACAATCCCATGATCCCACGGGTCTCTAGCACAGACCCGGGTACTGCCAAACTGCCTTTTCAGGGGTTTCACTGCAGCTGCTGCTGCTGCCAACCCCTCAGACAGGTTTCTGCCCTCCTGGGGTCTAGCCAGGCTTGGCCCAGAGAGGCAGAACAAAGGACTTCCTCAGAGAGATGGTGTTACACCCTCTCCCTTTGGAAAAAGGAGTTAAGGCAAGGGAGGAGTAGCCTACCCCAGCCTCTGGAAATGCTTTCATGGGCACAGATGGTGCCCATTTCTGCATAAGCCAGTCTACACCGGTTCAGGGACCCCTCAGCCCTGCTCTGGCGCGAAACTGGACAAAGGAAAGGGGAGTGACCACTCCCCTGACCTGCACCTCCCCTGGGAGGTGCCCAGAGCTCCTCCAGTGTGCTCCAGACCTCTGCCATCTTGGAAACAGAGGTGCTGCTGGCACACTGGACTGCTCTGAGTGGCCAGGGTATGCAGGTGACGTTAGAGACTCCTTCTGATAGGCTCCTTCAGGTGTTGCTAGCCTATCCTCTCTCCTAAGTAGCCAAACCCTCTTTTCTGGCTATTTAGGGTCTCTGCTTTGGAGAATTCTTTAGATAACGAATGCAAGAGCTCATCAGAGTTCCTCTGCCTCTCTCGCTTCACCTTCTGCCAAGGAATCGACTGCTGACAGCGCTGGAAGCCTGCAAAACTGCCACAAAGTAGCAAAGACGACTACTGCGACACTGTAGCGCTGATCCTGCCGCCTTCTCGACTGTTTTCCTGGTGGTGCATGCTGTGGGGGTAGTCTGCCTCCTCTCTGCACTAGAAGCTCCGAAGAAATCTCCCGTGGGTCGATGGAATCTTCCCCCTGCTACCGCAGGCACCAAAGAATTGCATCACCGGTCCTCTTGGTCTCCTCTCAGCACGACGAGCGAGGTCCCTTGAACTCAGCAACTCTGTCCAAGTGACTCCCACAGTCCAGTGACTCTTCAGTCCAAGTTTGGTGGAGGTAAGTCCTTGCCTCCCCACGCCAGACTGCATTGCTGGGAACCACGTCTTTTGCAGCTTCTCCGGCTCCTGTGCACTTTTCCAGGATTTCCTTTGTGCACAGCCAAGCCTGGGTCCATGGCACTCTAACCTGCATTGCACGACCTCCTGAGTTGTCCTCCGGCAGTGTGGGACTCTCTTGTGCAACTTCGGGTGAGCACCGTTTTATTCCACTTTGTAGTGCCTTTTCCGGCACTTCTGCGGGTGCTGCCTGCTTCTGAGAGGGCTCCTTGCCTTGCTGGACGCCCCCTCTGTCCCCTCACGCAATTGGTGACATCCTGGTCCCTCCTGGGCCACAGCAGCATCCAAAAACCGTAACTGCAAGCTTTGCAACTATCAAGGCTTGTTTGCGGTCTTTTGGCGGGAAAACACTTCTGCCTGACTCTTCACGACGTAGGACATCCGTCCTCCAAAGGGGAAGTTTTTAGCCCTTGTCGTTCCTGCAGAATCCTCAGCTTCTACCTCCCAGTAGCAGCTTCTTTGCACCCACAGCTGGCATTTCCTGGGCATCTGCCCACTCTCGACTTGATCGTGACTTTTGGACTTGGTCCCCTTGTTCCACAGGTACTCTAGTCTGGAAATCCATTGTTGTTGCATTTCTGGTGTTGGTCTTTCCTGCAGAATTCCCCTATCACGACTTCTGTGCTCTTTGGGGAACTTCAGTGCACTTAGCACTCACTTTTCAGGGTCTTGGGGTGGGCTATTTTTCTAACCTTCACTGTTTTCTTACAGTCCCAGCGACCCTCTACAAGGTCACATAGGTTTGGGGTCCATTCGTGGTTCGCATTCCACTTTTGGAGTATATGGTTTGTGTTGCCCCTATCCCTATGTGTCCCCATTGCATCCTATTGTAACTATACATTGTTTGCACTGTTTTCTATTGCTATACTGCATATTTTTGGTATTGTGTACATATATCTTGTGTATATTTGCTATCCTCATACTGAGGGTACTCACTGAGATACTTTGGCATATTGTCATAAAAATAAAGTACCTTTATTTTTAGTATATCTGTGTATTGTGTTTTCTTATGATATTGTGCAAGTGACACTAGTGGTACTGTAGGAGCTTCACTCGTCTCCTAGTTCAGCCTAAGCTGCTCTGCTAAGCTACCATTATCTATCAGCCTAAGCTGCTAGACACCCTATACACTAATAAGGGATACCTGGGCCTGGTGCAAGGTGTAAGTACCTCTTGGTGCTCACTACAAGCCAGTCCAGCCTCCTACATTGGTTGTGCAGCGGTGGGATCAGTACTTTGCAACTACTTACCACTTTTGTCACTGTACTTTTCATAAGAGAAAAATATACAAAACAAGTTCAGTGTATGTACACCTAACCAAAAAGTTTTGCTTTTCTCCTTTCACTTCTTTGCTAAAGTGCTGAAAAGTACTTCTAAACTTTCTAAAAAGTTCTTAAAAACGTTAAAAAGTTTTGTTCTGTCTTTCAAAAAGTTCTGAAAAACGTTTTCTCACTTTTTCTATCACTTGAACACTTTCTAAAATGTCTGGCACAGGCCAAACTGTTGATCTGTCCAAACTTGCTTATGATCACCTTAGCTGGAAAGGAGCAAGGAGTCTCTGCATAGAAAGAGGTTTAAGTGTAGGGAAGAATCCCCCTAGAGAACTGTTAGTTAATATGCTTGTTGAACGGGATAAGGCCAGAGGTGGCACTTGTAGGAGGCTGGACTGGCTTGTAGTGAGTACCAAGGGGTACTTGCACCTTGCACCAGGCCCAGTTATCCCTTATTAGTGTATAGGGTGTCTAGCAGCTTAGGCTGATAGATAATGGTAGCTTAGCAGAGCAGCTTAGGCTGAACTAGGAGACGTGTGAAGCTACTACAGTACCACTTAGTGTCATATGCACAATATCATAAGAAAACACAATACACAGTTATACTAAAAATAAAGGTACTTTATTTTTATGACAATATGCCAAAGTATCTTAGAGTGTACCCTCAGTGAGAGGATAGGAAATATACACAAGATATATATACACAATAGCAAAAATATGCAGTATAGTCTTAGAAAACAGTGCAAACAATGTATGGTTACAATAGGATGCAATGGGGAAAAATAGGGATAGGGGCAACACAAACCATATACTCCAAAAGTGGAATAAGAACCACGAATGGACCCCAAACCTATGTGACCGTGTAGAGGGTCGCTGGGACTATTAGAAAATAGTGAGAGTTAGAAAAATAACCCTCTCCAAGACCCTGAAAAGTGAGTGCAAAGTGCACTAAAGTTCCCCTAAGGACAAAGAAGTCGTGTTAGAGGAATAATGCAGGAAAGACACAAACCAACAATGCAACAACTGTGGATTTCCAATCTAGGGTACCTGTGGAACAAGGGGACCAAGTCCAAAAGTCACAAGCAAGTCGGAGATGGGCATATGCCCAGGAAATGCCAGCTGCGGGTGCAAAGAAGCTTCTACTGGACAGAAGAAGCTGAGGTTTCTGCAGGAACGAAAAGGGCTAGAGACTTCCCCTTTGGTGGACGGATCCCTCTCGCTGTGGAGAGTCGTGCAAAAGTGTTTTCCCGCCGAAAGAACGCCAACAAGCCTTGCTAGCTGCAAATCGTGCGGTTAGCGTTTTTGGACGCTGCTGTGGCCCTGGGGGGACCAGGAGATAGCAAATTGGACCAGGAGAGAGAGGGGACGTCGAGCAAGACAAGGAGTCCTCTCAGCAGCAGGTAGCACCCGGAGAAGTGCCAGAAACAGGCACTACAAGGATGCATGAAACGGTGCTCACCCGAAGTCGCACAAAGGAGTCCCACGTCGCCGGAGACCAACTTAGAAAGTCGTGCAATGCAGGTTAGAGTGCCGTGGACCCAGGCTTGGCTGTGCACAAAGGATTTCTGCCGAAAGTGCACAGGCGCCGGAGTAGCTGCAAAAGTCGCGGTTCCCAGCAATGCAGCCCAGCGAGGTGAGGCAAGGACTTACCTCCACCAAACTTGGACTGAAGAGTCACTGGACTGTGGGGGTCACTTGGACAGAGTCGCTGGATTCGAAGGACCTCGCTCGTCGTGCTGAGAGGAGACCCAAGGGACCGGTAATGCAGCTTTTTGGTGCCTGCGGTTGCAGGGGGAAGATTCCGTCGACCCACGGGAGATTTCTTCGGAGCTTCTGGTGCAGAGAGGAGGCAGACTA
This sequence comes from Pleurodeles waltl, assembly GCF_031143425.1. NCBI lineage: Eukaryota > Metazoa > Chordata > Amphibia > Caudata > Salamandridae > Pleurodeles > Pleurodeles waltl. The sequence continues at coordinate 598,862,270 of NC_090440.1, read as the reverse complement.
CCCCTACAGCATGCACAAGCAGGAAAACAGTCGAGAAGGCGGCAGGATCAGCGTTACAGAGTTGCAGTAGTCGTCTTTGCTACTATGTTGCAGGTTTGCAGGCTTCCAGCGCGGTCAGCAGTCGATTCCTTGGCAGAAGTTGAAGAGAGAGATGCAGAGGAACTCGGATGAGCTCTTGCATTCGTGATCTAAAGTTTCCCCAGAGACAGAGACCCTAAATAGCCAGAAAAGAGGGTTTGGCTACCTAGGAGAGAGGATAGGCTACTAACACCTGAAGGAGCCTATCAGAAGGAGTCTCTGACGTCACCTGGTGGCACTGGCCACTCAGAGCAGTCCAGTGTGCCAGCAGCACCTCTGTTTCCAAGATGGCAGAGGTCTGGAGCACACTGGAGGAGCTCTGGACACCTCCCAGGGGAGGTGCAGGTCAGGGGAGTGGTCACTCCCCTTTCCTTTTTCCAGTTTCGCGCCAGAGCAGGGCTAAGGGGTCCCCTGAACCAGTGTAGACTGGCTTATGCAGATTTGGGCACATCTGTGCCCAACAAAGCATTTCCAGAGGCTGGGGGAGGCTACTCCTCCCCTGCCTTCACACCATTTTCCAAAGGGAGAGGGTGTCACCCCCTCTCTCAGAGGAAGTTCTTTGTTCTGCCATCCTGGGCCAGGCCTGGCTGGACCCCAGGAGGGCAGATGCCTGTCTAAGGGGTTGGCAGCAGCAGCAGCTGCAGTGAAACCCCAGGAAGGGCAGTTTGGCAGTACCAGGGTCTGTGCTACAGACCACTGGGATCATGGGATTGTGCCAACTATGCCAGGATGGCATAGAGGGGGCAATTCCATGATCATAGACATGTTACATGGCCATATTCGGAGTTACCATTGTGAAGCTACATATAGGTAGTGACCTATATGTAGTGCACACGTGTAATGGTGTCCCCGCACTCACAAAGTTCAGGGAATTGGCTCTGAACAATGTGGGGGCACCTTGGCTAGTGCCAGGGTGCCCTCACACTAAGTAACTTTGCACCTAACCTTTACCAGGTAAAGGTTAGACATATAGGTGACTTATAAGTTACTTAAGTGCAGTGAAAAATGGCTGTGAAATAACGTGGACGTTATTTCACTCAGGCTGCAGTGGCAGGCCTGTGTAAGAATTGTCAGAGCTCCCTATGGGTGGCAAAAGAAATGCTGCAGCCCATAGGGATCTCCTGGAACCCCAATACCCTGGGTACCTCAGTACCATATACTAGGGAATTATAAGGGTGTTCCAGTAAGCCAATGTAAATTGGTAAAAATGGTCACTAGCCTGTTAGTGACAATTTGGAAAGAAATGAGAGAGCATAACCACTGAGGTTCTGATTAGCAGAGCCTCAGTGAGACAGTTAGTCACTACACAGGTAACACATTCAGGCACACTTATGAGCACTGGGGCCCTGGGTTACCAGGGTCCCAGTGACACATACAACTAAAACAACATATATACAGTGAAAAATGGGGGTAACATGCCAGGCAAGATGGTACTTTCCTACAGCACTTCCGTTGAAAAGTTAGCTGATGGTTCCCAATCTGATCCTGGGGCACCCCTAGCAAAAGATTTAGAAGGGAAACTTCCTAGCCTGCCCATTAGCAGACAACCTAGCATAGCTGGTACTGATGTAGAGTCACATCATACAGATAATGTGGTCTCTCATCACAGTAAGAGTATTCCTTCTCATCATAGTAGAAGTGCTGTTTCTGTTAGCCAAGCTGTTAGGGTGCCATCTGTTAGGGACAGGTCTCCTTCTGTTCATTCTCACCATACTTCTGTTTCAAGGCATGTCCCTCCCACCCACCCTGATGACAGAATGTTAGAAAGGGAGCTCAATAGATTGAGAGTGGAACAATCCAGGCTGAAGCTCAAGAAGCAACAGCTGGATTTAGATAGACAGTCCTTAGAAATTGAAAGAGAAAGACAGAAGATTGGGTTAGAAACCCATGGTGGCAGCAGCAGTATTCCCAATAGTCATCCTGCAAGAGAGCATGATTCTAGGAATCTGCACAAGATAGTTCCCTCTTATAAGGAGGGGGATGACATTAACAAGTGGTTTGCTGCACTTGAGAGGGCCTGTGTTGTACAGGATGTCCCTCAAAGGCAGTGGGCTGCTATCCTATGGCTATCATTTAGTGGAAAGGGTAGAGATAGGCTCCTTACTGTGAAAGAAAGTGATGCCAATAATTTTGTAGTTCTTAAGAATGCACTCCTAGATGGTTATGGCTTAACCACTGAACAGTACAGGATGAAGTTCAGAGAAACCAAAAAGGAGCCTTCACAAGACTGGGTAGACTTTGTTGACCATTCAGTGAAGGCCGTGGAGGGGTGGTTACATGGCAGTAAAGTTACTGATTATGAAAGCCTGTATAACTTAATCTTGAGAGAGCATATTCTTAATAATTGTGTGCCTGATTTGTTGCACCAGCACCTGGTAGACTCTGATCTGACCTCTCCCCAAGAATTGGGAAAGAAGGCAGACAAATGGGTCAGAACAAGGGTGAACAGAAACGTTCATACAGGGGGTGACAAAGATGGCAAGAAGAAGGATGGTAAGTCTTGTGACAAGGGTGGGGACAAATCTAAAAATGAGTCTTCATTAGGCCCACAAAAACACTCTGGTGGGGGTGGTGGGCCCAAATCCTCTTCAAATCAAAACAAAGAAAATAAACCATGGTGCTATTTATGTAAAATAAAAGGCCATTGGACAACAGATCCCAGTTGTCCAAAGAAAAGCACCAAGCCTCCTACCACTACAACCCCTGCTGCTATACCTAGTTCCCCTAGTAATAGCAGTGGTGGTGGGAGCAAACCTACTAATAGCCAATCCAAGGGAGTAGCTGGGGTCACTTTTGGTAACTTAGTTGGGGTTGGTCTGATTAGGGAGACCACAGAGGCTGTGTTAGTCTCTGAGGGGGCTATTGATTTAGCCACCTTGGTTGCTTGTCCCCTTAATATGGATAAGTACAAGCAACTACCCGTAATAAATGGTGTTGAGGTTCAGGCCTACAGGGACACAGGTGCCAGTATTACAATGGTATTAGAGAAACTGGTCCACCCTGAACAACACCTACTTGGTCACCAGTACCAAGTAACCGATGCTCATAACAACACCCTTAGCCACCCCATGGCTGTTGTGAATCTCAACTGGGGGGGGGAGGTTTACTGGCCCAAAGAAAGTTGTGGTTGCCTCAGATTTACCTGTAGACTGTCTATTAGGAAATGATTTAGAGACATCAGCTTGGGCAGAAGTGGAGTTGGAGGCTCATGCAGCAATGCTGGGCATTCCAGGGCATATTTTTGCTTTAACCAGGGCTCAGGCCAAAAAGCAAAAAAGACAGGGTGACTTGGATCCTGGAAGAATGGACCAAGTGCTCCCTAAAACTAGGGTTAGTAGAAGTAAATAACTACCTACTATCCCTCCCTCTACAGTGGATTCTACTTCTAAGGAAGAAGAATTTCCACCCTGTGCAGAACCTACACCAGAGGAGCTGGAAGCAGACACTGCTGAGCTTTTGGGTGAAGGGGGGCCTGCCAGGGAGGAGCTGAGTGTGGCACAGCATGCCTGTCCCACACTAGAGGGTCTAAGGTGTAGGAAAGTACCATCTTGGCTAGCATGTTACCCCCATTTTTCACTGTATATATGTTGTTTTAGTTGTATGTGTCACTGGGACCCTGCCAGCCAGGGCCCCAGTGCTCATAAGTGTGCCTGAATGTGTTACCTGTGTTATGACTAACTGTCTCACTAAGGCTCTGCTATCCAGAACCTCAGTGGTTATGCTCTCTCATTTCTTTCCAAATTGTCACTAAAAGGCTAGTGACCAATTTTACTAATTCACATTGGCATACTGGAACACCCTTATAATTCCCTAGTATATGGTACTAAGGTACCCAGGGTATTGGGGTTCCAAGAGATCCCTATGGGCTTCAGCATTTCTTTTGCCACCCATAGGGAGCTCTGACAATTCTTACACAGGCCTGCCACTGCAGCCTGAGTGAAATCACGTCCACATTATTTTACAGCCATTTACCACTGCACTTAAGTAACTTATAAGTCACCTATATGCCTAACTTTTACCTGGTAAAGGTTAGGTGCCAAGTTACTTAGTGTGTGGGCACCCTGGCATTAGCCAAGGTGCCCCCACATTGTTCAGGACAAATTCCCCAGACTTTGTGAGTGCGGGGACACCATTACATGCGTGCACTACACATAGATCAGTACCTATGTGTAGCTTCACAATGGTAACTCCGAATATGGCCATGTAACATGTCTATGATCATGGAATTGCCCCCTCTATGCCATCCTGGCATAGTTGGCACAATCCCATGATCCCACGGGTCTGTAGCACAGACCCTGGTACTGCCAAACTGCCTTTTCAGGGGTTTCACTGCAGCTGCTGCTGCTGCCAACCCCTCAGACAGGTTTCTGCCCTCCTGGGGTCCAGCCAGGCTTGGCCCAGGATGGCAGAACAAAGGACTTCCTCTGAGAGAGTGTGTTACACCCTCTCTCTTTGGAAAAAGGTGTTAAGGCAGGGGAGGAGTAGCCTCCCCCAGCCTCTGGAAATGCTTTCATGGGCACAGATGGTGCCCATTTCTGCATAAGCCAGTCTACACCGGTTCAGGGACCCCTCAGCCCTGCTCTGTCACGAAATTGGACAAAGGAAAGGGGAGTGACCACTCCCCTGACCTGCACCTCCCCTGGGAGGTGCCCAGAGCTCCTCCAGTGTGCTCCAGACCTCTGCCATCTTGGAAACAGAGGTGCTGCTGGCACACTGGACTGCTCTGAGTGGCCAGGGCCAGCAGGTGACGTCAGAGACTCCTTCTGAAAGGCTCCTTCAGGTGTTGCTAGCCTATCCTCTCTCCTAAGTAGACAAACCCTGTTTTCTGGCTATTTAGGGTCTCTGCTTTGGGGAATTCCTCAGATAACGAATGCAAGAGCTCATCAGAGTTCCTCTGCATCACTCTCTTCACCTTCTGCCAAGGAATCGACTGCTGACCGCGCTGGAAGCCTGCAAAACTGCAACAAAGTAGCTAAGACGACCACTGCAACTCTGTAACGCTGACCCTGCCGCCTTCTCGACTGTTTTCCTGGTGGTGCATGCTGTGGGGGTAGTCTGCCTCCTCTCTGCACTGGAAGCTCCGAAGAAATCTCCCGTGGGTCGACGGAATCTTCTCCCTGCAACCGCAGGCACCAAAGAACTGCATTACTGGTCCCCTGGGTCTCCTCTCAGCACGATGAGCGAGGTCCCTTGAATCCAGCAACTGTGTCCAAGTGACTCCCTCTGTCCAGTGACTCTTCAGTCCAAGTTTGGTGGAGGTAAGTCCTTGCCTCCCCATGCCAGACTGCATTGCTGGGAACCGCGACTTTTGCAGCTACTCCGGCCTCTGTGCACTTCCGGCGGAAATCCTTTGTGCACAGCCAAGCCTGGGTCCATGGCACTCTAACCTGCATTGCACGACTTTCTAAGTTGGTCTCCGGCGGCGTGGGACTCCTTTGTGCAACTTCAGGTGAGCACCATTTCACTCTTCTTCGTTGTGCCTGTTCCGGCACTTCTCCGGGTGCTGCCTGCTTCTGAGAGGGCTCCTTGTCTTGCTCGACGCCCCCTCTGTCCCCAGACACAATTGGCGACATCCTGGTCCCTCCTGGGCCACAGCAGCATCCAAAAACCTTAACCGCACGATTTGCAGCTAGCAAGGCTTGTTGGCGGTCTTTCGGCGGGAAAATACTTCTGCACGACTCTCCACAGCGTGGGGGATATATCCTCCAAAGGGGAAGTTTCTAGCCCTTGTCGTTCCTGCAGAATCCTAAGCTTCTACTGTCCAGTAGCAGCTTCTTTGCACCCACAGCTGGCATTTCCTGGGCATCTGCCCATCTCTGACTTGCTTGTGACTTTTGGACTTGGTCCCCTTGTTCCACAGGTACCCTCGACTGGAAATCCATCGTTGTTGCATTGCTGGTTTGTGTCTTTCCTGCAGAATTCCCCTATCACGACTTCTTTGTCCCTTGGGGAACTTTAGTGCACTTTGCATTCACTTTTCAGGGTCTTGGGGTGGGCTATTTTTCTAACCCTAACTATTTTCTAATAGTCCCAGCGACCCTCTACAAGGTCACATAGGTTTGGGGTCCATTCGTGATTCGCATTCTACTTTTGGAGTATATGGTTTGTGTTGACCCTATCCCTATGTGTCCCCATTGCATCCTATTGTAACTATACATTGTTTGCACTGTTTTCTAAGACTATACTGCATATTTTTGGTATTGTGTACATATATCTTGTGTATATTTGCTATCCTCATACTGAGGGTACACTCTGAGATACTTTGGCACATTGTCATAAAAATAAAGTACCTTTATTTTTAGTATATCTGTGTATTGTGTTTTCTTATGATATTGTGCATATGACACTTGTGGTACTGTAGGAGCTTCACTCGTCTCCTAGTTCAGCCTAAGCTGCTATGCTAAGCTTCCATTATCTATCAGCCTATGCTGCTAGACACCCTATACACTAATAAGGGATAACTGGGCCTGGTGCAAGGTGTAAGTACCCCTAGGTACTCACTACAAGCCAGTCCAGCCTCCTACATTGGTTTTGCAGCAGTGGGATCAGTGCTTTGAGACTACTTACCACTCTTGTCATTGTACTTTTCATAAGAGAAAAATATACAAAACAAGTTCAGTGTGTGTACACATAACTAAAAAGTTTTGCATTTCCTCTTTTCACTCTTTTCTAAGTGCTGGAAAGTACTACCAAACTTTCTAAAAGTTCTTAAAAAGATGAAAAAGTTTTTTTCTGTCTTTCTAAAAGTTCTGAAAAACGTTTTCTCTCTTTTTCTGTCACTTAAACTCTACTAAAATGTCTGGCACAGGCCAAAATGTTGATCTGTCCATACTTGCATATGATCACCTTACCTGGAAAGGAGCAAGGAGTCTCTGCATAGAGAGAGGTTTGAGTGTAGGGAAGAATCCTTCTTTGGAATTATTGGTTAACATGCTTAAAGAACAGGATAAGGCCAAAGGGGCCCAATCTGTAGAAAAAAGTAGCTAATGGTTCCCAATCTGATCCAGGGACTCCCCTAGAAAAAGATTCAGGAAAGAAACTTCCTAGCCTGCCCATTACTAGACAACCTAGCATAGTTGGTACTGATGTAGAGTCACACCATACAGATAGTGTTGTCTCACATCATAGCAAGAGTATTCCTTCTCACCACAGTAGAAGTGATGTTTCTGTTAACCAAGCTGTTAGGATGCCTTCTGTAAGGGATAGGTCTCCTTCTGTCCTTTCTCATCATACTTCTGTTTCAAGGCATATCCCTCCCACCCACCCTGATGACAGATTGTTAGAAAGAGAGCTCAATAAGTTGAGAGTGGAACAAACCAGACTGAAGCTTAAGAAGCAACAGCTGGATTTGGATAGACAGTCCTTAGAACTAGAGAAAGAAAGACAGAAATTGGGTTTAGAAACCCATGGTGGCAGCAGCAGTATTCCCAATAGTCATCCTGCAAAAGAGCATGATTCTAGGAATCTGCACAAGATAGTTCCCCCTTATAAGAAGGGGGATGACATTAACAAGTGGTTTGCTGCACTTGAGAGGACCTGTGTTGTACAGGATGTCCCTCAAAGGCAGTGGGCTGCTATCCTATGGCTATCATTTAGTGGAAAGGGTAGGGATAGTCTCCTTACTGTGAAAGAAAGTGATGCCAATAATTTTACTGTTCTTAAGAATGCACTCCTGGATGGTTATGGCTTAACCACTGAACAGTACAGGATGAAGTTCAGAGACACCAAAAAGGAGTCTTCACAAGACTGGGTTGATTTTGTTGACCATTCAGTGAAGGCCTTGGAGGGGTGGTTACATGGCAGTAAAGTTACTGATTATGAAAGCCTGTATAACTTGATCCTCAGAGAGCATATTCTTAATAATTGTGTGTCTGATTTGTTGCACCAGTACTTGGTGGACTCTGATCTGACCTCTCCCCAAGAATTGGGAAAGAAGGCAGACAAATGGGTCAGAACAAGGGTGAACAGAAAAGTTCATACAGGGGGTGACAAAGATGGCAATAAGAAGAAGAATGGTAAGTCTTCTGACAAGGGTGGGGACAAATCTAAAAATGAGTCTTCATCAGGCCCACAAAAACACTCTGGTGGGGGTGGTGGGTCCAAATCCTCTTCAAATCAAAACAAAGAAAAGAAACCATGGTGCTATTTATGTAAAATAAAAGGCCATTGGACAACAGATCCCAGTTGTCCAAAGAAAAGCACCAAGCCTCCTACCACTACAACCCCTACTGCTACAGCTAGTGTCCCTACTAATAGCAGTGGTGGTGGGAGCAAACCTACTAATAGCCAATCCAAGGGAGTAGCTGGGCTCACTATTGGTAACTTAGTTGGGGTTGGTCTGATTAGGGAGACCACAGAGGCTGTGTTAGTCTCTGAGGGGGCTATTGATTTAGCCACCTTGGTTGCTTGTCCCCTTAACATGGATAAGTACAAGCAACTACCCCTAATAAATGGTGTTGAGGTTCAGGCCTACAGGGACACAGGTGCCAGTGTTACAATGGTAATAGAGAAACTGGCCCACCCTGAACAACACCTACTTGGTCACCAGTACCAAGTAACCGATGCTCATAACAACACCCTTAGCCACCCCATGGCTGTTGTGAATCTCAACTGGGGGGGGTTACTGGCCCAAAGAAAGTTGTGGTTGCCTCAGATTTACCTGTAGACTGTCTATTAGGGAATGATTTAGAGACATCAGCTTGGGCAGAAGTGGAGTTGGAGGCTCATGCAGCAATGCTGGGCATTCCAGGGCATATTTTTGCTTTGACCAGGGCTCAGGTGAAAAAGCAAAAAGGACAGGGTGACTTGGATCCTGGAAGAATGGACCAAGTGCTCCCTAAAGCTAGGGTTAGTAAAAGTAAATCACTACCTACTATCCCTCCCTCTACAGTGGATTCAACTTCTGGGGAAGAAGAATTTCCACCCTGTGCAGAACCTACACCAGAGGAGCTGGAAGCAGACAGTGCTGAGCCTTTGGGTGAAGGGGGGCCTGCCAGGGAGGAGCTGAGTGTGGCACAGCATACCTGTCCCACACTAGAGGGTCTAAGGCAGCAAGCTGTCAAACAAGCAAATGGGGATGTCAGTGACTCTCACAGAGTTTACTGGGAGGACAACCTCTTGTACACTGAAGCAAGGGATCCAAAACCTGGAGCTGCCAGGAGATTGGTGATTCCTCAGAAGTACAGAAAGTTCCTCCTAACTCTAGCCCACGACATTCCCTTAGCTGGAAATTTGGGGCAAATGAAAACTTGGGACAGGCTTGTTCTCGTGTTTCATTGGCCTAGTATGTCAGAGGACACAAAGGAATTTTGTAAGTCCTGTGAAACCTGTCAAGCCAGTGGCAAGACAGGTGGCACTCCAAAGGCACCCCTTATTCCACTGCCTGTGGTTGGGCTTCCCTTTGAAAGGGTAGGGGTTGACATAGTTGGCCCCCTTGACCCTCCTACTGCTTCAGGCAATAGGTTTATCTTGGTGGTAGTGGACCATGCCACCAGATATCCTGAAGCAATTCCTCTAAGGACCACTACAGCTCCTGCAGTGGCAAAGGCCCTCCTGGGAATCTTTTCCAGGTTGGGCTTCCCAAAAGAGGTGGCATCAGACAGGGGAAGCAATTTCATGTCTGCTTACTTAAAGGCCATGTGGAAGGAGTGTGGTGTGACATATAAGTTCACCACACCCTATCATCCACAAACAAATGGACTGGTGGAGAGATTTAACAAAACTCTCAAAGGCATGATTATGGGACTCCCTGAAAAACTCCGCAGGAGATGGGATATCCTGTTACCTTGCCTCCTTTTTGCTTACAGGGAGGTACCCCAGAAAGGAGTGGGCTTCAGCCCCTTTGAACTCCTATTTGGTCACCCTGTGAGAGGTCCTCTAACACTTGTTAAGGAGGGTTGGGAACAACCTTTAAAAGCTCCAAAGCAAGACATTGTGGACTATGTACTTGGCCTCAGATCAAGGATGGCCGAGTACATGAAAAAGGCCAGTAAAAACCTTCAGGCCAGCCAAGAGCTCCAAAAGCAATGGCATCACCAGAAGGCTGTTTTGGTTCAGTACCAACCAGGGCAGAAAGTGTGGGTCTTGGAGCCTGTGGCCCCAAGAGCACTCCAAGATAAATGGAGTGGACCCCACATAATTGTTGAAAAGAAGGGTGAAGTCACCTACTGAGTTGACTTAGGCACTGCCAGGAGTCCCCTTAGGGTGCTCCATGTCAATCGCCTGAAACCCGACTATGACAGGGCTGATCTCACCCTGCTCATGGCAACTGCTGAGGGACAGGAAGAAGAGAGTGACCCTCTCCCTGATCTCTTCTCTTCCACAGAACAAGATGCTCTAGTGGAAGGTGTTGTACTGGAAGATTGTCTTACTGCTGAGCAGAAAGACCACTGCATAAATCTCCTGGGTCAGTTTTCCGAACTCTTCTCTACTGTGCCAGGTACCACTTCTTGGTGTGAGCACTCTATAGATACTGGAGACAGCTTGCCTGTCAAAAGTAAGATCTATAGGCAGCCTGACCATGTCAGAGACTGCATAAAGCAAGAGGTGCAGAAAATGCTTGAACTAGGAGTGGTTGAGCACTCTGAAAGTCCATGGGCTTCTCCTGTGGTACTTGTACCAAAATCTCATTCCAAGGATGGAAAGAAGGAAATGATGTTTTGTGTTGACTACAGAGGTCTCAACCAGGTAACCAAAACTGATGCTCACCCCATACCCAGGGCAGATGAGCTCATAGATACACTGGCATCTGCCAAGTATCTAAGCACTTTTGACTTGACTGCAGGGTATTGGCAGATCAAATTATCAGAAGATGCAAAAGCAAAAACTGAATTTTCAACCATTGGAGGCCATTACCAATTCACAGTAATACCTTTTGGATTGAAAAATGCACCTGCCACTTTTCAGAGGTTGGTGAACACAGTCCTGCAAGGGCTGGAAGCTTTTAGTGCAGCATATCTAGATGATATAGCTGTCTTTAGCTCCAGCTGGGATGATCACCTGGTCCACCTATGGAAAGTTTTGGAGGCCCTGCAAAAGGCAGGCCTCACTATCAAGGCTTCAAAGTGCCAGATAGGGCAGGGGAAGGTGGTTTATCTGGGACACCTTGTAGGTGGAGAACAGATTGCACCACTACAGGGGAAAATCCAAACGATTATAGATTGTGTTCCCCCTACAACGCAGACCCAGGTGAGAGCCTTCTTAGGCCTCACTGGGTATTACAGAGGTTCATAAAGAACTATGGCTCCATTGCAGCCCCTCTTAATGACCTCACTTCAAAGAAAATGCCTAAAAAGGTATTGTGGACAGCTAACTGTCAGAAAGCTTTTGAGGAGCTGAAGCATGCCATGTGCTCTGCACCTGTCCTGAAAAGCCCTGTTACTCCAAAAAATTCATTGTCCAAACTGATGCATCTGAATTAGGGGTAGGGGCAGTCTTATCACAACTCAATTCTGAGGGCCAGGATCAACCTGTTGCTTTTATCAGCAGGAGGTTGACCCCTAGAGAAAAGTGTTGGTCTGCCATAGAGAGGGAAGCCTTTGCTGTGGTCTGGGCACTGAAGAAGTTGAGGCCATACCTGTTTGGCACTCACTTCATTGTTCACACAGACCACAAACCTCTACTTTCGCTAAAACAAATGAAAGGTGAAAATCCTAAATCGTTGAGGTGGTCCATATCTCTACAGGGAATGGACTATACAGTGGAACATATACCTGGGAGTACCCACTCCAATGCAGATGGACTCTCCAGATATTTCCACTTGGACAATAAAGACTCATCAGGTCATGGCTAGTCTTATTGTCCTTCGTTTGGGGGGGGGGGTTGTGAAGGAAAGTACCATCTTGCCTGGCATGTTACCCCCATATTTCACTGTATATATGTTGTTTTAGTCGTATGTGTCACTGGGACCCTGCCAGCCAGGGCCCCAGTGCTCATAAGTGTGCCCTGTATGTGTTACCTGTGTGATGACTAACTGTCTCACTGAGGCTCTGCTAACCAGAACCTCAGTGGTTATGCTCTCTCATTTCTTTCCAAATTGTCACTAACAGGCTAGTGACCAATTTAACCAATTTACATTGGCATACTGGAACACACTTATAATTCCCTAGTATATGGTACTGAGGTACCCAGGGTATTGGGGTTCCAGGAGATCCCTATGGGCTGCAGCATTTCTTGTGCCACCCATAGGGAGATCTGACAATTCTTACACAGGATGGATGTCCCACGTCATGAAGAGTCGTGCAGAAGTGTTTTCCTGTAGAAAGACCGCAAACAAGCCTTGCTAGCTGCAAAGCTCCCGGTTAGGGTTTTTGGATGCTTCTGTGGCCCAGGAGGGACCAGGATGTCACCAATTGCGTGAGGAGACAGAGGGGGCGTCCAGCAAAACAAAGAGCCCACTCAGAAGCAAGCAGCACCCGCATAAGTGCCGGCACAGGCACTACGAAGTGGAGTGAATCGGTGCTCACCCGAAGTTGCAGAAGAGAGTCCCACGACGCCGGAGGACAACTCAGGAGGTTGTGCAATGCAGGTTAGAGTGCTGTGGACCCAGGCTTGGCTGTGCTATCCTCATACTGAGGGTACTCACTGAGATACTTTTGGCATATTGTCCTAAAAATAAAGTACCTTTATTTTTAGTATATCTGTGTATTGTGTTTTCCTATGATATTGTGCATATGACACCAGTGGTATAGTGGGAGCTATACACGTCTCCTAGTTCAGCCTAAGCTGCTCTGCTAAGCTACCCTTTTCTATCAGCCTAAGCTGCTAGACACCTCTTCTACACTAATAAGGGATAACTGGACAAGGTGCAGAGTGTAAGTACCCCTTGGTACCACTACAAACCAGGCCAGCCTCCTACATTGGTTGTGCAGCGGTGGGATAAGTACTTGCAACTACTTACCACTTTGTCATTTTGTACTTTTCATAAGAGAAAAATATACAAAACAAGTTCAGTGTATGTACACCTAACCAAAAAGTTTTGCTTTCCTCTCTTACTCTATTGCAAAGTGCTGAAAAGTACCTCTAAACTTTCAAAAAGTTTCCTAAAAGTTGAAAACGTTTTTTTTCTGTTCTTTAAAAAGTTCTGAAACTTTTTCTTTCTTTTTCTGTCCCTTAAACCTTTTTCTATCATGTCTGGTACAGGTCAAACTCTGGATCTGACCAGCACTGCTTATGACCACCTTACCTGGAAAGGTTCAAGGAGTCTCTGCATAGATAGAGGTTTAGGGGTAAGGAAGAATCCCTCTAGAGAATTGTTGGTTAATATGCTCATTGAACATTGTAGGAAAGTATCATCTTGCCTGGCATGTTACCCCCATTTTTCACTGTATATATGTTGTTTTAGTTGTATGTGCCACTGGGCCCCTGTTCACCAGGGCCCCAGTGCTCATAAGTGTGCCTGAATGTGTTACCTGTGTAGTGACTAACTGTCTCACTGAGGCTCTGCTAATCAGAACCTCAGTGGTTATGCTCTCTCATTTCTTTCAAATTGTCACTGACAGGCTAGTGACCAATTTTACCAATTTACATTGGCTTACTGGAACACCCTTATAATTCCCTAGTACATGGTACTGAGGTACCCAGGGTATTGGGGTTCCAGGAGATCCCTACTGTAGGAGGCTGGACTGGCTTGTAGTGAGTACCAAGGGGTACTTGCACCTTGCACCAGGCCCAGTTATCCCTTATTAGTGTATAGGGTGTCTAGCAGCTTAGGCTGATAGATAATGGTAGCTTAGCAGAGCAGCTTAGGCTGAACTAGGAGACGGGTGAAGCTACTACAGAACCACTTAGTGTCATATGCACAATATCATAAGAAAACCCAATACACAGTTATACTAAAAATAAAGGTACTTTATTTTTATGACAATATGCCAAAGTATCTTAGAGTGTACCCTCAGTGAGAGGATAGGAAATATACACAAGATATATATACACAATAGCAAAAATATGCAGTATAGTCTTAGAAAACAGTGCAAACAATGTATAGTTACAATAGGATGCAATGGGGAAACATAGGGATAGGGGCAACACAAACCATATACTCCAAAAGTGGAATGCGAACCACGAATGGACCCCAAACCTATGTGACCTTGTAGAGGGTCGCTGGGACTATTAGAAAATAGTGAGAGTTAGAAAAATAACCCTCCCAAAGACCCTGAAAAGTGAGTGCAAAGTGCACTAAAGTTCCCCTAAGGACAAAGAAGTCGTGTTAGAGGAATAATGCAGGAAAGACACAAACCAACAATGCAACAACTGTGGATTTCCAATCTAGGGTACCTGTGGAACAAGGGGACCAAGTCCAAAAGTCACAAGCAAGTCGGAGATGGGCATATGCCCAGGAAATGCCAGCTGTGGATGCAAAGAAGCTTCTACTGGACAGAAGAAGCTGAGGTTTCTGCAGGAACGAAAAGGGCTAGAGACTTCCCCTTTGGTGGACGGATCCCGCTGGCCGTGGAGAGTTGTGCAGAAGTGTTTTCACGCCGAAAGAACGCCAACAAGCCTTGCTAGCTGCAAATCGTGCGGTTAGTGTTTTTGGACGCTGCTGTGGCCCTGGAGGGACCAGGAGGTCGCAAATTGGACCAGGAGAGAGAGGGGACGTCGAGCAAGACAAGGAGCCCTCTCACCAGCAGGTAGCACCCAGAGAAGTGCCAGAAACAGGCACTACGAGGATGCATAAAACGGTGCTCACCCGAAGTCGCACAAAGGAGTCCCACGTCACCGGAGACCAACTTAGAACGTCGTGCAATGCAGGTTAGAGTGCCGTGGACCCAGGCTTGGCTGTGCACAATGGATTTCCGCCGGAAGTGCACAAGGGCCGGAGTAGCTGCAAAAGTCGCGGTTCCCAGCAATGCAGCCCAGCGAGGTGAGGCAAGGACTTACCTCCACCAAACTTGGACTGAAGAGTCACTGGACTGTGGGGGTCTCTTGGACAGAGTCGCTGGATTCGAGGGACCTCGCTCGTCGTGCTGAGAGGAGACCCAAGGGACCGGTAATGCAGCTTTTTGGTGCCTGCGGTTGCAGGGGGAAGATTCCGTCGACCCACGGGAGATTTCTTCGGACCTTCTGGTGCAGAGAGGAGGCAGACTACCCCCACAGCATGCACAAGCAGGAAAACAGTCGAGAAGGCGGCAGGATCAGTGTTACAGAGTTGCAGTAGTCGTCTTTGCTACTATGTTGCAGGTTTGCAGGCTTCCAGCGCGGTCAGCAGTCGATACCTTGGCAGAAGGTGAAGAGAGAGATGCAGAGGAACTCGGATGAGCTCTTGCATTCGTTATCTAAAGTTTCCCCAGAGACAGAGACCCTAAATAGCCAGAAAAGAGGGTTTGGCTACCTAGGAGAGAGGATAGGCTACTAACACCTGAAGGAGCCTATCAGCAGGAGTCTCTGACGTCACCTGGTGGCACTGGCCACTCAGAGCAGTCCAGTGTGCCAGCAGCACCTCTGTTTCCAAGATGGCAGAGGTCTGGAGCACACTGGAGGAGCTCTGGACACCTCCCAGGGGAGGTGCAGGTCAGGGGAGTGGTCACTCCCCTTTCCTTTGTCCAGTTTCACGCCAGAGCAGGGCTAAGGGGTCCCCTGAACCGGTGTAGACTGGCTTATGCAGAATTGGGCACATCTGTGCCCAAGAAAGCATTTCCAGAGGCTGGGGGAGGCTACTCCTCCCCTGCCTTCACACCATTTTCCAAAGGGAGAGGGTGTCACACCCTCTCTCAGAGGAAGTTCTTTGTTCTGCCATCCTGGGCCAGGCCTGGCTGGACCCCAGGAGGGCAGATGCCTGTCTGAGGGGTTGGCAGCAGCAGCAGCTGCAGTGAAACCCCAGAAAGGGCAGTTTGGCAGTACCAGGGTCTGTGCTACAGGCCACTGGGATCATGGGATTGTGCCAACTATGCCAGGATGGCATAGAGGGGACAATTCCATGATCATAGACATATTACATGGCCATATTCGGAGTTACCATTGTGAAGCTACATATAGGTAGTGACCTATAAGTAGTGCACGCGTGTAATGGTGACCCCGCACTCACAAAGTTCAGGGTATTGGCTCTGAACAATGTGGGGGCACCTTGGCTAGTGCCAGGGTGCCCTCACACTAAGTAACTTTGCACCTAACCTTTACCAGGTAAAGGTTAGACATATAGGTGACTTATAAGTTACTTAAGTGCAGTGTAAAATGGCTGTGAAATAACGTGGACGTTATTTCACTCAGGCTGCAGTGGCAGGCCTGTGTAAGAATTGTCAGAGCTCCCTATGGGTGGCAAAAGAAATGCTGCAGCCCATAGGGATCTCCTGGAACCCCAATACCCTGGGTACCTCAGTACCATATACTAGGGAATTATAAGGGTGTTCCAGTAAGCCAATGTAAATTGGTAAAAATGGTCACTAGCCTGTTAGTGACAATTTGGAAAGAAATGAGAGAGCATAACCACTGAGGTTCTGATTAGCAGAGCCTCAGTAGGACAGTTAGTCACTATACAGGTAACACATTCAGGCACACTTATGAGCACTGGGGCCCTGGGTTACCAGGGTCCCAGTGACACATACAACTAAAACAACATATATACAGTGAAAAATGGGGGTAACATGCCAGGCAAGATGGTACTTTCCTACACAACCCCCCCCCCCAAACAAAGGACAATAAGACTAGCCATGACCTGATGAGTCTTCATTGTCTAAGTGGAAATATCTGGAGAGTCCATCTGCATTGGAGTGGCTACTCCCAGGTCTATGTTCCACTGTATAGTCCATTCCCTGTAGGGATATGGACCACCTCAACAATTTTGGATTTTCACCTTTCATTTGTTTTAGCCAAAGTAGAGGTTTGTGGTCTGTCTGAACAATGAAGTGAGTGCCAAACAGGTATGGCCTCAACTTCTTCAGTGCCCAGACCACAGCAAAGGCCTCCCTCTCAATGGCAGACCAACGCTTTTCTCTAGGGGTCAACCTCCTACTAATAAAAGCAACAGGTTGATCCTGGCCCTCAGAATTAAGTTGTGATAGGACTGCCCCTACTCCTAATTCAGATGCATCAGTTTGGACATAGAATTTTTTAGAGTAACAAGGGCTTTTCAGGACAGGTGCAGAGCACATGGCCTGCTTCAGCTCCTCAAAAGCTTTCTGACAGTTTGCTGTCCATAATACCTTTTTAGGCATCTTTTTGGAAGTGAGGTCATTAAGAGGGGCTGCAATGGAGCCATAGTTCTTAATGAACCTCCTGTAATACCCAGTGAGGCCTTGGAAGGCTCTCACCTGAGTCTGAGTGGTAGGGGGAACCCAATCAATAATTGTTTGGATTTTCCCCTGTAGTGGTGCAATCTGTTCCCCACCAACAAGGTGTCCCAGATAAACCACCTTACCCTGCCCTATCTGGCACTTTGAAGCCTTGATAGTGAGGCCTGCCTTTTGCAGGGCCTCCAAAACTTTCCATAGGTGGACCAGGTGATCATCCCAGCTGGAGCTAAAGACAGCTATATCGTCCAAATATGCTGCACTGAAAGCTTCCAGCCCTTGCAGGACTGTGTTCACCAACCTCTGAAAAGTGACAGGTGCATTTTTCAAACCAAAAGGCATTACAGTAAACTGGTAATGTCCTCCAATGGTTGAAAATGCAGTCTTAGGTTTAGCATCTTCTGACAATTTGATCTGCCAATACCCTGCAGTCAAGTCAAAAGTGCTTAGATACTTGGCAGATGCCAGTGTATCTATGAGCTCATCTGCCCTGGGTATAGGGTGAGCATCAGTTTTGGTTACCAAGTTGAGACCTCTATAGTCTACACAAAACCGCATTTCCTTCTTTCCATCTTTGGAATGGGGTTTTGGTACCAGTACCACAGGAGAAGCCCATGGACTGTCAGAGTGCTCAACCACTCCTAGTTCTAACATTTTCTGGACCTCTTGCTTTATGCAGTCCCTGACATGGTCAGGCTGCCTATAGATCTTACTTTTGACAGGCAAGCTGCCCCAGTATCTATAGTGTGCTCACACCAAGAAGTGGTACCTGGCACAGTAGAGAAGAGTTCAGAGAATTGATCTAGGAGATTTATGCAATTGTCTTTCTGCTCAGCAGTAAGACAATCAGCCAAAACTACACCTTCCACAAGAGCATCTTGTTCTGTGGAAGAGAAGAGATCAGGTAGAGGATCACTGTCTTCTTCCTGTCCCTCATCAGTTGCCATGAGCAGGGTGAGATCAGCCCTGTCATAGTAGGGTTTCAGGCGGTTGACATGGAGCACCCTAAGGGGACTCCTGGCAGTGCCTAAGTCAACTAAATAGGTGACTTCTCCCTTCTTTTCAACAATTGTGTGGGGTCCACTCCATTTATCTTGGAGTGCTCTTGGGGTCACAGGCTCCAAGACCCACACTTTCTGCCCTGGTTGGTACTGAACCAAAACAGCCTTCTGGTCATGCCATTGCTTCTGGAGCTCTTGGCTGGCCTGAAGGTTTTTGCTGGCCTTTTTCATGTACTCAGCCATCCTTGATCTGAGGCCAAGTACATAATCCACAATATCTTGCTTAGGAGCTTTTAAAGGTTGTTCCCAACCCTCCTTTACAAGTGTGAGTGGACCCCTAACAGGGTGTCCAAAAAGAAGTTCAAAGGGGCTGAAGCCCACTCCTTTCTGGGGTACCTCCCTGTAGGCAAAAAGGAGGCATGGTAGAAGGATATCCCATCTCCTGCAGAGTTTTTCAGGGAGACCCATAATCATGCCTTTGAGAGTTTTATTAAATCTCTCCACCAGTCCATTTGTTTGTGGATGATAGGGTGTTGTGAACTTGTACGTTACACCACACTCCTTCCACATGGCCTTTAAGTATGCAGACATGAAATTACTTCCCCTGTCTGATACTACTTCCTTTGGGAAGCCCACCCTGGAAAATATTCCCAGGAGGGCCTTTGCCACTGCAGGTGCTGTAGTGGTCCTTAAAGGAATAGCTTCAGGATATCTTGTGGCATGGTCCACTACCACCAATATAAACCTATTGCCTGAAGCAGTAGGAGGGTCAAGGGGGCCAACTATGTCAACCCCTACCCTTTCAAAGGGAACCCCAACCACAGGCAGTGGAATAAGGGGTGCCTTTGGGGTGCCACCTGTCTTGCCACTGGCTTGACAGGTTTCACAGGAGTTACAAAATTCCTTTGTGTCCTCTGACATTCTAGGCCAATGAAACAGGGGAACAAGCCTGTCCCAAGTTTTCATTTGTCCTAGATGCCCAGCTAGGGGAATGTCATGTGCCAGGGTTAGGAGGAACTTTCTGTACTCCTGAGGAATCACTAATCTCCTGGCAGCTCCAGGTTTAGGATCCCTATGCTCAGTGTACAAGAGGTTGTCCTCCCAGTAAACTCTGTGAGAGTCACTGACATCCCCATTAGCCTGTTTGACAGATTGCTGTCTGAGACCCTCTAATGTGGGACAGGTTTGCTGTGCCACACTCAGCTCCTCTCTGGCAGGCCCCCCTTCACCCAAAAGCTCAGCAGTGTCTGCTTCCAGCACCTCTGGTGTAGGTTCTGCACAGGGAGGGAATTCTTCTTCCTCAGAAGTTGAATCCACTGTAGAGGGAGGGATAGTAGGAAGTGGTTTGCTTCTACTAGCCCTAGCTTTAGGGAGCACTTGGTCCATTGTTCCAGGATCCAAGCTTCCCTGTCCTTTTTGCTTTTTGGCCTGAGCCCTTGTCAAAGCAAAAATATGCCCTGGGATGCCCAGCATTGCTTCATGGGCCTCCAACTCCACATCTGACCAAGCTGATGTCTCCAAATCATTCCCTAATAGACAGTTTACAGGTAAATCTGAAGCTACCACAACTTTCTTTGGACCAGTAACCCCCCCCCCCCAGTTGAGATTTACAACAGCCATGGGGTGGCTAAGTGTGTTGTTGTGAGCATCGGTTACTTGGTACTGGTGACCAAGTAGGTGTTGTTCAGGGTGGACCAGTTTCTCTATGACCATAGTCACACTGGCACCAGTGTCCCTGTAGGCCTGAACCTCAACACCATTTATTAGGGGTAGCTGCTTGTACTTATCCATATTAAGGGGACAAGCAACTAAGGTGGCTAAATCAATAGCCCCCTCAGAGACTAACACAGCCTCTGTGGCCTCCCTAACAAGGCCCACCCCAACTAAGTTACCAATAGTGAGCCCAGCTACTCCCTTGGATTGGCTATTAGTAGGTTTGCTCCCACCACCACTGCTATTAGTAGGGACACTAGGTGTAGCAGTAGGGGTTGTAGTGGTAGGAGGCTTGGTGCCTTTCTTTGGACAACTGGGATCTGTTGTCCAATGGCCTTTTATTTTACATAAATAGCACCATGGTTTCTTTTCCTTGTTCTGATTAAAAGAGGATTTGGGCCCACCACCCCCACCAGAGTGTTTTTGTGGGCCTGATGAAGACTCATTTTTAGATTTGTCCCCACCCTTGTCAGAAGACTTACCATCCTTCTTTTTGTTGCCATCTTTGTCACCCCCTGTATGAACGTTTCTGTTCACCCTTGTTCTGACCCATTTGTCTGCCTTCTTTCCCAATTCTTGGGGAGAGGTCAGATCAGAGTCCACCAAGTACTGGTGCAACAAATCAGACACACAATTATTAAGAATATGCTCTCTCAGGATCAAGTTATACAGGCTGTCATAATCAGTCACTTTACTGCCATGTAACCACCCCTCCAAGGCCTTCACTGAATGGTCAATGAAATCAACCCAGTCTTGTGAAGACTCCTTTTTGGTCTCTCTGAACTTTATCCTGTATTGTTCAGTGGTTAAGCCATAACCATCCAGGAGTTCATTCTTAAGAACTTGGAAATTATTAGCATCATTTTCTTTCACAGTAAGGAGCCTATCCCTACCTTTTCCACTAAATGATAGCCATAGGATAGCAGCCCGCTGCCTTTGAGGGACATCCTGTACAGCACAGGCCCTCTCAAGTGCAGCAAACCACTTGTTAATGTCATCCCCCTCCTTATAAGGGGGAACTATCTTGTGCAGATTCCTGGAATCATGCTCTTTTGCAGGATGACTATGGGGAATACTGCTGCTGCCACCATGGGTTTCTAAACCCAGTTTCTGTCTCTCCTTCTCTACTTCTAAAGTCTGTCTATCCAAATCCAGCTGTTGCTTCTTGAGCTTCAGTCTGGTTTGTTCCACTCTCAATCTATTGAGCTCCCTTTCTAACAATCTGTCATCAGGGTGGGTGGGAGGGACATGCCTTGAAACAGAAGTATGGTGAGAATGGACAGAAGGAGACCTGTCCCTTACAGAAGCCACCCTAACAGCTTGGCTAACAGAAACATCACTACCAGTATGGTGAGAATAAATGCTTTTGCTATGATGTGAGACAACACTATTTGTATGGTGTGGCTCATCATCATTACCAACTATGCTAGACTGTCTAGTAATGGGCAGGCTAGGAAGTTTCTTTCCAGAATCTTTTCCTGGGGGAATCCCTGGATCAGATTGAGAACCATTAGCTACTTTTTCAACAGATGGGGCACTTCTAGCCTTATCCTGTTCTCTAAGCATGTTAAGTAATAGTTCCAAGGAAGGATTCTTCCCTACACTCAAACCTCTCTCTACACAGAGACTCCTTGCTCCTTTCCAGCTAAGGTGGTCATATGCAAGTTTGGACAGATCATCATTTTGGCCTGTGCCAGACATTTTTAGAGAGAGTTAAAGTGATAGTAAAAGATAAAAGGTTTGTCAGAGCTTTTAGAAAGACAGAGAAAAAAAACTTTTAAAAACTTTTTAGAACTTTTTAGAAAGTTAGAAGTACTTTTCAGCCCTTAGAAAAGAGTGAAAAGAGGAAATGCAAAACTTTTTGGCTATGTGTATATACACTGACCTTGTTTTGTATATTTTTCTCTTATGAAAAGTACAATGACAAGAGTGGTAAGTAGTCTCAAAGCACTTATCCCACCGCTGCACAACCAATGTAGGAGGCTGGACTGGCTTGTAGTGAGTACCAAGGGGTACTTGCACCTTGCACCAGGCCCAGTTATCCCTTATTAGTGTATAGGGTGTCTAGCAGCTTAGGCTGATAGATAATGGTAGCTTAGCAGAGCAGCTTAGGCTGAACTAGGAGACGGGTGAAGCTACTACAGAACCACTTAGTGTCATATGCACAATATCATAAGAAAACACAATACACAGTTATACTAAAAATAAAGGTACTTTATTTTTATGACAATATGCCAAAGTATCTTAGAGTGTACCCTCAGTGAGAGGATAGGAAATATACACAAGATATATATACACAATAGCAAAAATATGCAGTATAGTCTTAGAAAACTGTGCAAACAATGTATAGTTACAATAGGATGCAATGGGGAAACATAGGGATAGGGGCAACACAAACCATATACTCCAAAAGTGGAATGCGAACCACGAATGGACCCCAAACCTATGTGACCTTGTAGAGGGTCGCTGGGACTATTAGAAAATAGTGAGAGTTAGAAAAATAACCCTCCCCAAGACCCTGAAAAGTGAGTGCAAAGTGCACTAAAGTTCCCCTAAGGAAAAAGAAGTCGTGTTAGAGGAATAATGCAGGAAAGACACAAACCAACAATGCAACAACTGTGGATTTCCAATCTAGGGTACCAGTGGAACAAGGGGACCAAGTCCAAAAGTCACAAGCAAGTCGGAGATGGGCAAATGACCAGGAAATGCCAGCTGCGGGTGCAAAGAAGCTTCTACTGGACAGAAGAAGCTGAGGTTTCTGCAGGAACGAAAAGGGCTACAGACTTCCCCTTTGGTGGACGGATCCATCTCGCCGTGGAAAGTCGTGCAGAAGTGTTTTCCCGCCGAAAGAACGCCAACAAGCCTTGCTAGTTGCAAATCGTGTGGTTAGCGTTTTTGGATGCTGCTGTGGCCCTGGAGGGACCAGGAGGTCGCAACTTGGACAAGGAGAGAGAGGGGACGTCGATCAAGACAAGGAGCCCTCTGAGCAGCAGGTAGCACCCAGAGAAGTGCCAGAAACAGGCACTACGAGGATGCGTGAAACGGTGCTCACCCGAAGTCGCACAAAGGAGTCCCACGTCGCCGGAGACCAACTTAGAAATTCGTGTAATGCAGGTTAGAGTGCCGTGGACCCAGGCTTGGCTGTGCACGAAGGATTTCCGCCGGAAATGCACAGGGGCCGGAGTAGCTGCAAAAGTCGCGGTTCCCAGCAATGCAGCCCAGCGAGGTGAGGCAAGGACTTACCTCCACCAAACTTGGACTGAAGAGTCACTGGACTGTGTGGGTCACTTGGACAGAGTCGCTGGATTCGAGGGACCTCGCTCGTCGTGCTGAGAGGAGACCCAAGGGACCGATAATGCAGCTTTTTGGTGCCTGCGGTTGCAGGGGGAAGATTCCGTCGACCCACGGGAGATTTCTTCGGAGCTTCTAGTGCAGAGAGGAGGCAGACTACCCCCCACAGCATGCACCACCAGGAAAACAGTCGAGAAGGCGGCAGGATCAGCGTTACAGAGTTGCAGTAGTCGTCTTTGCTACTATGTTGCAGGTTTGCAGGCTTCCAGCGCGGTCAGCAGTCGATTCCTTGGCAGAAGGTGAAGAGAGAGATGCAGAGGAACTCGGATGAGCTCTTGCATTCGTTATCTAAAGTTTCCCCAGAGACAGAGACCCTAAATAGCCAGAAAAGAGGGTTTGGCTACTTAGGAGAGAGGATAGGCTACTAACACCTGAAGGAGCCTATCAGCAGGAGTCTCTGACGTCACCTGGTGGCACTGGCCACTCAGAGCAGTCCAGTGTGCCAGCAGCACCTCTGTTTCCAAGATGGCAGAGGTCTGGAGCAACCTGGAGGAGCTCTGGACACCTCCCAGGGGAGGTGCAGGTCAGGGGAGTGGTCACTCCCCTTTCCTTTGTCCAGTTTCGCGCCAGAGCAGGGCTAAGGGGTCCCCTGAACCGGTGTAGACTGGCTTATGCAGAATTGGGCACATCTGTGCCCAACAAAGCATTTCCAGAGGCTGGGGGAGGCTACTCCTCCCCTGCCTTCACACCATTTTCCAAAGGGAGAGGGTGTCACACCCCTCTCTCAGAGGAAGTTCTTTGTTCTGCCATCCTGGGCCAGGCCTGGCTGGACCCCAGGAGGGCAGATGCCTGTCTGAGGGGTTGGCAGCAGCAGCAGCTGCAGTGAAACCCCAGGAAGGGCAGTTTGGCAGTACCAGGGTCTGTGCTACAGACCACTGGGGTCATGGGATTGTGCCAACTATGCCAGGATGGCATAAAGGGGGCAATTCCATGATCAAAGACATGTTACATGGCCATATTCGGAGTTACCATTGTGAAGCTACATATAGGTAGTGACCTATATGTAGTGCACGCGTGTAATGGTGTCCACGCACTCACAAAGTTCAGGGAATTGGCTCTGAACAATGTGGGGGCACCTTGGCTAGTGCCAGGGTGCCCTCACACTAAGTAACTTTGCACCTAACCTTTACCAGGTAAAGGTTAGACATATAGGTGACTTATAAGTTACTTAAGTGCAGTGTAAAATGGCTGTGGACGTTATTTCACTCAGGCTTCAGTGGCAGGCTCAGGGAGCTCTGACAATTCTTACACAGGCCTGCCACTGCAGCCTGAGTGAAATAACGTCCACGTTATTTCACAGCCATTTTACACTGCACTTAAGTAACTAAGTGCACGTGTGTAATGGTGTCCCTGCACTCACAAAGTCCGGGGAATTTGCCCTGAACAATGTGGGGGCACCTTGGCTAGTGCCAGGGTGCCCACACACTAAGTAACTTAGCACCCAACCTTTACCAGGTAAAGGTTAGACATATAGGTGACTTATAAGTTACTTAAGTGCAGTGGTAAATGGCTGTGAAAAAACGTGGACGTTATTTCACTCAGGCTGCAGTGGCAGGCCTGTGTAAGAATTGTCAGAGCTCCCTATGGGTGGCAAAAGAAATGCTGCAGCACATAGGGATCTCCTGGAACCCCAATACCCTGGGTACCTCAGTACCATATACTAGGGAATTATAAGTGTGTTCCAGTATGCCAATGTAAATTGGTTAAATTGGTCACTAGCCTGTTAGTGACAATTTGGAAAGAAATGAGAGAGCATAACCACTGAGGTTCTGGTTAGCAGAGCCTCAGTGAGACAGTTAGTCATCACACAGGTAACACATACAGGGCACACTTATGAGCACTGGGGCCCTGACTGGCAGGGTCCCAGTGACACATACAACTAAAACAACATATATACAGTGAAATATGGGGGTAACATGCCAGGCAAGATGGTACTTTCCTACAGCTGTGAAATAACGTGGACGGTATTTCACTCAGGCTGCACTGGCAGACCTGTGTAAGAATTGTCAGATCCACCTATGGGTGGCAAAATAAATGCTGCAGCCCATAGGGATCTCCTGGAACCCCAATACCCTGGGTACCTCAGTACCATATACTAGGGAATTATAAGGGTGTTCCAGTATGCCAATGTGAATTGGTGAAATTGGTCACTAGCCTGTTAGTGACAATTTGGAAAGCAGAGAGAGCATAACCACTGAGGTTCTGGTTAGCAGAGCCACAGTGAGACAGTTAGTCATCACAAAGGGAACACATACAGGGCACATACTTATGAGCACCGGGGCCCTGCCTGTCAGGGTCCCAGTGACACATAGACTAAAACAACATATATACAGTGAAATATGGGGGTAACATGCCAGGCAAGATGGTACTTTCCTACAGCGGGCATCTCCATTAGCTGGGATGCCCTGGGGTGCTGTATCAAAAGGCATGAGACTTTGAGGCTCACCGCCAGGTGTTACAGTTCCTGCAGGGGGAGGTGAGCAGCACCTCCACCCAGTACAGGCTTTGTTCCTGGCCACAGAGTGACAAAGGCACACTCCCCATGTGGCCAGAAACCTGCCTGGTTGTGGGAGGCTGGCAGAAACTGGTCAGATTAACACTAGGAGTCGCACTGGTATTTAGGGGGCATCTCTAAGATGCCCTCTGGGTGTATTTTACAATAAATCTGCCACTGGTATCAGTGTGCATTTATTGTGCTGAAAAGTTTGATACCAAAATTCCCAGATTTCAGTGTAGCCATTATGGAACTGTAGAGTTTGTGTTTGACAAACTCCCAGACCATATACGCTTTATGGCTACCCTGCACTTACAGTGTCTAAGGTTTTACTTAGACACGGTAGGGGAATAGTGCTCATGCACTTATGCCCTCACCTGTAGTATAGTGCGCCTTGCCTTAGGGATGTAAGGCCTTCTAGGGTGGTGACTTACCTATGCCATAGGCAGTGAGAGGTGGGCATGGTACCCTGAGGGGAGTGCCATGTTGACATAGTCATTTTCTCCCCACCAGCACACACAAACTGTGAGGCAGTGTGCATGTGCTGAGTGAGGGGACCCCAGGGAGGCATAAGACATGCTGCAGCCCTTAGAGACCTTCCCTGCAACAGGGCCCTTGGTACCAGGGTTACCATTTACAAGGGACTTATCTGGGTGCCAGGGTTGTGCCAATTGTGGGAACAAAGGTACAGTTTAGGGAAAGAACACTGGTGCTGGGGCCAGGTTAGCAGGGTCCCAGCAAGCTTTCAATCACAACTGGCATCAACAAAAGGCAAAAAGTCAGGGAGTAACCATGCCAAGGAAGGCATTTCCCTACACCACCCCGCCCCCCCCCCCCCAAATGAAAGAGGATTCGACTAACCTTTCCCAAGAGAGTCTTCATTTTCTAAGTGGAAGAACCTGGAAAGGCCATCAGCATTGGCATGGGGAGTCCCAGGTCTGTGTTCCTCTACAAAGTCCATTCCCTGTAGGGATGTGGACCACCTCAACAGTTTAGGGTTTTCTCCTTTTATTTGCATTAGCCAGAGAGAGATTCTGTGGTCAGTTTGAACTTTGAATTTAGTACCAAAAAGGTATGGTCTCAACTTCTTCAGGGACCAAACCACAGCAAAGGCCTCCCTCTCAATGGCACTCCAATGCTGCGCCCTGGGGAGTAACCTCCTGCTAATAAAAGGAACAGGCTGGTCAAGGCCATCATCATTTGTTTGGGACAGGACTGCTCTATCCCATGCTCAGAGGCATCTGTCTGCACAATGAACTACTTACAATAATCTGGAACTTTGAAAACTGTTGCTGTCCAGTTCACTTTCTTGGGCATTTTGTTAGAGGTCACTTCTGTGAGGGATGTCACTATTGAACCATATTCTTTCACAAACCTCCTATAGTACCCAGTGAAGCCAAGGAATGCCCTGACTTAAGTCTGGGTTTTTGGAGCTAACCAGTCCAGAATAGTCTGGATCTTTGGTTGGATTGGCTGAACTTGGCCTCCACCTACAAGGTGTCCCAAGTAAACCACAGTACCCTGCCCTATCTGACATTTAGATGCCTTGTTAGAGAGGCCTGCTGCTTGCAGGGCCTACAAAACCTTCTTCAGGAGGACCAGGTGATCCTTCCAGTTGGAGCTAAAGACAGCAATATCATCAAGATAAGCTGCACTAAAAGACTCCAAGCCAGCAAGGAATTGATTCACCAACCTTTGGAAGGTGGCAGGGCATTCTTTAAGACAAAAGGCATCACAGTAAACTGGTAGTGCCCATCAGGTGTAGAGAATGCTGTTTTCTCTTTTGCTTCAGGTGCCATTTTTATTTGCCAGTACCCTGCTGTCAAGTCGAAGGTACTTAAGTATTTGGCTGCACCTAATTTGTCAATGAGCTCATCTGCCCTTAGGGTGGAGTGAACATCTGCCTTGGTGACAGAGTTGAACCCTCTGTAGTCCACACAAAACCTCATCTCTTTCTTGCCATCTTTGGTATGAGGTTTCGGGAACAAGACCACTGGGCTAGCCCAGGGACTGTCAGAGTGTTCAATCACTCCCAATTCCAGCATCTTGTGGACTTCCACTTTGATGCTTTCTTTGACTTGGTCAGACTGTCTGAATATTTTATTCTTGACAGGCATACTGTCTCCTGTGTCCTCATTATGGGTACACAGGTGTGTCTGACCAGGGGTCACTGAAAAGAGCTCAGCAAACTGCTAGAGG